>NC_088913.1:20720000-21030000 GCF_963576675.1 Euphorbia lathyris
TGGAAGACTCGACTCTAAATCCTTGCAAGGTGATAGCTTAAGACTTGAAATACAGATTTCACTTAACCTATCTATTTGAGTTGACTCGGCCTGTACAAGTAAAACGAACGTCTCGCTATATGTGACTTGACATCATCCATAGTCATAAGATTCAGTTCAAGGATGTAGTTGATAAAGGATCGAATTATACTGTAATTAATACGGAAAGGTTAACGACAGAATCAACCTGTCTTCTTATGGCTCTGGGGGAATGATTACGGACTTGCTAATCACATACTTTGTACATCATTCCGTTATGCAAAGATTAAATATAATTCTTTGAAAATTATTTAATAACGTTGCATACGGCTAGAAGCAATAAGAACCTAATGGGTCACACATAAGACTTGGAACCTAAAAGAGAGATAGATGTTAATTAATTGATGGAAGCCCAATTGAGCCCAATAAGGCCCATGGACCAAGGGGGGGGGGGGTCGAAATTCATGTAGTAAAATACATGAATAATTAATTTGATTTTATTAATTCTAATTAGATTAGGATTATGAATTAAATTAATTAAGAGATAAATAAGTTAGGTGTTTTAATTAGATTATAATACTCCTATTATTATTATCCAATAAGGTTATTATTATTGTCCTTAATATATTAGATATATAATGAGATAATAATTAGGAATTCTATTCCGAATTGAATTCCTATTCAGTAACCTAATTCTATCTAACTAGGGATTAAATACAAGAGATTATAAATACTCCCTTAGGATTTTCGAAATCCAAGAGTGCAAACCCTAGTGAGATTTTCGAAATCCCCTATAGTGCAAGAGAGAGAAAATTTCGACACCCCCAGTTCGAGGACGAGATTTTCTACGGCTTCCTTCCGATCAATTGATTTCATCTATTTCTTTTATCCTTGATCTTGTGTTGATTAATTAGAGGCAATCTACTTTGGTTGCTATTCAACGGTTGATTCTAAATTAATCTTCCCGTGTTTTATTTCGTGTTTGGGAACTCGGAGAAGAGTTGTGGGCACTTAATTAACAACGGTAGATTGATCATCAAAAGGTAATTCTTCTTATCCCTCTTTATATGAAATAACGATTAACGAATCCTAGGATTAATGAAAATAGGTTAAAATTTTTATATTTCCGCTGCTATACCTTAGCCTAATTTCCAACAGGTTGTATTGATAAGAGGAAACTAATTACTGTTCCCTGGAAGACTTGTTGTAAAAACTTGGAGGGTGGAGGTTTAGGAATAAAGGACTTCAAGGTTTTTAATCAGGCACTCTTGGGAAAATTATGTTGGGATCTGATTCAAAGTAATAGTCTCACTATCTCACTTCTGAAATCTAGATTTATGGCAGTCTCAGGATTGCCTAAAGCTGCATTGCCCCATCTTCGATATGGTCTTCTTGTAGATTTGTTTACTCCTCAATTTGGAACCAAAGCTCATTTACATATTAGGACTACTTCACTTACTTCCTGCAAATCTAGAAATTTTCACTTCATTTCGACAAAAGTACCTTCATTTTTCTCATTCTCCTTTTCCTGCAAACAAAATGGAAGCAGTGGCTCCTTGTCCATCTTCCCTTCTTTTCTTTCTTTTCATTTTCTACAACAATTTAGACAAAAATCAAAAGAACAATACAATCCAAGAGCTAAAGTTGTGTTCATCCAACAATCCAATTCAAATTCATGTAAGTCTTGTGTTAGATTTACCTACATTTCAATTTCAATTTCATACAATATCATAAATAATTTCTAAAATTGACTCAACTTGCCAATGTTATAGGTAAAATTGATCGTGGCTGTCAACATTAACGGTAAATTGCACCATTTTAGACATTAATACTAAAATTACTCCTACTTGTAAACCTTAGGGTATTTTTACACTTTATCCCAATTAATTACGCCCAAAATTGCTCTATTATCCAAAATTATTCATGTCACATCAATGACGACATCAAGGAGTAGCTTGTTCCGTACATTATTGATACGTATATTTTCCATCAAATAATGCATTATTTTCTTGTAAACTGTTTGTTATATCTCTAATTTAGACAAGGGATTATATTTATATGAAGATATGTATAGGATGACATGTGTACCACTAAATATTATGCGAGACCATAACATATCATATTTATATAAACAAATACCACAGATACAAGGCGATGAGTAGGTATCAATATCAAATACTAAAACACTTTATTCATATAACTAAAATTTCAATTAGATTTCGAGTCATAGCCCTTTTTGTGTCACTCAATTGGTCATGGTATCCCGACATTTCATGATGGGTTTGGATTCTCCATCTCCAATAAAAATGGTGCAAGATCTCTCCTTCCAATATCCATTCACCTTAAAATATTATCTTCGATTTGTTATTGGCTAACTAGATATCTAAAATGGATTAGGTTAAATTGAAAACTTGATCTAAGAAATTTATTAGGAATTACCTTTATATGAAAATATATACCAATTAATTGAAATTAAGCCCAAATTGAATTTAAACTAAATAATATAGACAAATTAATTACAACATGCTAAATTCTAAGTTAACTAAATTGAAGCTAAAAATTTAAGTAAATGAAATCAAATTAATCCATAAAAATTAACTTAAACAAACAGATAAAATTTAAAGGGAATGATGAAAATTAAATTACTTATTTAACTGATTTAATTTATTAATGTGACTAAATAAATTAATGAATTTTTTCTAAAAAGAGCGCTAATTAAACTTATTATTAAGTTGAATGAACTAATTAGGAAGGATGGGCTAAAGTGGTAGAAAGCCCAATATCCCGACAGCGCCTCTGGTCCTGATGGTTTTGGAGGGATTTTTTTATCATCGTTTCTGGGACATTGTAGGTAATGATGTTTGTAATATGGTTCAGACATTCTTCGATCATGGTTGCATTCTTCCTGGTTTAAATTCTAGCCTCATGGCACTGATCCCTAAGTTTGTTGAAGCCGACAGAATTGAGAATTTCCGTCCAATTGTGATGAGCAACTTTGGTTTTAAAATTATTTCAAAAATCCTTGCAGATCGATTATCATTTATTGGAGCCAGAATTGTTCCTCCCAACTAGTATGGTTTTCTTAAAGGTCGCAGTATACACCAGTGCATTGCATTAGCTTATGAGGGGGTTAATTTGCTTGATCAAAAGCGTTTTGGTGGTGAGATGGCCCTAAAGGTTGATATCCGAAAGGCTTTTGATACTTTGGATTTGAATTTTCTCTTGTCTGTGTTGGATTGTTTCAGATTTTCCCTCACGTTCAGAGACTGGATTCTAAATATCTTGGCCTCAGCTCGTATATCTATTATGATTAATGGTTCTCCGAGGGGTTATTTCGGTTGTTCTAGGGGGGTTAGGCAATAGGACCCCCTTTCTCCTCTTTTATTTGGCATTGCTAAGGACTTTTTTCTGTTGGTTATCTAAAATGGAGCGGGATGGTATTTATGCCCCAATGTACTCCTCTGGTGGAAATCCTTTTCCTTCTCACCTCTTTTTTGCTGATGATATGCTCATTTTGGTGTGGCTTCTATGCGCAACATGTGTTCGCTCAAAGATTTCTTTCTTTTCTATGGGAGGATCTCAAGTCAACAGGTTAGCTGGAGCAAATCTTCGGTCTTCTTTGGTTCTCAGGTTAGTCTACCTAGGCGAGATAGGCTTGCTCATTATCTTGGCATCTGTTTGGAGTCTCTTCCGTTCAATTACTTAGGGATTCCTCTTTTTAAAGGAGCTCCAAGAGCTCGCCACCTCAGTAGCCTGGCGGATAAATTTCTTTCTCATTTTTGTAAATGGAAAGGTGGTTCTTTGTCATTTGTTGATCGTTTAACTCTAATTTAGTCTGCTATAACTGGCTCTCTGGTTCATTCCTTCTTAATCTATAAGTGGCCTATGAGATTGTTGAAAAAGCTTAATAGACGAGCTAGAAATTTCCTTTGGACGGGTTGTATTGATAAGAGGAAACTAATTACTGTTCCCTGGAAGACTTGTTGTAAAAACTTGGAGAGTGGAGGTTTAGGAATAAAGGACTTCAAGGTTTTTAATCAGGCACTCTTGGGACTCAAGCCCTTCACTGATAACCTGGGAAATTCTACCCAGCACACACAAACCTAGGAAATACTACCCAGAACACACAAACCCAAAAATACAGAGAACATAAGGCTCTGATTCCATGAAATCTTCTGTAATCTTATTTCTCTATATTTTCTGTATCACATGACATATATTTATATACACAACTTAGCTGGTTATCTCACAGACAGTCAACTATCCTTACCCCACAAGCAGCCTAAATATTTTTACCCTATAGCAGCCTTGAGCCACTCTGTATTAATTACATTGACAAATAGCACCCTAAGCAGCCATAGGTATGCACTATATTAATTACACTCCCCCTCAAGCTGGAGCATAGATGTTAATCATGCCCAGCTTGGTACATATATAGTTAACCCGATTTCCTGGTAATGCTTTTGTAAACATGTCTGCCAATTGTTCCCATGTTCTGATGTGTGGAGTTGTGATTGTGCCATCTTCTATCTTTTCTCGAGTAAAGTGGCAGTCAACTTCTATGTGCTTTGTTCTTTCATTGAATACATGATTATTGGCAATATAGATAACTGCTTCATTATCACACCATAACTTCATGGGTTTTGTCTGAGCAAATCCAATCTCACCAAGAAGGTTCCGTAGCCATACAAGTTCACACATAGTTTGTGCCATGGCCCTGTACTTAGATTCTTCACTGGATCTAGATACGACACTCTGTTTTTTACTTTTCCAAGATACTAGGTTGCCTCCGACAAATACACAATAACCCATAGTAGAACGCCTATCTGTAAGATCTCTTGCATAATACGCATCTGTAAAACCTTCAACAGTGTGATGACCATGATTTTGATATAGTATACCACGCCCCTGAGTCCCCTTTAGGTATTTCAGAATATGACTAACAGCATTCCAGTGTGAAGTTCTTGGAGATGACATGAACTGGCTTACAACACTCACCGCAAAGGAAATATCAGGACGAGTGATTGTAAGATAGTTCAATTTTCCAACGATTCGTCTATATCTTTCAGGATCCGGAAGTAAATCTCCATCGTCGGTCTTCAACTTCCCATTTGGTATCATAGGTGCATCACAAGTCTTTGCCTCAATCAAACCAGCGTCACTTAACACATCTACACAGTATTTTCTCTGAGTGAGGTAAATCCTTTTACGGCTTCGGCAAACTTAAATCCCTAAAAAATATTTCAATTGTCCTAGGTCCTTTGTCTGAAAACAAGTACCGAGGAATTTGTTCAGCTTTATAATGCCAGTTTCATTATTTCCCGTAATTACAATGTCATCAACATATACTACTAGTAAAATGAACCCAGAACTAGATGTTATCTTGCATTTTAATATGGTTTTTAATATATTTTAATTATAATAATCATACATTTTAAGATAGTTTTTAACATTTTATAATTATTTTATGTTTAGTTTTGTGTTTTAAGAAATAATGCTTCTTCCATATGTTTTTAGGTATTATTTGAGGCAAAAATGCAATTATGGAATCATTACTGAAGTAAATAAAGTTGCCCGACCAGAACTCCCTCCAGTTGCGACCTCGTAGCAGTTCAAGAATGAAGAATCCATGACTCTTTAAATAAGTCTTTATTGTCATAAATTCCTCAATAACCATCCAAGGAATGTTATGACTATTTGAAGAGTCTTTTGAATGCTCAAGAAGGAGTTACACTACTTAATGCTCTCTTTAATTCTATGAAAGTTAAAAAGTTACAAAGAAGAATTCAACTCTCCATTAATCTTCTTTTTAATTACATCAAAATTAAGAAGTTAGAGCAAAGAATTCAATCCTCCATTAATCTTCTCTTTAATGGCATTAAAGTTGGAAGTTACAAGCAATGCATGAAGGCATGTGCAACTATAAATAACCTACATTGGAAAGAATGAAGGCAGACCGGGAACAAACATGGAACATGCCTCACCACCTCTTTTTAGCTCTCTCTTTTAGACTTTTTTTTAGTTTTCTTTTTGTTCATTTCCTTTTTACCTTTGTAACTGATTCTAGTTTTATTTCAAAGTTTATTCTCTGTTCATCTTTTCTTCTCTTTATAATTATGTTTTCTAGGTTGTTTTCTATTAAATTTCTTGTTTTCTTTCCATCTGCCATGAACTAACTCCTCCATAGCTAGAGCTATGGCGGATCCTAATTGAAGTAGATGATTTACTTGCAATCCTATTTCAGGTTCATAATTTATTAATTAGAGAATTAAACTATGGAGCTTAATTTCCTAGTTAGATATCTGGCCAATATTTAGCTAAATTACAATTAATTATTTTGGTTGACCGACACTAAGATAATTAATGGAACTACATAGTTTAGACCTGTGTCTATGCGGTGCGGTTTTTCAGGGTTTAGTTTTACGACTTAACTTTGGGATTATTTCAGAGAACTTAATGCTTTCATTATACCTTTATTCTTTACTGGACGAAAGCTAGGATAATTGTATGTGAAATAGGATTAATCTTGACTGGACCAAAGCTTGGTTAATTACCTTAGGAAATAATCACCGTCTCAAGATTAAAACTAAGAACTTGGATAGGATTGTTGAGTTGATTATATATATTAGGTTAGGTGAAGCCTTGCTCTAGTGATTTACATCATATTTAAACTCAATTTATTTCCTTGCTTACTTCATTTAATTGTTTTAAATTTATTAGTTTAATATCACAACCAATTCAAGTTTTGATTGCTTAGATAATAGAAATTCACAGAAATCAATAGATATAAACACAATCCTCGAGGGAACGATACTCTACTTATTCTTTATTACTTGATCACGATGGGGTGCACTTGCCCTTAGTTTGGCACGATACAAATTTTGTCCATCAAGTTTTTGGCGCCGTTGCCGGGGATTGTTTGTTTTATAATTTTGATTAAATTGAATTCTATTAATTTAAGTTTTTTTATTTTATTTTATTTTTTTTTGTTTATGCTCACTAGAAGTAATAGTTTGCTTCATTCATTTAAATTTGATCCTGAAATTGAACGTTATTGTCGTAGGATTCGAGCGGAACAAAGAAGGGAGAAAATGGTAGAACCACCGCCATCAATCATGGAGTTGCTCACACCTAATTGGTCTGAAAATAATTCAAGCATTGTAGAACCTACTATAGCCGCAAATAATTTTAAGATCAAACCAGCTCTTATCCAACTATTGCAAAGCGCTGGTCAATTTGGCGGTGATCCTAGAGACGACCCCAACGCCCACTTGACCAGGTTCAATAAGCATTGTTCAATGCTAAAACAGAATGGGGTGTCTCCAGAAGCAATTAAATTAAAATTATTTCCTTTCTCTCTTCGAGATGATGCCGCAGATTGGTTGGATTCTTTAGATACCGGGGTGATCACTACATGGGAAATTTTAGTCAATAAGTTCATGGCTAAATATTTTCCTCCATCTAAAACGGCAATGTATAAAAATGAAATTCACTCTTTTCGCCAATCGCCCAAGGAAAACCTATATGAAGCATGAGAGAGGTTTCGTCGCTTACTTAAGAAGTGCCCACATCATGGATATGCAAAGAGCCTATTGGTAAATAATTTCTATGGAGGGTTGTCCGCTTCTGACCGTGCTACTATTGATTCTGCTGCAGGTGGAAATATTTTGAGGAAATCTGAGGAGGAAGCATACAATCTCATAGAAGAGCTAGCGGAGAGGTGTTCCCATTGGAATGAAGAGCAGGTGTACACTTGGTTGAGTCAAAGTCCAATTCTAGCATTGATGAATTAAACAAAAAGATGGACTTGTTAATGGCTAACCTAGCCCAACCACCAACATGTGAACTATGTGGATTGAGTGGACATAAAAGTGGGGAATGTTTATTTAGTAACCCATTCACGGGAGAAACACTTAATTATGTGGGGAATTATAATAGACAAAATAACTATAACAACACTTGGAGAAGTCACCCCGCATTTTCATGGTCCAATCCTAACAGTGCTTTAAATCCTATTCCACAAAGGCCACCACAACCACAACCACCACCCGGTTTTCATAACCAAGAAAGGAAAAATAATGAGGATGATAACTCCACTATCATGTCAATGTTGAAGCACATCAATTCACGCTTTGATAGTTTCGAGGAATGGAGACGGAATCAAGATGTCTTTACTAAAGGGCTAGAAACCAACATCAACCGACTAACCAAAGAAGTATCCGAGCATCCTAGAGGTTCTCTACCTAGCAATACTGAATCTAATCCTCGTGAATATGTTAAAGCCATCGTGTTTAGAAGTGGAAAGGAAGTTCAAATCACCCTCGAGAAAAAGACGGAAGAAGTGCCAATCGAGGTAAGTAATTCTAACCCTTCTCCTAAGTTATTTGCTGACCCCAATGTTCAACCTTATAAAACTAAAATTCCTTTTCCTCAAAGGTTGAACAAAGAAAAACAAGAAAAACACTTCTCCAAATTTCTTGATATCTTTAAAAAATTACACATAAACATTCCATTTGCCGAAGCTCTTGAGCAAATGCCTGCTTATGCGAAATTTCTTAAAGATATCCTTTCTAAAAAGAGAAAATTTGAGGATAATGAAACTGTCAAATTAACAGAGGGGTGCTCATCAATTTTGTTAAATAAATTACCACCAAAGCTTAAAGATCCGGGAAGCTTTTCTATCCCGTGTACTATAGGTGGTATAACTTTTGAAAGGGCTCTATGTGATCTAGGTGCTAGTATAAATTTAATGCCTTTGAGTACTTTTAGAAAACTAGGCCTTGGGGAACCAAAACCCACTAGAGTTTCTTTACAATTAGCTGATCGCTCTCTAGCTTTCCCAAAAGGATTGGTAGAAGACGTATTGGTCAAGGTGGACAAATTCATCTTCCCTGCTGATTTTATTATACTTGATATGGAAGAAGATGAACGAGTCCCTATTATTTTGGGTCGCCCTTTATTAGCAACCGGGAGAACACTTATTGATGTGCAACAAGGAAAATTAATCCTCCGGTTGCAAGATGAGGAGGTCACATTTAATGTATTTGATTCTCTTAAATATCCATCTGACAATTTTGAACATTGTAAATTTCTTGATATTACTAATAAGGTTGTGGAGGATGTTTTTCAGGATCATTTATATGAAGATCCATTAGAAACAGTTGTGATAAATGGTTTAGGCATAAACCAGGATGAAATAATAGTAGACACAGAGGTGAAGGTAACAACTGAGGAATTACATGAGGGAGTACAAGATTGCTTCTGGACTCGAGATTATGAAAAGATAGAAAGGAAGAATATTCCTAAACCAAAATCATCATTTGAGGAGCCTCCTCAATTGGATTTTAAACCATTACCTTCGAATTTAAAATATGTATTCTTGGGAAAAGATTCAACCTTACCTGTAATTATTTCTTCCTTTTTGACAGGTGAGATGGAGGCAAAATTGTTGCAAGTTCTAAAGGACCACAAGAAGGCATTCGGATGGACATTGGCAGATATCGAGGGCATTAGTCCCTCCATTTGTACTCACAAGATCTTCATGGAAGATGAAATAAAACCAACTGCCCAACCACAAAGGAGATTAAACCCAAGTATGAAAGAAGTCGTCAAGAAAGAGATCCTTAAACTTTTAGATGCGGGTATTATTTTTCCTATCTCTGATAGTAAGTGGGTAAGTCCCGTACAAGTGGTTCCAAAGAAAGGAGGAACAACCGTTCAAGTGAATGAAAAGAATGAACTCATTCCGGTTAGAAAGGTAACCGGGTGGCGTATGTGTATTGATTACCGGAAATTAAATGATGCCACCCAGAAGGATCACTTTCCCTTACCTTTTATTGATCAAATGCTTGAACGTTTAGCAGGACATGAGTACTTATGTAATTTGGATGGTTTCTCAGGTTATATGCAAATTCCAGTTGCACTAGAAGATCAAGAGAAGACCACATTTACATGTCCATTCGGTACTTTTGCTTATAGGAGAATGCCTTTCGGGTTATGTAATGTACCGGCTACGTTCCAAAGGTGTATGATGGCAATCTTCAGTGTCATGACCGACCCACCACCAAGAATAGAATCATCACATTCAGAGAGTTCACTAAGGAGTTAAAAGACTCCACGCTTCGTCTAGCTTTAAAGACGTTAAACTTAAGCGCTAACGGGAGACAACCCGAGTTTTTATTTTTTATTTTTTTTTCTTTTCTTAATTTCTCTTTTATTTACAATATTTTTTTAACGTAAGTTTTATTTTTTTATTTTTTGCAGGTAAACTAAAAAAAACAAAAAGAAAAAAAAAACAGAAACAAATTGGCCCAACAGTTAAAGTGAAAGATCTCATCTCCTCAACCACCTTTGGTTTAAGGGAGTTTTTCTTTAACCCTTTTTATTTTTCCACTTTACCTTTTATCGCATTTTTGGGAGTAAATGCTTGCTCTAAAGTGTGAGGAAGGGTAAAAAGGGTTTTATCTATCTTAGTTTAAGTTTTTATTATTTATTATTTATGTTTGTATTTATTGTTTTTTTAGGATAATTTCATTTAGTTGCATGCTTCCTTACATGTTAAAATCATTGTCTTCGCTTTTTCAAAAATTTGAGATGGACTTAGGAAGAAAACTCGTAAACAATTGACCCTTAATAGGATGAAACTTCACCATGGCAGTCATAAATTTTGAAATTACATTTTTTTTAGAATTACGAAACTGAGGAACTTTGGATTAAAATGGGAGTTCTGGAGACTACACTTGTGGACTGAAAATAAGCATTAAACTTGTCATTTGGTTAAACTTTTTGGTACAAATATTAACCCGAACATATGTGAGATTTTGAGACCAACTATTTGAGCATTTTATTACACATTTCTCGGTTTATTTTTTTTTTCTTGAGTGTGCTCATACTTGCTATTGTCTATAGAATTTGCATCAAATGCTAGTCGAAACCTTGTGCATCTAGTTGGAACTTGGCGTGATCAAGGCAATTAAGTGTAGCCCTTTGTTAATGTTAGAACTTATTTTTCCTTGTTTAAACCCAAAACCCTTTTACATCGTGTTTAGTTAAGCCCTGTTGAAGCCTACGTATACCACTTTCTTTGTTTCACCACATTACAAACCCCTACACGTCTTAAATACCATTTTCTCACCCGTGAATTTACAATTATTGTGCACAAATAGGAATGTTTTAGGGAGCTCAAAATTTGTGGAAAATAGAAAGCCAGGAATTATTTTGCTACTTTATGTGCTTTTGAAAAGAAAAAAGACTCAAAAAAAAAAAGAAAAAAAAAAGAAAAGAAAAAAAGAGAGAAAGCATTGGTTTGAGTCATTTAGTTCGAGGTGGAGATTCATGCACAATCGATCAATCTCAGGAAATTCATTTAAAGCAATGAACTGTAATATGTAATAATAAGATAAGAACAATGATAAACGAGTGAATACTCAACATTATGAGATTGATTGTAGTCTTGGAGATACAAGTGGGTAAGAAGAAAAAAGCGATTCTCATATGCTTGCTTATGGAACTCTTGTTTCTGGAATTAATACCTAATAAAGAAAAAAAAAGGGAAAATTGTTTTCTCATCAGTAGCACATGTTATGCTTATCGGCTAATTTTTGAAGAGCTTCGAGTCTTATTGTATCTATTTTGCACAACTAGTTGTTTATTCACTTCCCACATATTTTCCTTATCCAACCCTGTCCCTAAACCAACATTACAACCCGTAAAAGACCTTGGTATCTTGTTTCTGACTAGATAAGCATAATGGTAACGACTGGATGACAATGCAAATTCACCATAGTCAAAGCTAGTATAGAGCTTGAGAGATAAAGTTTACACCCAAACACTTGAGTGAAAAGAGTGACCACTAGCGAGGTACCAAAATAGTTTGCCTTTTGATTTTGTAATATGATTGAAGATACGTCTGCTTGTATTGGTTTGCGGAGAAACGATTAGAATCTTTTAGCATCCAAACCTTTTGTTTTTCATCCAAACTTGTGAAATTGAGATCTATGAATGCCAAGTGAAGTAAATCGTGTTATTGTGTGAATTATTTATAGTGAGTATTCTAGAGTTTGTTTTGAGTCTGAGGCTTGCTTGAGGACAAGCAAGGTTCAAAGTGCGAGGAAGTTGTTATCTTGCATTTTCATATGGTTTTTAATATATTTTAATTATAATAATCATACATTTTAAGATAGTTTTTAACATTTTATAATTATTTTATGTTTAGTTTTGTGTTTTAAGAAATAATGCTTCTTCCATATGTTTTTAGGTATTATTTGAGGCAAAAATGCAATTATGGAATCATTACTGAAGTAAATAAAGTTGCCCGACCAGAACTCCCTCCAGTTGTGACCTCGTAGCAGTTCAAGAATGAAGAATCCATGACTCTTTAAATAAGTCTTTATTGTCATAAATTCCTCAATAACCATCCAAGGAATGTTATGACTATTTGAAGAGTCTTTTGAATGCTCAAGAAGGAGTTACACTACTTAATGCTCTCTTTAATTCTATGAAAGTTAAAAAGTTACAAAGAAGAATTCAACTCTCCATTAATCTTCTTTTTAATTACATCAAAATTAAGAAGTTAGAGCAAAGAATTCAATCCTCCATTAATCTTCTATTTAATGGCATTAAATTTGGAAGTTACAAGCAATGCATGAAGGCATGTGCAACTATAAATACCTACATTGGAAAGAATGAAGGCAGACCGGGAACAAACATGGAACATGCCTCACCACCTCTTTTTAGCTCTCTCTTTTAGACTTTTTTTAGTTTTCTTTTTGTTCATTTCCTTTCTACCTTTGTAACTGATTCTAGTTTTATTTCAAAGTTTATTCTCTGTTCATCTTTTCTTCTCTTTATAATTATGTTTTCTAGGTTGTTTTCTATTAAATTTCTTGTTTTCTTTCCATCTGCCATGAACTAACTCCTCCATAGCTAGAGCTATGGCGGATCCTAATCGAAGTAGATGATTTACTTGCAATCCTATTTCAGGTTCATAATTTATTAATTAGAGAATTAAACTATGGAGCTTAATTTCCTAGTTAGATATCTGGCCAATATTTAGCTAAATTACAATTAATTATTTTGGTTGACCGACACTAAGATAATTAATGGAACTACATAGTTTAGACCTGTGTCTATGCAGTGCGGTTTTTCAGGGTTTAGTTTTACGACTTAACTTTGGGATTATTTCAGAGAACTTAATGCTTTCATTATACCTTTATTCTTTACTGGACCAAAGCTAGGATAATTGTATGTGAAATAGGATTAATCTTGACTGGACCAAAGGTTGGTTAATTACCTTGGGAAATAATCACCGTCTCTAGATTAAAACTAAGAACTTGGATAGGATTGTTGAGTTGATTATATATATTAGGTTAGGTGAAGCCTTGCTCTAGTGATTTACATCATATTTAAACTCAATTTATTTCCTTGCTTACTTCATTTAATTGTTTTAAATTTATTAGTTTAATATCACAACCACATTTCGAGACTAAGGCTTTGTTGTTATTGTTGTTGTTGTAATATCACAACCAATTCAAGTTTTGATTGCTTAGATAATAGAAATTCACAGAAATCAATAGATATAAACACAATCCTCGAGGGAACGATACTCTACTTATTCTTTATTACTTGATCACGATGGGGTGCACTTGCCCTTAGTTTTGCACGATACAAATTTCGTCCATCACTTGATGATGAGTAGAACACAGAATGATCATATGCACTTCGACGAAGACCAAATTCAATGACAGCAGCACTGAATCATCCAAACCAGGCACGAGGAGATTGCTTCAATCCATACAAGGACCTGCGTAACCTACAAACTTTCCCAGACTCCCCCTGAGCAACAAAACCAGGAGGTTGCTCCATGTAAACTTCGTCGTGGAGATCACCATTCAAAAAGGCATTCTTCACATCAAGTTGATAAAGCGGCTAGTTGTAAGTAGTAGCCAAAGAAACGAACAATCGAACGGAGGAGAGTTTGGCAACAGGGGAAAATGTCTCTAAATAGTCAATGCCATAAGTCTGAGCATAACCTTTTGCAACCAAATGAGCTTTCAACCAAGCAACAGAACCATCTGGATTGAACTTGACATTGAACACCCATTTGCAACCAATAGCACGCTTCTGAGATGGAAGAGACACTAGATCCCAAGTATGATTTTGTTCAAGGGCATGCATTTCCTCTTTCATGGGTTGGAGCCAACCAGGATAACTCAGTGCTTCAGAGAGGGAGGAAGGAACAACAACTGAATCTAAAGAAGCTACAAAAGACTTCGAGGAAGGTGATAACGCATCATAACATACAAATGAAGAAATCGGGTAAGTGCATTGGCGGGTACCTTTTCGAAGGGCGATAGGAAGGTCAATGCTAGGATTTGAAGACGGGGAAGGATCTGGAGATAAAATGGGAGGGGAACACTGGCAACTGGAGTACTAGAAGGTGCAGCACTTGAAGGACGTACATGTCGAGAATAAACGTGACAGACAACTAGTCGAGAAGGAACAGAAACCACCTGCTCACTTACAGTATAAACAAGATAATTATCGTCAGACGGACTTGCCAGATCAACAGAAAGAGTTGATTCAAGACCATAAAAAGGAGTGTTTTAAAAAAAGGTAACATTAGCGGACACCAAATAATGACCCAAAGAAGGAGAATAGCAACGATACCCTTTTTGAGTCCGACAATAACCCACAAAGATACACTTGATGGATTTGGGATCAAGTTTGGAGACTTGTGGTCGCATGTCTTGAACAAAACAAGTACATCCAAAAACACGTGGTGCAAGAGGAAATAAAGAAGACGAGGGAAAAAGAAAGGAGTATGGAATCTGACCATTAAGGACTGAAGAGGGCATACGGTTAATGAGAAAACAGGCAGTGGAGACCGCATCTGTCCAAAAAATTTTAGGAACCTGCATATGAAACAACAGTGCTCGAGCGACTTCTAATAAGTGACAATTCTTACGTTCGGCAACACCATTTTTCTGAGGGGTAACGATGCAAGAAGTCTAATGAATAATACCATGTTGGGAAAGATATGATTGGAAAGTGCAAGATACATATTCTTTAGCATTGTCACTTCGCAAAATGCAAATAGATTTGTTAAATTGTGTGCGAATCTCAGCATGAAAGGCACAAAAGATAGTAAATAATTCTGAACGATTTTTCATAGGATAAAGACAAGTAACACGAGAATAATCATCAACAAAGGTTACAAAATAACGAAAACCAATTTTGGACACAACAGGACACAGACCCCATACATCAGTGTGCACCAAATAAAAGGAAGACTCGGCACGTTTATTGATTCGTGGTGGATACGAAACTCTATGATGCTTAGCAAATTGACAAGCTTCACATTCCAGAGTAGAATCACGCGGAAGACTAGGACATAACTTTAGTAAAACTGGAAAAGACGGATGTCCAAATTGACAGTGAAGTCGCAAAAGAGACGCGCTTGTGCAGATAATGGATTTTGACACTTGCCGATAAGTTGAATCAAGTACGTACAATCCATTTACCAGGTTCCCTCTACCAATAATTTTCTTCGTCCCAAAATCCTGAAAAAGACAATGGGTAGGATAAAAAAACAACAGAGCAGTTAAGAGTCTTAGTAAGTTGGCTGACAGATAATAAGTTAAGAGGAAAATTGGGTAAACATAAAATAGAGGATAAAGGAATATTAGATGTTGGGTGAGCTGTCCCTTGTCTAAATACAGAAGCAGTTGAGCCATTGGCTAGCATAACATATGGAAAATTGGCTAGATGTTGAAAAGAAGAAAGAATACATGTGTTGCCGGTCATATGGTCTGTAGCACCAGAGTCAATCACCCAACTACGAGAGGAGGTGGAGAGACATGCCACATGATTATTTGTATCAGCCAAAGCGAAGGTTGAGGTTGATGGTTGTTCTGCATCATAAGTCGCAGAAAGTTGCTGAAACCGAGCATACTCATGGATAGAAATGGTGACGGAGGACGAGGTTGGAATGATGCCACCTTGAGTTGCCATATTTGCAAACCTTCGGAGAGGGTGCTGTCCCGAGTGTTGGGGTGGTTTACCATGCAGTTTACAACAATGTTTCTTAACATGCCCTTCTCCCCCACAGTGATAACAAGTACGAGGGGAGCTACGATGGCCACTAGGAAGAGTGTTTTCTCCACCTCTCCGACCTGGACTAGCATTGCTTACCAAGGCTATTATGTCAGAAGGCAACGTACCAGAAACCATTACGCCATCCTTACATACATTAAGTAAACGGGAGTAGTGTTGGGGTTTAGTGTCCTATAGACAATTGTTCTAGGATACAAACTTAATGTAAATGAATTGTTCTTTATATCATTTGTTTTAATGAGATATATGTTTTATAACTATATAAAGGCAATCCCTTTTAAGCACTAAATAAAGTCTAATAAAAGGAAATCCGTAAGTTTGTTTTAAAGTGATTATAAAGTGTTCATACAAGCATGAAGTGAGACAAAACTTTATAATAAACTTAAAACCACCCCAAGTCAAGTGATATGTTTAGGATTGATATATCACTATTGAGACTTGCATGTAACAATGTCTTCTGTCCGACAGAAAGCTGATCTCACAAGCTTCATATATACAGATATCTGGACAGTTACATGGATCCGATGAAAAGTAGTTCATTAGGATTGGGGACCCGACTTGAGATAACAGGATGGGTAGATTCATCCTTGTCACCTGTTCATCTCATTGGTATTAATAGGTGTAAATAATCCTCAAACTCAAAGGAATATTAATTGGTATTCTGGATTACGGAATATGACGCTTTGACTCTGGTGTAACACGATCCTTAATAGAGATGACTCTGGGGTGTGAACAGCAGACGTTGGGTATCACAGGAAGTGATTGCGGGATCGTTATATATTGGATTGAGCATTTATCACTCCCGATAAATGGGAGATATGTCCATGGATCGCTTGTGGAAGACTCGACTCTAAATCCTTGCAAGGTGATAGCTTAAGACTTGAAATACAGATTTCACTTAACCTATCTATTTTGAGTTGACTCGGCCTGTACAAGTAAAACGAACGTCTCGCTATATGTGACTTGACATTACCCATAGTCATAAGATTCAGTTCAAAGGACGTAGTTGATAAAGGATCGAATTATACCGTAACTAATACTGAAAGGTCAACGACAGAATCAACCTGTCTTCTTATAGCTCTAGGAGAATGATTACGGACTTGCTAATCACATACTCTGTACATCATTCCATTATGCAAAGATTAAATATAATTCTTTGAAAGTTAATTTTAATAGTTGCATACGGCTAGAAGCAATAAGAACCTAATGGGTCACACATAAGACTTGGAACCCAAAAGAGAGACATATGTTAATTAATTGATGGAAGCCCAACTGAGCCCAGTAAGGCCCAGTAATAGAGGGGGTCGAAATTTATGTATGTAAATACATAAATAATTAATTTGATTTTATCTATTCTAATTAGATTAGGATTATAAATTAAATTAATTAAAGGATAAATGAGTTAGGAGTTTTAATTAGATTAAATTACTCCTATTATTATCCAATAAGGTTATTATTATTATCCTTTATATATTAGATATATTAATGGATAATAATTATGAATCCTATTCCGAATAGAATTCTTATTTCAATAACCTAATTCTAGGTGCCTTCTATGGTTACTTTGTTTTTGACAAAGTACCATTACTTGGTGTGTTTTCACCATTGGATGATGGAGCATAAAACTAATCCAATGGTGAAAACACACAAAGTAAGGCTTACTTTGTTAAAAACAAAGTAAGCATAGCCTTTACCCCTAATTCTATCTAACTAGGGATTAGATACAAGAGATTATAAATAACCCCTCATATGGGATTTTCGAAATCGACTAAGCAAATCCCTACTGGAATTTTTGAAATACACAATGCAACCGGGAGAGAGAATTTCGACACCCCTTGTTGAGGACGAAACAATCCACCGCTTCCTACCGATTCAATTGATTTCATCATTCTTTCTTTATCCTTGATCTTGTGTTGATTAATTAGAGGCAATCTATTTTGGTTGCTACTTAACGGTTGATTCTAACTTGATCTTATATTTGTTTTGTTCTGTGCTCGGGAACTCGAAGTAAGAGTTTTGGGCACTTCGTTTGCAACGGTAGATAGAACATCTAAAAGGTATTTCTTCTTATCCCTCTTTATATGAAATAACGGTTAATGGATCTTGTGATTTATGGAAATAGGTTAAATTTTTTATATTTCCGCTGCTATACGTTAGCCTATTTTTCCAACAAGTAGACTTTCGTGAAAGACGGGAGTGTCCCACTTGTCAACAGCTATGTACGGGCCACATCATACTCAGGACCTAAACCTACCAAAAAACACTGAACAACAACGCGTTCCTTCTATGCTTACATTTGTTTCACATCAGACACAATAGGAAACATATTGTTCTCTTCCTCGTATGTCTGTTTTACTTCAGTGTAATATTGCAGAAGAGATCGATTTTTTTGTTCTGCACGATAAATCTTTAACAATAACATATGCAGATGAGACATATCCTTTTTGTTAGCATAAAGAAACTCCACATATTCCCATAACTCCTTAACAGTCTCACAGTGGGTCACAACGTCATCAACAATGGGATCGAGAGTATTTTGAATTTGATTAAACAATTTATAATCCTCCATCAACCATTTTTTACGAACATCAACATTTGTTTTAGGAGGAGGATTACCGGTTAAATGGTCTTCTAAATCAGCACTATTGACAAATCTACGGATAGTGCGTTGCCGCTGAGTATAGTTTTGACTCCCAATTAATTTTCTATCCGTAATTTTGAAAAAACCTAATGTAAGGTCAGTGACAATTTTCTTCTCAATTCCTTCAGCCATGAAACTAATCTAAGATGAAATATATTTTTTTTCCTTTTTTCTGTTTTTCCTTTTTTTTTCTTTTTTTTCCTTTTTTTTTTTGCTTTCTCTTTTTTATCACCTTTTTTCTTTTGTTTTTTTTTCCTATTTTTTTTTAAATATAAAAGTAATACACTCAACTTAAAATAAGGAAAACTCTTCTTCCAAATAAAAAGAACTTTAAAAGAAAATCAATCACAACACACATGTACAGGAAAGAGAGTACCAGAAGGGCAGATTCGAGGAAGGACGTGCTGGACCACGGCGAGCACACAAGGAGGCCGGAAACAAGATTCTGACACCGGAAAGGTAAGACGGAGGTGAGAGAGACGGCCCGCGCCGGCGCGTGGAGGCGGAGGAGATCTCTGACGGAGGCGCGTGGGACTCATGCGTAGGTCGGTAGCTGGTCGGATTTCGGAGACAGGCCGGTTGGAAATATACATAAGGGACTCAAGCCCTTCACTGATAACCTGGGAAATTCTACCCAGCACACACAAACCTAGGAAATACTACCCAGAACACACAAACCCAAAAATACAGAGAACCTAAGGCTCTGATACCATGAAATCTTCTGTAATTTCTCTACATTTTCTGTATCACATGACATATATTTATATACACAACTTAGCTAGTTATCTCACAGACAGTCAACTATCCTTACCCCACAAGCAGCCTAAATATTTCTACCCTATAGCAGCCTTGAGCCACTCTGTATTAATTACATTGACAAATAGCACCCTAAATAGCTATAGGTGTGCACTATATTAATTACACTCCTCAATGTGGAACCAAACTGTTTGGTGGATTAGTCAATCTTCGGCTCTCAACTTCTGGACTGATAGGTGGATAATTCCTTCGGTGGCAGATAGATTGGGGCTTGATTTGCATGATAAGCATAATCCCTATAATTCCGTCGAGGATTTTTCGGTTCACTCTGAGTGGCTTAATTTAGAAAATCTGCATTCGGATGTTCAAAACAGTATTCGGTTGATTCAAAGAGGATGAGATAGTAATGACTTCTGTGCTTGGTAGCCCTTTGAGAAAGGTACTTTCACTACTAAGAAATATTATTCGACTATCAGTTCTAGCACCTCCTTAGTGGATTGGCATAAGTTTGTTTGGAATCACCACATCCCTCCCTCTCGTTCTTTCACCTTTTGGAGAGTTTTGCATGGTCGCATTCCGACTCAAGATCTTCTCCAGCGCCTTGGGTTCTCTATAGCTTCTCGATGTGCTCTTTGTGGTATGGATGCTGAATCCATTAACCATTTATTTATTAACTGTTCCTTTGTAGGTTCTCTTTGGTGGGTCCTTGAGCAGGTTTTCGGTTGCTCTTTGCCAAGGTACTCCTAGTTTATCCACTTCTTCGACAGTTTGCGTAGCTTACGCTTCGGCTCTCAGGTGTCTTTGATCTGGCGTGTTGCTTCTGTCACTTGCATCTGGTTAATTTGGCACACCAGGAATGATGCAATTTTCAATGAAGTTTCTCCCTCTATTTAGTTCACTCAGATCCGTCTCTTTCGGATGATCAGTGAGTTCTTTACCAGTGCTAGAGGTTTTTGCACCTCAAGCCGTGATGCTGGTATTTTATCCCATATTCAGGCTTCGCCAAGGCCCCCTTCTGCTCCCAACATCATCTCGATCCATTGGGTTAAGCCTCCTCCTGGCTGGGTTAAAGTTAATGTTGATGGCTCTGCTCTTGGTGCACCAGGTGAGGCAGGGGCGGGTGGCATTTTTCATAATTCTCGCGGCTTCTCCAAAGGCTGTTTTGCGTTTTCTATCGCTCGTTCTTTTGCCTATATGGTTGAATTAAGAGCTACAATTTTCGCCATTGAATTAGCTTGGGAGAATAATTGGCATCATCTTTGGGTTGAGTCTGACTCGATGCATGTGGTTAATCTAATTAAACATCGTTCCATGGAGGTCCCCTGGGCTATTCGTCAAAATTGGTTACGTTGTCTCAACATTTGCTCAAGGATGACCATTTTCTCTACACACATTTCAGGGAAGGAAACAGAGTTGCAGACGCTCTTTGCGAAGTTTGGGGTTTCCTCTTCGGCAATTAATTGGTGGCCTTCAGATCCTGCTTTTTGTCACTTGATGATTGATGATGACATTTGTAATTTTAGTCATCTAAGATTCTCCTAACTCTCTCTTTATATTTTTCTTTTTGTTTGTCTTCCTTCCCCTCTTCTTGTTTAAACTCAAACTTTTTATTTTTTAATATATTCGGGTTTTTCAGTTCTTGGGGCACGGACGCTCGCCCCGCTCATGCTCTATCTCGTCCCAATTTATATAAAAAAAGCCCTTTTCCTAATTTTATAATTTTTAAATCAATATCAGTCATTGATAGTTATAATAAGATGGCTCTAATTAACCTTATTATTAACCCAGTTATATAATTATTTAACACTAAATAATAATTCATATGTATTCGAACCAACCCTATTCCTCTATCTTACTATTTCATATTCCTCTTTCTCTTCTTAATGATTTATGAAAAGAAATGTCTTTTGTGATTTTTTTTGTGTTTGTTCAATAAAAAGGATCCTTTTAGTCCTTGGGTTTTTTTGGTATGCGATTTAAACATAAAAGTTGTATTTTACTCGATGATACTCAGTTTTTTTGTGACTCATATGAAAAGGTTTTTTTTATGTTTTTTAAGTCTGGCTATGAGGAAAGGCAACAACGGTCTTGATAGAAGGAGAAACAAAAATTAAAAAAAGGGTACAATGAGAATTACATCTAAAAAAAGACTGAAAAATAAGAACAAGTGATTTCATTTTTCTAACCCTTTGCTTCTGTTTTCTCTTGGTACCTGTCATTCCTAGATGGCCTGCTGGGAGCGGCCTTATCACTCAGCGAACAATTTAGCCTTTGGGCCGCCAACCTACATAAATCTCTTGATGAGATCATTAGATCTTTGAAAGTTCGAGGCATGTTGGTGGCTAGCTCTCGAGATAATTCCTTGCTAAGTTAATTGTTTGCCATAATATCGTCTAATACCTCTATATACACCACCTTGACCCGAATGACATATTGCTGGAAATCTTTCTACATAGTTTTTGGGAGTTTCTGTCTCATGTTGGACTAAGTAGTTGATATCGTGTATGGTCTGGCTGTTAGGGATGGATGTTACGAAATGGTCGGTAAAGAGTTTAGACATCTACTTAATGCTGGTGATGATCTTTATACATAGGGACTAGTACCAATAGGAAGGAGCTCCTTTCAATGTGGTAGGAAATAGGTGATACATCATATCATCGGTTGTCATAGTAGTATCCATGGCTCACTTAATTTTTTTTTGACATTAGTAGTAAGGTGTGTTGTCCATTCATACTCTTTCAACAGCGGGTATTTAAACCCTCGGGAATTTAGCTCGTTCATAATGTTCATGCATAAAGTTATTTCTACCCCTATGAAATCAAGATGTTTGGCATCGATTCCCATCTCGGTAATGGTGCTAATGACCTGGTCGAGCTCTTTTTACAGTGCCTCAAATTTAGCCTCTTATTCCTCATCTTTGGTCAGAAGATCCATTTGTTTCGGCACCCAATGGTCATGGGTTTAGGGCTTGGCCCCTCTCCATTGTTTGACCAATTAGGATTCTACCGACCGATGATGGGTCATTTGAGTGTTGGAGTATGTTGTCCTCCTGTTCAGGGAGGGTCCTCTTCCTTCTCTTTCTTGGCATGTTCTATCCGGAGACTGGTTAGTATCTCTTGTGTTGCATGGAAGGGGAGTTAGGGATCGATGATGTCGTACCGAGGAGATTTCTTTCTCCTTTGATTGGGTGTATAGATCTTTCATTCAGCTATTCGAGCATCTGTCTTGGTTGTAGTAGCATTTTGAATAGTGTGGTGTCCAGTCGAGTTGTTGGTATTTTTATATTTAGTCACATACTTGAATATTTCTTCTACTGTCACAAGTTTTTCTTTTACTTCTAGTATTTGGATTGTGTGTTCTTGTCTCATGATGTTAATGACCTCATGGACTGAATCTAGGTTTTCTGTCATGGATCCTGAGATTGCGGCAAAGAGCCTTTGTTGTTGGGGCTTTAGGATTTCACCTTCTTCCACTATTTCTAGGATTGGATCATCATTGACTCGACGGATTCGACGTGCTTATTCTTCATTTGTTCTCTAGATCTCCATTATGGTGAGTGCGTCACTGGAAGGAATTTCAATGGAACTTCTTAAATGAGTGACTCACTTTATTACACAAAAGCAAGGGCAAAGAGGGTCGTTATACGGCAAACCCGATCCGATGCCCAACTCAGTTTATGGAAAGGACTGGAGGATGATCACAATCAATAAACAAAGTTGTAGATATAAGCTTAATGGAAATGAATGAATATGTTTATCCCGAGTGGACTTACTCTATTTATAATAATATTGACTTGTAGACACTGTTCAAAACGAAGGCCGCCTAGACCACCTAGCCCCGCCTAAGCACTCAAAATCGACAATTCACTCCAATTTTCTCTGATTAGTCCCTCTAGGCGTTTTTCTGGTCCTAAAGAGATTTTTAGCCTACTGGGCTCCGCCTAGGTGCCGCTTAAGCGACGATGAACAAGCGTATTTTTTTTTATTATGAATTTATTTTTTTGCTTTATTATAATTCACTTTTGAGTTGTTTTAAGGGTAATTAATTTATTAGTCCCTATATTTTGACAAAACACACTATTTAGTCCCTGCATTTTCAAAAACACATGATAAAGTCCCTAACCTTTTTATCGATGAACTGTTTAGTCCCTAACATTTTTTTCGATGAACTATTTAATCCCTGCCATTAGACTCTCATGAAGATTTTGTTAGTCAATTTGGATTTGCGTTCTTCTTTTCCTTTATTTTCCTTTCCTTTAAACTCTAATGCATCTGAAATCAACTTTGAGTGTTCTTTTTCTTGATTTTCTTCTTAATCGTTCAAATTCGTAAGCATTGAGTATGTTCTTTTTCTTGCTCTCCATACAAATAGCTTCTTTTTCTAAATTGGATTTCCTCTTCTAAAGTTTGAATGTAAATAGTAAAAGATAATTTAGTCATTTCCGAAGTCATAAACGGTAAAAAATCTAACAAACAGACAGAAGGACTAAACAGTTCACTGAGAAAAAGGTTAGGGACCTTACCATGTGTTTTTGAAAATACAGGGACTAAACAGTGTGTTTTGTCAAAATATAGGGACTAATAAATTAATTACCATTGTTTTAATTATATTGTTATTGAAATGTTGATGTTTGTACATTTTAAAGATATATGTTACAAATATATATGGTTTTTTTTATTTTAACTAATTTTATATTATTAGTTTTAGATAGTATAATACATATTTTAATTAAACTACATAACAATTTTTTTATTAACAAACAAAAAATACAAAAATACAAATCCGATTAATCCTCGAGGGCCATGTCCACCCGACTAGCGCCTAGCATTTTTTACAACCTTGCGTGTAGAAGATGGTTAGAGATTTGGAGGGAGATGAGCCATATGTCTCATATTCATAGGACGAAGTGTGCCCAGATATCGGGGCCTGATATCCCCTAAAGGCCACTTAACCTGTGGTTGTCGGGATCAGGTCTGATTATAGCAACGACTGGATCCTTGATTAGGTCTAACGAGGCTTCTTGAGTCAAGCTTCTAATATGCAGTCTTTTGATGTCCTGAACTGAGGAGATGTTACATGTTCTAGCTTTTGAGAGTAGGTTTGGACTTCTGTGGCACCACGTAACGGGACAGTTGAAGTTTTAGAATTATTTAATGCAATTACTCAAAATTGGGGATTATTGAATGCAACCGAATAAAAATAGGGTGTTATTGAAGTAATTAGAGAAGAATATGGGGGTATTGAATGTAATTGGACAATAATAGAGAGTTGTTTGGAGCTTTTAAAAATTTAGAGGGATAATTGAAAGTTTAGCCCATCTATACGGGTAGATGTATAAAGCTTTAATCAAAACAAAAATAAATAAATCCAAGGAAAAGATGTATTGATATTAGGAACTTTTGAAAGTATGTTACATCTTCTATCTTCTGAGAGTAGTTCGAAATTCTGTGGCGCCACATGGCAGATTTATTGATATTAGGAACTTTTGAAAGTTTACGGGGCAGTTGAATGCAATTAGACACAATTGGAGGGTTTTGAGTAGAACGAGATAAAAATAGAGGGTTATTGAAGCAATTGGAGAAGAATATAAGGTTATTGAATGTAATTGGATAAGAATAGAGAGTTATATGGAACTGTGAAAAATTTAGGGGGGACAATTGAAATTTTAGGATAAGTAGACGAGAAAGAGATATATTGAGACTAAATGAAAAGAAGAATAAATAAATCCAAAGTCTACACTTACCTTTTTTTGTTGAAAGCCAAAGTGTACGTTACTCTTTCACTAAATTACACTTTTAAAATATTCTCCGTTAATGGTCAAAACCCAAATGGGCCGCACAAAGACTCCAAGCTCTGCCGCCCCTTCAACGATGCCGGAGTTCAATTCAAAAGATAGTGATGACCATGTCGACATCAGAGTTCTCTTCAATCCAAAGCTACGCTATGATTCCTCGGCAATGGTGGCACCGTCTAAGACGATACCGGTGACCCCCTCCTTCGCAGCGATTTTACAGAAGAACACCAATGTTCCGTCGAGTTCAACGGCAACGGTATCAGATTTCGGGGGAATCCATTCTGTCCGGATTTCACAATCGGCCTACGGCAGAAGACTCGCACTTTGCAAACACTCGCTGATCGGAAGACTGATTCTTGCAAAAGGAGACGCACCCTGGAAAGTGGGGGATTTGAAGAAGCAGCTCACTTCCGTTTGGGGGTTACACGAACTGTGGCGATTAATTTCAATTGGAAGAGGGTTCTATCATCTATTCCTACAATCGAAAGAAGCAAAACTAGCAGCCGCCAATAAGGGAATTCTGAATGTGAAGCCCGGGACCTTTCATCTGCAATCCTGGAAGGCAGACTTCAATCCGTTTGCAGAAAAAACAACGCACGCTCAGGTATGGATTGGTCTCTATGCTTTGCCATGGGAATATTAGGATCCGCAGATTTTATCGGACATTGCACAAGGCCTGGGAGGGTTGATCAGATTGGACAGGGCAACCCTTGAAGGGGATTTTGGGCACTTTGCTAGACTCCTAGTGGATATCGACCTTGCAGAGGAGCTCCCGACCACGTTGGGAATACAAAGGGAGGGCAAACAATTCTGGATAGACATGGTGTATGAGAAACTTCCAAGTTTCTGTAAAGTTTGCTCGAATATAGGTCATATGGCCTATGAATGTAAGTGGAACCTAAAACCAGAGCAGCCGAGAGCTAAGAAAACGTGCACAGAAATGCAAAAAGCTAGACCAGCATCACCAAGGGCCGAGAAAGAGATAGATAATGAAGTCGAGAGGGCAGTTATTCTGGTTACGGAGGCCACAAGCCGTATTGTCCAAGTACTGGGAAACACTAAGGAGGGTACTCAGCAGTTGCCAATAAATGACCATATTATACAGGAGCATCCAGTAGAGAGGCAATTGGATGAGGATGTCTCTAACAGCTCAACTGAACCGTATATGGATGAACCGATAGTAAGGTCGATTTCCCCTAGGAACTCAAATATTGCTATCCCGAGGGACCCTATCAGCGATGACAATACTATAAACTCAAGTAGTTGGGCCGACCAGGCGGAACTGGAAAATCAGGAATGGGATACAGTAACATCGAAGAAGAAAGGAGGCCAACGAACTGCAAAGTCCGCTCTAAATGACAGTACATCAACCCGAGTCAAACGGGTTAGTAAAATGCCAGTCCGTTTTAAATGACCGTGCTCTTATGGAACTGCAGGGGTATCCTAAATGCTGATACCCAAAGGTACTTATTTAATTTATGCAAGTCTCATAAACCGAATTTTTTATGCATTGTTGAACCTATGGTTAGTGTTGATGCCATTGATAAAAGATTCTCGAATAGTTTGGGTATGACGTTTTTGGTAGCGAACAACCGTGAAAGGGAAACTCTTTGGGTCTTCCACGCTACGGCGGGGAACTCACAGCCCTCGATTATGCTCAGACATGACCAATTTTTTCTCATTAATTGTAGGTTCAATGGGCAGCTTCAGCACCTTTGTTTCATTTATGGCAGCATCTGGTCGAACAGGAGGAAAAATATGTTTGAAGAGATTAACGCCCTACAGCTGGTATCTCTGGAAAGCTATCTGCTCGTGTGGGATTTTAACTCCATCCTCAGGGCTCATAAAAAAATGGGTCGGCCACCGGCACAACGCCCCTGTCGGGAATTTAGGGAGTTCATTGACAGTGGGGAATGGAGGGAGGTGCAAGCGATTGGTTCTTTCTTCACCTGGACAAATGGGAGACATGTGCAGGCCAGGATGGACTGTAAACTGGATAAAGTTTTATTGTCTGGGGGTTTTGCTGACTGCTGGTCATACAGCTGCACGGTGCTGACAAGACACCACTCTGATCATCACCCCATCCTGCTTTAGTTTGGTCAAACAGGGCAACCGAGCTCTCGGTTCCGGCTCCAAGCAATGTGGACCACACACCCGGATCTTCATGAGGAGGTAAAAGGCTACTAGAATGGACCTCATCCGGCAATGGGGCCTATGCACCTTCTTTTCCACAAACTTCACGATTTACGGGCAGTGTTGCGCAAATGGAATAGGGATGTCTTTAGGCACTTTGATAAAAACATATTTGATAGTGAGTAACGGCTTGAAGCAATCCAGCTTGATATTGAAAATAACGGCTTCACCTCTGAACGCCACGAAAAGGAACTGCATGAACATGCAACTCTAGACCTCCACTTGCTTCAGAAAGAAACACACTTAAAAGAAAAAAGCAGGATTAAATGGTTAGAATTGGGGGACCGCAACAGCTCCTTTTTCCACAGAATTGCAACGCAGCGGAAATCTAGTAAGGGCATTCATGTGATGCCAGTAAATGGAGAGCTAACGACCAATTGCTCGAGCATCACGGACCATATAACTTCGTTCTATGCATAGTTATTCTCCAACCCCAGAACTGACAGGCTGGATTTATCAATGGTTCAGGAAATCGTCCCTCGGCTTGTCACGCACGAGATGAATGAGGACATCGTTCGCTGCGCCTCCGCGGATGAAATTAATCATGTGGTCATGAACATGAATGCGTCTAGTGCACCTGGCCCGGATGGATTTACGGGAGCTTTTTTCCAGCACTGCTGGGACATGGTTCAACAAGATGTTTGTAACACGGTCTTATGGTTTTTTCAATTGGGGAAAATAACAACCGATCTTAACTCAAGCATTATGAAATTAATTCCAAATACGGAGGGAGCTGTGAGGATTGAACAGTACAGGCCCATTGTGATGAGTAACTTCATATTTAAGGTCATCTCCAAAATTCTTGCGGACAGATTGGCTCAGGTAGTGGAACAGATAGTATCTGAAAATCAGTTTGGTTTCATCAAGGGCAGAAGCATTCACCAATGCATTGCAGTGGCTTCAGAGGGGGTAAACTCGCTATAGAAAAAATGCTTTGGAGGAAACATGAGCATTAAAATCGATATCACCAAATCCTTTGACACTCTAGACTGGAATTTTCTCCTAATGGTCCTGGAAATGTTTGGTTTCTCATTAAAATTTAGAGATTGGACCTTGACTATTTTATCGTCAACCTGTATCTCCATTATGACTCCTTCAGGTTTATCTGGATACTTTGCATGTTCTCGGGGTGTTAGACAGGGAGATCCTCTCTCTCCGCTTCGATTCAGTCTGGTTGAGGACTTTTTAAGTCGCCTACTATCACAGCTCAAGTACAGCGAGCAGCTTACACCGATAACTTACTCCAACACTGGGTCAATGCCCACTCATCTTCTTTATGCTGACAATATAATGTTATTTTGCAAGGCTACAATGGAAAACGTCCGAGCCATCGGAGACGCCTTCGAGCTCTATGGAGGCTTATCGGGTCAGCAGGTGAGCTGGCAAAAATCAGAAATATTCTTTGGAAAGCACATAACTCCTTCCAGGGGTAACCGTCTAGCGGTAATCGTCGGTCTCCGCCTAGGAATATTGCCATTCTGCTACTTGGGAGTGCCATTATTTGTGGGGGCTCCAAAAGCCATCCACTTGAGGAGTATTGCTGATAAAATCATAGATTCTTTTTCACGCTGGAAAGGAAGTGTACTCTCAATGGCTGGTAGACTAACTTTAGTCAAATCGAAAATCAACAGCTCTTTCATACATTCGTTCATCATCTACAAGTGGCCGCGCTCCCTCCTCAAACGGATGTCTCATCAAATAAAAAAAAATTGTGGTCTGGCTCGACGGTTAACTGGAAATTGGTGGCCCCGTCGTGGGATTTATGCACCAAACCTATTCAAGAAGGCGGACTGGGCCTCAAGAAGCTTGAAACAATGAACTTGGCACTGATAGGGAAGTTGGGTTGGGGAATATTGACGGATTCATCCCTCTGCTTCCGTATGCTAAGGTCCCGATTTTTGAATTCAGTAGGTCTACCCAGAACTGTCATTTCCTTATCCTCTATATGGTGCTCTATGAAAAATGCCTACTCTCTCCTCCATAGTCACTATAAATGGATAATTGGTAACAGGTCCACCTTGAATTTTTGGAATACTGAATGGATTACACTGACTGTAGCGAGCAGAATTAGCCTATATCACGCGAAACAGCTCCAATGTAGGGATGGCGTGATGAGCTTTAGACAACATGAGCAATGGAGGAATCTTCCTAATTTGCCCCAGGATGTCATTAACGACATCAATCAGATCCGCCTGGGCGAGGAGAATGAGGACCTATGTCTGTGGAAACCAACAATGGACGGACGATTTACTGTGGCACTGTTTTATAAATGGTTACTCCCACCATCGCGGACGCATCCGAGTCGTGATCTCTGGCAGAAACATATCCCGCCATCCCACTCCATGATTGCGTGGAGGGCTTTTCATAATAGACTACCAACGCAGGACATGTTAAAGTCAAAGGGAATCGTGATGGCTTCCCGGTGTTGCCTTTGCATGAAAGCGGAGGAAAATGTTGATCACCTATTTGTAAACTGCAGCTTTGCCTCTCAGATTTGGCGGAGCCTAGAAAATCTGTTTGGTAGAAGAATTATCAGTAACTTGGTCCTACAGGAACTATTGAGCACGGCGCTACACGTAAAATTCAGCACGCAGGTCCGAGCCTTATGGCAATGCGCAGTGGGTAATGTTGTTTGGATAATTTGGAGGGTCAGAAACGAACTGCTATTTGAGGAAACCGTTCCGAACACGCAGCGATCAATACGATTTCTATGGAAACAGATTCGCCAAGCCGACGCGGTTAGCAAGGGTACAAATTGGAATTCAACAGTGGAGCGACAGATCCTTGCTTCCCTGCTGATTCTCCCAGATCTCCTAAAGCACCAAAAATTATCCCAGTCCAATGGCAACGTCCGCCTACGGGTTGGATCAAGGCGAATTCGGACGCGTCCGTTATGTCCGACCAGATGTCTTTGGGTTGTGGGGGTCTTTTCCGTGATGGCTCGGGGAAAATGCTAGGAGCATTTGCTTGTCCGTCGAGGCTACAATTTGAGCACATGGCGGAACTAAAAGCTGCAATGTTAACAGTGCAATATGCTTCTGCAAACAGATGGAATCAGTTGTGGTTAGAAGTGGACTCAACATACGTCGTTTCGGTTTTTCGTTCTAAATCGGAGTTGGTTCTGTGGCAACTTCACGGAGAATGGCGTGATTATCTTCGTCTTCTACAGCGTATGAACGTGGTAATTTCACACATCTACCTAGTAAATCGATGGTGGAACGAACCGCCTGATTTCTGTTTACCTTATATCTGTGAAAACACTAATGGCCGGATCGTTTACCGATTCGCCTAGCTTTCTTTCTCGCTTTTCTATTTTTGATGCACTTTGTATGACTTTTTTTGCTTAATAAATTTGGGTTAAGGGTTTGGGGCTGTTGGCGGTGCCAACCTAGTTGGGATTTCCGACCCCTTAACCTGCCTCCTCGCCTTTAATTAAAAAAAATGGTCAAAACCCAAATTACTTTTATAAAAATATGTGTGCTTCTATTTATCAAAATCTTTTATCAATTGAAATTTAAGGATAAGTATACAAGAAAGAGATCTATTGAGCCTAAATGAAAAGAAAATTACCAAATTCTTTCATTGAGTTTACCAAATTCTTAGCCTAAATTTTAGGATAATTTTACCTTACCTTTTTTTTCTAGTCAAAGTTTATGCTACTCTTTCCCTAAATTACTCTTTTAAAACATTCTCCATCAACGGTCAAAACTAATGCATTTAAAATCTCCTAAACTATAAAACTAGCTGGTACTAAGTGCATTTCCACTTCTCTCACTTTTATAATTCAAAAACACTTATATTACTTTTGTTACATTTCTATTCAGAAAAATAAGAACTTTGAGTAGAAAATTTGGTATCCATGCTGCACCAACTAATCCAAAAAGTTCAAGGATGAACCAACTCACACATTTCTTCATGCGAAGATGTTTCATTGGCAATCTTTTACTAAAAACCAATATTTGATTGTTCCAAATCAAAGATTTGGGTTTTATCCTTTTTCTAAAAGGATCTTTTCATTATATTCAGAGTTTTTTAATTTTATATGCATATTGATGCACAATCATGTTAATTTACAATCGTGTTATAGTATTTAAACTCTTATATTATTGCTTGAACATTAACATGATTGTACATCAATATGTATATAGTATTAAACCATCAATAACTATATAATATAAAAAAACAAAAAATTTAAAGCGAAGGGAAGGGAAGAAACAAAGAGAAAAAAAACTTGAATATAGTGAAAAGATTGTTTTAGAAAAATGATAAAACCCAAATCTTTGATTTGGAACAATCAAATGTTGGTTTTTAGTAAAAGATTGCCAGTAAAACATTTTCTCATGAAGAAATGTGTGAATTGGCTCATTTCTGAACTTTTTGGATAGTTGCCTGAGTCGCAACCATGGATACCAAGTTCTTCTACTCAAAGTTCTTATTTCTTTGAATAGAAATGTAATAAAAGTAATATGAATGTTTTTAAATTATAAGAATGAGAGAAGTGGAAATGCACTTAGTACCAGCTAGTTTTATAGTCTAATTAGGAGATTTTAAATGCATTAGTTTTGATCATTGATAGAGAATATTTTAAAATAATAATTTAAGAAAAGAGTAGCATAAACTTTGACTAAAAAAATGGTAAGCTAAAATTATCCTAAAATTTAGGTTAAGAATTTGGTAATTCATTTAGACTCAATATCTCTCTTTCTTGTATACTTATCCTAAAATTTCAATTGATAAAAGATTTTGATAAATAGAATCACACATATTTTTATAAAAGTAATTTGGATTTTGTCCATTGACGGAGAATATTTTAAAAGTCTAATTAAGTGAAAGAGCAACTTAGATTTTGGCTTCAAAAAAAAAAAAAAGTTAAATGTAGACTTTAGATTTATTTATTCCTCTTTTTATTTAGTTTTAATACATCTTTTTCTCGTTTAATTATCCTAAAATTTCAATTGTCCCCCCTAAATTTTTCATGTTTTCTATAAATCTCTATTCTTATCTAATTACATTCAATAACCCTATATTATTCTCCAATTGCTTCAATAATCCTCTATTTTTTTTTATCTCATTCCATTCAAAACCCTCCCAATTCTATCTAATTGTATTCAACAAGCCTAAAACTTCAACTACCCCACGGACTTTCAAAAATTCCTAATATCAATAACTCTGCCATGTGACGCCACAAAAATTCAAACTACTAAGAAGATAAAAGATGTAACCTACTTTCAAAAATTCCTAATATCAATACATCTTTTCCTTTGGCTTTATTTATTTTTGTTATGATTAAAGCTTAATACATCTATTCACGTCTACTTAGCCTAAAATTTCAACTATCCCTCTAAATTTTTAAAAGTCCCAACCAACTCCCTATTCTTGTCTAATTACATTCAATACCTCATATTCTTCTCTAATTACTTCAATAACACCCTATTTTTACTTGGTTACATTCAATACACCCCAATTTTATCTAATTACATTCAATAATTCTAAAACTTCAATTGTCTCGTTACGTGGTGCCATACAAGTCCGAACCTATTCTCAAAAGCTAGAACATGTAACGTCTCTTTAATTAATGATGCGAACATCCTAACTGGGATCAATAATAACACGCGCCTTGGCGGATCTCCTCTCGGCGTTCCCACAGAGGTTGTATCTAAGAGGGCGGATCCCCTGGACACGCGAGCGGGGCGGATCTAGGCGTACGCCATGAGGCGTACCAACAACTACACTGGGCGGCTCTCAAGTTTACTTCCTGCCAAAGGAATTCACCAACAACCTCTGACGCTCCGTACCTGCACCTCTGTACCAGTTGTCTGGGCGCATTACCTACCTTACCCCTTTATTATTAACCATATTGTAACTCTAATAGGGGTAGTTCCTGTCCTTTACTTATCATTTAGAGGTTGTATTTAAACCCTCATTTTGTAAGGATAAGGCAACTTTTATCAATCAAATATCATTTCTCATTGAGATTAAGGTTTATACCTTTGTTTATCGGGATTCACTCCTTCTAGTCTAGCTAGAGAAGAAGATCTTTGTTGGTTTACGATTAAAACCTCCATTTATCGCTTTTAATCTGTATCAGTTGGTATCAGAGCCAATCGTTTCCTGACCCGAAACTTCTTTTGTCAATGGTTCAACCCCGACAACCGTAAGATTCCATGAAAACCAGTGACCGGAGATATGAGGAGCTGAGAGAGCACCTCGCGGAACAAATCCAGGCCAGCCTTGAGCGGCAGAAACAAAACGACCAACGGTTCCAGGAGCTAACCGCTTCCCTGGAAAACCTCAGATTGGAGATCCGTGCAGTGGTCAGACCAGCCGCCGGGGAGTCCGACCAGAGGAGGGAAGGAGTCCTTGAACCACGACCCCAAAGGCAACCCACGCCACCTCGACTACCATTGGCAAATGTCCCACTTCCACGAATGGGTCCTAGGGATCCTGAGGTAAGAAGACCCAACTTTGTCCTTGTACATAACGCTGATAGTGATAGTGATGATTTTGAGGATATTGGGGATAATGGTGCCTTTAGAAATGTGAGGAATGGTGGCTCGATTGACGACAGACGTGTGGGTATTGCTAGGGCAGAACCAGATCTAGGGAACTTTGATAGAGATGATGCCTTTAAGCTAAAAATAGACTTACCGTCTTTTGGAGGCGAATTGGATATAGAGGGGTTCTTAGATTGGTTATCGGAAGTTGAACGTTTCTTTGAGTATGCGGGTATTCCTGATGAGAGGAAAGTTAGACTGGTGGCGTATCGCCTGAAGGGTGGCGCATCAGTTTGGTGGGATCAGATGAGGGAAGAAAGAAGAAGAGGGGTCAGAGATCCGATTAGATCTTGGCTACGGATGAAGGCGATGTTGAGGGAGCGGTTCTTACCGCCGGATTATGAGCAGTATATTTACAGCTCCTACAGGGGATGTTCTCAAGGGACCCGAAGTGTCCATGAGTATACTTCAGAGTTCTTGAGGCTTTCGGCGAGAGCCAACTTGTCTGAGACTGAAAGCCAAAAGACCTCTAGGTATCTAGAAGGGTGGAGATACAACATTCAGGATCGAATTGGCACACAGATGGTGGTGTGAGTACAAGATGCTAGGAATTTAGCCCTCAAGGCTGAATCCCAATTGACCGGGAGATCCAGGAGATCCGCCACTACTGAGTAGACGCCTGGAGGAAGAGATAACGTGAAGTCTTATGACAAAGGCAAGCAGGTGGCGAGTGCCAGTGGGGCCAAAGTCAATAGTGTGGGAAGAGGATCAGTTGGAGATACTAGACCATACAGGGAAGCACCTATACCACCCAAGGGCAACAATCCGTATGCAAGGCCAGCACCTTTCAAATGTTTTCGGTGCAATGAGCCAGGCCATAGATCCAACGAGTGTCCTAGGAGGAAGAGCGCCAACGTGGTGGAGAGGTATGAAGATGACTATGACGAAGAGGATGAAGTATTTTGTGAACCCTTGGGAGAAGATGATGATGAGGTGGGTGAAGAGAGATACGCCATTCATGTGGTACGGCGTTTGTTAGTCTCCAGCCGAATAGAGGGAGATCAGAGGCACCGACTATTCAGGACCCGCTGTCTTGTGAAAGGTGGGCGATGTAATGTGATAATAGATAGTGGGAGCCAAGAGAACATTGTGAGTAGCAGCGCCGTTCGGAAGTTCGGATTGTTGGCAGAGGCGCACCCTGATCCCTACAGGGTGGGATGGATCAAGAACGTGGGCGAGTTGAGGGTGACCCAGAGATGCAAGGTACCTATTGAGATTGGTAACTATCATGATGAAGTCTGTTGTGATGTGGTCGACATGGATGCATGCCACCTATTGTTGGGCCGACCCTGGCAGTTTGATAACAACGCCACCCACGCCGGAAGAGAGAACACTTACAGATTTGTGAAGAATGGGGTGAAGTTTGTCCTTACACCAATGGTGAGAGAGCCAAAGGCCGACGAGAAGTCTACCTTGGTAGTCTGTCCTACACACAAATCGTTCGTCAGCGAATGTGAGGAGAGCCAGATGGTGTATGTGGTGATGGTTAAGGCAAATCACGAGGCCGCCCGAAGGGACGAAGGAGAGATGCCGAATGGAGTGACCCGCCTACTTGGCGAGTATCAAGATCTGTTCCCCGACGAACTGCCGAGTGGGTTACCACCTTTGAGAGATATCCAACATCATATCGATCTGGTGCCTGGGGCTAGTTTGCCAAGCCTCCCACATTATCGAATGAGCCCAAAGGAGAATGATGTCATGAGACAAAAAGTGGAGGAACTCATCGAGATGGGATACGTTAGGGAGAGTATGAGTCCTTGCGCTGTTCCAGCTTTACTTACACCGAAGAAGGATGGGTCTTGGCGGATGTGTGTTGACAGTAGGGCTATTAACAAGATCACCATCAAGTATAAGTTCCCGATTCCAAGGTTGGATGACATGTTGGACCAACTTGGCGGATCTCGAGTCTTCTCCAAGATTGATCTCAGGAGTGGGTATCATCAGATACGAATCCGATCTGGGGATGAGTGGAAGACTGCCTTCAAGACAAGAGATGGATTGTATGAATGGTTAGTTATGCCCTTTGGGATGACCAACGCCCCTAGTACTTTTATGAGACTGATGAATCAGGTGCTTCGCCCAGTGATTGGGAAGTTCGTAGTTGTGTATTTTGACGACATTTTGATCCACAGCCAGACCTTGGCGGAACATGAAGAGCACTTGCAGACCGTGTTTGACCTGTTAAGGAAACACCAACTATACGCCAACACCAAGAAGTGTGACTTTGTCATGGAGAGCTTAGTTTTCCTTGGATTCGTGGTCAGCGGGAGTGGAATCCAAGTTGATGGGGAGAAAGTAAGAGCCATCCGAGAATGGCCTACTCCAAGGAACGTGGGGGATATCAGGAGTTTTCATGGGCTAGCAACGTTTTATCGCCGATTCATTAGGAACTTCAGTTCCATAGTGGCCCTGTTGACGGAATGTTTGAAGAAGGGAAAGGGGTTCGAGTGGGCGGACGCCCAAGAAGAGAGCTTCGCCTTGATCAAGGAAAAGCTGAGTACGGCGCCAGTGCTGGCGTATCCCGATTTTGACAAACTGTTTGAAGTTGAGTGTGATGCCAGTGGAATTGGGATTGGTGGTGTCTTGATGCAAGAAAAGAGGCCCATTGCATACTTCAGTGAGAAGCTCTGTGAGGCACGGCAAAGGTGGGCAACGTATGATCAAGAGTTTTATGCTGTAGTGAGGGCATTGAAAGTATGAGAACATTACTTGGTGGGAAAAGAGTTCATCCTCTACACTGACCATCAAGCTCTCAAATACCTGGGAAGTCAGAAGCAACTTCGAAGTTCCATGCACGCCCGGTGGTCTGCCTTCATAGATAAGTTCCCCTATAAGCTCATCCATAAGGCGGGAAAACAGAACATAGTGGCGGACGCCTTGAGTCGGAGGGTTGCACTAATAAAAACAGTCAAACTGGAGACCGATTGTTTCGAACACATCAGAGGAGAGTACCTGGCGGATCCTGACTTTGGAAGTATCTGGGAGAAGTGCCAGCACCAACCTGGGGATGGGACGTATCACTTGATGGATGAGTATCTAATGAGGGGCAACCAACTTTGTTTACCCTGCACTTCTATCCGCGAGAAGGTGGTCCGAGATCTACATGGCGGATCCCTGGGGGGACATTTCGGGCGAGACAAGACATATGCAGCAGTGAGTTCCCGTTATTTCTGGCCCAAAATGAGAAGAGATATGGCATACCTGGTAGAACGATGCTATATCTGCCAGACCGCCAAGGGACACGCTATAAATGCTGGCTTACAGCTAGCCTTGCCTGTACCAGAAACCATATGGGAGGATCTGTCCATGGATTTTGTCCTAGGGTTACCCAGAACTCAGAGAGGCATGGATTCCATCTTTGTGGTTGTTGACCGGTTTTCGAAAATGGCACACTTCATACCATACCGTAAGACTAACGACGCCTCAGCGACTGCCAAGCTATTCTTCAAAGAGGTTGTCAGACTACATGGCGTACCAAAGAGCATTGTCTCAGACCGTGACACAAAGTTCCTGAGTCACTTCTGGCGGACCTTGTGGGCTCTTTTTGATACTTCTCTGAAGTTTAGTACCACCGCCCACCCTCAGACAGACGGACAGACAGCAAATGTAAGGATAAGCCCAGGATGTGGGACGTGGTTTTAGCACAAGCTGAGTTCGCCTACAATGGATCTGTACACTCGGGAACTGGGAAGTCACCCTTTGAGGTGGTATACACTAAGACCTCGAATCACGTCCTTGATATAGCCCATCTTCCCAAAGGAAACGTGACTGCAAATCAGCTAGCCAAAGACTATGTCCAGATGCACCAAGAGGTGAAGGAGACTCTTGAGGAGAGAAACCAGAAACTAAAAGCTAAGGCGGATGAGCACCACAGGGACCTACAGTTCGAAGTGGGAGATGAGGTTATGGTACACTTGGGAAAAGAGAGACTCGCCAACGCCACAAGCAGCAAGCTTCGACCGAGAAAGTACGGGCCATATAAGATCACCAAGAAGATCAATGCCAATGCCTATCACATAGCTTTGCCAAATTGGCTTGGTAAAGTCTCACCGGCGTTCAATGTTCGTGACCTTAGCCCGTGGAAGTCACATGGCCCTTTGGAGCACAACACAGACAAGCCAGTGCCGAATTCTTTAAAAGAAGGAGAGAATGATGCGGACATCCTAACTGGGATCAATAATAACACGCGCCTTGGCGGATCTCCTCTCGGCGTTCCCACAGAGGTTGTATCTAAGAGGGCGGATCGCCTGGACACGCGAGCGGGGCGGATCTAGGCGTACGCCATGAGGCGTACCAACAACTACACTAGGCGGCTCTCAAATTTACTTCCTGCCAAAGGAATTCACCAACAACCTCTGACGCTCCGTACCTGCACCTCTGTACCAGTTGTATGGGCGCATTACCTACCTTACCCCTTTATTATTAACCATATTGTAACCCTAATAGGGGTAGTTCCTGTCCTTTACTTATCATTTAGAGGTTGTATTTAAACCCTCATTTTGTAAGGATAAGGCAACTTTTATCAATCAAATATCATTTCTCATTGAGATTAAGGTTTATACCTTTGTTTATCGGGATTCACTCCTTCTAGTCTAGCTAGAGAAGAAGATCTTTGTTGGTTTACGATTAAAACCTCCATTTATCGCTTTTAATCTGTATCAATTAAGTACATCAAAAAGACTACTTATTAGAAGCTTGACTAGGGAAGCCTCATTAGACCTAATCGAGGATCGAGTCGTTACCATAATCACACCAGATCCCGACAACCATACGTCATGTGGCCTTGAGAGATTTTAGGCCCCAATATTTCTAACCATCTTCTACAAGTCAACATTATTATAAATAGAGTAAGCTTGACTCGAGATAAACATATTCATTTATTTTCATTAAGCTTACATTTACAACTTTGTTTATTGATCATCCTCTAATCCTTTAGATAAACTAACTCACTTTTAGAAAATACATGTTTACTGATGGAAAAAGGCCTAAATTCCGACATAATTTACTGACGGAAGTTTGACGGAAAGAAAACCGTAGATGAAATACACATTAAAGATTCTTCCTGACAGTCCGTTGACAGATATTCTGACAGTTTACTGACAGAAATTTCTTTGACATATATTTCTGTCAAACATACCTGACATTCATACTGACGTTTGAACAGTCAAAACCTTCAACAGAAACATTTGACGAAATATATTCCGTCAACATGAGTTTACGGAGCCTTCCATCAGTAAAACAAAAGAAAATTAAACAAATAAGAAATTATTGTATAATAAAATTGTACCCTAATAAAATATAAAATAAATGCATATTATACGCACATAATACAATATGAATTATAAAACATAAGAAATAGCTCAAAGCTTCTTTGATCCGCAGTTCATAACAAATAAATAAACATGGAACAAAAATGATTGGAGAACATCAATACTACACAATTTATGTCCTAAAATTGTTAAGCAAAACAGAGGCAACAAACAAGCCACTCAAAAGTTAAAGGTGATTCCAATAACAAATTAATTGTACAAGGATATAATATACCAATTCTGTTCTTCGAAATCTACTTTGACACAGTTTCAAAGTACACAAGGCGGTGAGTTTCCTACGTGCATTGCTGCAATAACCCAATGGCACCTGCTAGAATACATAATTCAAATTGTATTATGCAACTTTGAAGAACCATTAATCATTAGAACCTTAAGTATAAAACCAAATAACCAAACATAAGATTCATGTTTTCCAAAACTGCTTACATTATGCTACTTACTATTTAGTAATATTTATTCTTTACTCACCACAAACATTTATTAACCACTAACGTTTCTGTGTGCTTCACCTTCCAAAAAAATTTATGTTCTTCGCATTTCAAAATTCCAATTTCTTAGAAACTCTTCTTAATAAAAATGTTTATATTTGTTATAAAATCCATTGTTTTTAAAGTGAGGAATATGTAAACATTTCTCACCCTCTCCTGATCTTTTTATATTATTTCCAATTTTAATGTATATATTAAGTATTAAATCCATAATCAAAAAAATATACTAAACTAACATTAGTAATTAGAATAAAAATTAGCTCGACTAAATGAAGTTTAAAAATGAAATCATCCTTTTCTCCTTTTGTCCATTTACCTGTTTTACCTTCACCGGATCCATTGGATCCATTGGACGATGCGTCCGCCTTTTATTTCCGGTCATCAGAGAGTAAAAATCTAAAAAAATAGTTTTAGATAAGAAATTTAATGAGATTTGAAACAAAAAAAAAAAAGAATAACCAAAAAGTAATAGCAAAAGTACCTAGAATGTTTTCTTTCATTTGAACAAAAAACGAATCAATAAATATAAAAAGGAACAACAATGGATTTTTGAAGTTCCATTTACACAGATCTGATATCTCCTTATAAGTATAGAAACTAAAAAAAAAGGAACTCCTAAGTCAGAGAACCATCTCCGTCATCATCTACACCACCGGATCTGGAAAAAACTTTACGGATCTAGCCTATTACCTGGCTGACCAAGCCGCCTACTCCTCCGCCTCATTTCTTTGTATACCTGTAACCACCATTATAGGAGTCTGAATCCGCAATGGCATAGGAGAGAACCATCTCCGCCATCGTCTACACCACCGGATCTGGAAAAGATAAAATCCAAACCATTGGAATAGTAAATCGAAACAAATAAATACAGAAATACCAAAGAAACCGTCTGGGAAGGGACTTGGGAAGAAAAAAAAATAATGTAAAAACGAAAATAAAAAAGAATCAGATTTAAGTGGTGAGAAGGAGAACCTAAAAGGAAAAACGGGACTGTTGCGGGATGTCGCAATGAAAGGTACAAATCTGCCGACGCCGATGACAGCTTGTGGAGGCATAAACGGCGAACCTTGACCCACGGTGAAGTGTTGAGTGAAATCCGGCCATGGCCGCTGGGAAGAGAGAGAGATAATGAAGGCGGTGTGAAAGAGAGTTAATCTCAACCCTAAAAGTTGAATCTTATGGCTTTTATACTCCATTTTATTTCAAATTGGACACAAAAGTTTTATTTTCTGCGAATTAAGCCCTCTCATTTTTGCAATTTAATACCAATTATTTCTCTTCTCCCAATTTTGGCCCAATAAATGTAATTAAACATATTTGATTCACTTTAATTAGAGGTGGCAAAAGTGTACACGACACGAAATTGACACGTAATTTAGTGTTTGAGTTTAGCTTAGTAGGTAATCTGTCATTTTTGGATTGACACAAAACTGACATGTAATTTTTGGGTTGGGTTAGGGTTGATATGTTCATCGAAAACGACACGAAATGACACAAATATTTAAAATTATTGTTATATTCTTTCGTATTTTTATATGTCAGTTTGTTAATAAAGATAATAAAATTATAATTATAACTTGCAAATATGATTCGAACCTCTTAAATTGTTATAATCACATTACATATCCCTTAATATGATATTAGTGGACTTTTCAATAGTTAGTGTTAACATATTAATATAAAAATGACATAAAGTATTTAAAAATAGTACAATATTTTCTTATATTTTTAAAAGTTATCAGTAATACATAACAAAATTACATGTAACCCAAAAGCACGACACGAAACCGACACTAACCCGAACATGTTAACACGGTTGTGTCACAAAAGTTTTTGGGTTTACTTTTTTCAACAGGAACCCGAAAATAACACGATATGAACATGACTCGAATACGAAATTTCCAGATCTAACTTTAATGCACTTTAGTACTTAATATATTTATTCCCATTAATTTCAATTTCATTTATATCACATGAATTTAAACAATTTAAGTTCATTTTGAATATACTATATATTATATTCGGTTACGATATAATATATGGTTATATTTTATTTATCGGGTTTTAATTGTCGGATAGTGATTATAATACGATTAGCTTATCTCACCGGATAGTTATTTTGATAAATAAACGATAAATATTTGTGTAATCATACATTAATAATTTGTCTATATGGTTTCAAAAAGAAAAAATTGTCTATATATTTTTATTAAAAAATAGTAATTTACTGGATAGTACTAATTGAAAATAGAATTTTAACATAAAATTTGGTAAATAAAGCATAGTTTTTATCCATTTTTAAATTGATTAACCTATAATGTTAATTGAATTTAAGCATGTATTTTTCTAGTTCAAGTCAATTTCAAATTAATTAACTTAGAATGTTAATTGATTACTCCAAAAAAAACTAAAGACTTGGCAAATAAACTATAAATTTAATGTAATTTTACTAAATAATAATTAAATACTATAAGACTAATAAATAAAAGGATAAATTTCAAAAAAATCCCATGTGGTTTGTTTTTACAAAAAAAAAAAAGGAGCGTGGTTTACGCCGTTACCCGAAAAACGAAAAATGGGTTAACACCGTTAAAATAGAGGGGTAAAATTGGAAATTCTGGATATATTTTAAATTTTTTTTTTATTTTCTTTTATTTTCTTCTTCTTCTTCTTCCTCTCTCTCTTCTCTTCTCCTTCCTCTCTTTCTTCTATTTTTTTAAGTTCCGAAATCTGGAAATTTCAGATTTCTGGAAATTTTTAGAAATCTGGAATTTCCAGATTTCCGATTTGGGAAATCTAGAATTTTCAGATTTCTGATTTCGGAAATCTGGAATCGAAACTAAAGAAAAAAAGAAAAAATAGAAGAAGAGAAGAAGAAGAAGAAGAAGAAAAGAAAAACCATGGAAGAAGGAGAGAGAAGGAAGAGAGAGAAAGAAAAATATTTTATTCTACTTATTAATGGAAGAAGAAGAAATTAATGGAAGAAGAAAAAAAGAAGAAGAAATTAATGGAAGAAGAAGGGGGAGAGAGAGAGAAAGAAAAATAAAAAAAATAGGTTTTTTCCGTTTTACCCCTTGCCAGATTGTGTTAACCCATTTTCCGTTTTTCGGGTAACGGCGTAAACCACGCTCCTTTTTTTTTTGTAAAAACAAACCACATGAGTTTTTTTTTTAACAACATGAAACCACGGGGGATTTTTTTGGAATTTACCCTAAATAAAATCAATTCATATCATAAAAAATTTGAATAGGAAAGTAAGAAATAGACTTGTTCATGGGTTGGGCAGGACCGGACTCGGACCGGGCCTAATCGGGTTTATCATGTAGTTATTTTGTCCAAGCCCAGTCCAGCTCCACTATATTTATATCATGCTCGGTCCGAGCTGGGCTAGACTATAAAAAGTATTTCCCAAGCTTGGTCCAACCCGCCCATCTAATATATTAATATTTAAAAATAAATAAAAAATAAAGTAAATTGTTTCTAATATAAACCTATAATCCAATGCAATATCATTGGACAACCTCTTCTACTCTCCTGCTACTCAATATTACATTTCTTTATTATCCATCTGAACTTTTTTTTTTGGCAAATTCCAGCGGACTTTAAAATTTTGATTATACTAATTGATTAATTGGATATATTATTATTATTAATTTATTCAAACGGGTTACGCAAAGTCGAAAGCCGCAAACCAGACAAACATGTAATTAATCTGTCACAATATACATATAGTTTATATATATATATATATATATATATATATATATATATATAATATAAAATCAGGCTGGGACGACCTCACTTGGAATTTTGAGACAAATCCCAAATCCAACCCATTTTATGTGGGGGCTTAATCGGACTTGGACCGGACCGAGTCAAACATTAAATATTAATGTCCAAACCCAACCCATAAAAGACGGGTCTGGACGGACTGGACGGGCCAACAGGTTTATGAACATGTCTAATAAGAAATAACAAAAAGTATATGTAGAAGAATTTGAAATTCATATATAATAAAAAGTTAAATCAAATAAGTTTTTTTATATATATATGGGGGGTATATTTATAGAAAATTCGTGTTTATTTTGGAAAGATCTTTTGTAAGAATAATTTATTTTCCTGAGTGTTTTTTCCTAAGCTTGTGTCTGGGTAGTAAGCCAGTGGAAAGGCTGTGAAACCTAGAAAGTGCTTTGGATTGTAAGGAAAATAATTTATTATTGCAAACAATCTTTTTAAAATGGATGCCTTTTTCTGTAGAACTACCTCTACAAATTCTGTATCAACCACTTTTTCTGATTCCAAGAAAATAATAAACAGTGAAGAAATAGTAAAAGAAGATTTTCAAAAATCAATAGATAATTGGCAAATTCCAAAGAAAGAAAAGGATGAAATTTATGAAACTTCTAAATTTTATTTTTTCAAAACAAATTTTACAATTAAGACTGAAGAAAGAGACCTTCAATTAACAAAACCTTTTGAAACAATAAATCTACTTTCTCAACAGTCTTTGAAAAAACATTGGGATAAAAATTTTAAATATATCCATATAGGTTTAATCCAAGTCAGAATTAAGCCTTTGACCAAAGAAGGACTAGATACCTCCATTCTTGCCATCCTAAGAGATGCCAGATTCACGAACTTTGGCGATTCCCTATTGAGTTCCATAGAGTCTAGTCTCTGTACAGGTCCAATTTCTTTTGAATGTTATCCCAATTTTACTATCTTCTTAAATGATAAAAATATTTTTGAAGTCTTTGGTTTTACAAATCAAAACTCACAATTATAGAATGCTTGAAGGGTCAATTCCAGTTGCTTTAATCTATAGAATTCTCTATAAGGCCATGATGTCCGCCTTTGCCACTAAGGTAAAATTCCATAGCAAGAAGGGTGAAACCATCATTCTACAAACAAACTTAACCAAGTCAAACACTGTGATACCTATATCTATACTTTGGAAGGAAGTTACGCTTCCTGAAGAATGGATATTGGAAGGGGTAAATGAACCTCGACCAGTTAGACCATTAGTGACTCCCAAACCAAACTCTGAGTTGAAACATATAACTCAGTACCAAGATGGGAAAGTTAAACTTTCATTCCATCGACATTCTACCAGCAGTAGATATTCAGATAATTCCTCGATCTCAGATACCATAGACCTAGGAAAAGTTACTAATTTGCCATTTGTTATAAACTTGCCATACTCAAATATGGCAAGACATTCAACTTCTGAGATTCCTGATTCTATTTTAAGAGGTGTAAATTTCACCTCAGTGATACCCATGGTAGTTTATGACAATCCTAATAGAGCAGAGAGTTCTGGAACTCAAGCTCGTATTGAGGAGACCCATAATACCCAAAACCAACATAGTCAACCTCACATTCCTGATATGGACTTACCCACAAGCCCAACGTTTTCAGCCGTCACAGAAAATGTTTTTAATGAATTGAATGTTATTTCAAGAGAATTTCATATCAACAAACAACTTCTTCATGATGACTTTTATTCAGAAAACAACATTGAAAAAATATCGTGGTTTTTTAAAAAATTTATGGATTCCAGAAAAGCAATTCAAAATGAATTTTATGAATTTGTAAATCAAAATCAAGTTCATATTTTGTTTTTTGATTGGTTTGAAATTTATGCTTTAAAATTCCATTGATTATCCTTTTAGAAATTATGTTAGCCCAATTACCCTTAGAAATAAGGCACGTGAGTGGGAAATCTATCTATACAATATATAATTACGGAAGCAGAGAGAAATGAGAAGAAGTGTTTTAGAAGTCTTTTTGATGAGTTGTCATCGTAGTAAAAAATCAGATTAAAAATATTTAATTAATTAAAAATAAATATTTAATTAATTAAAAATAACAAATTTATATTTATAATATATTAAATAATTACTAGCCTATTAATTAAAATAATAAAAGAAAGCAAGAGTTACAGGAAGATGAAAAAACACAAAGCAAAGGAAATCCAAAAGTCACAAATAAACTTCTATATAAAACATGATAGATAGTATTCCACCCTTATATTCATTGGTCACGATAGATAGTATTATATTTCTGAAGGTAAATATTCGATTTTTTTCATATGTTGTAGTTATTTTGTTCTCAATTATGTTGTTGTTTTATTTTTATTAAACAATAGTTATTATAGTTTCATCTTTCAGATTCATTTCTGTTGTTACCCAGGTTCTATACCTCTCGCTATCTTATCCATGTTTTCTTTTTTATTTGTCTTTTTTTTCCAAACTGATAGCTTCAATTGAAGAAATCCGACAGAAATAGAAGATGCATGAACAACTAAAACCGGAAAATACAAAAGTGTCAAAAATTGTGTTGTTGTTTTCTTTTTATTAAACAATAGTTGTTGTAGTTTCATTTTTCAGAGATGAAATTCCATTTCTATCGTTACCCAGGTTCCATACCTCTCGCTACTTTATCCATGTTTTCTTTTTTATTTGTTTTTTTTTCAAAATGACTAAAATAAAGATTTTGTAAATTTGTATTCTTTTTTAGTATATGTTGCTAGGTGTTATCGTTTCGATTCCTAACTCTTAACTAAAATTTAGATTTTCGGCTTTATATGAACTCAATTTTTGGCTTTCTCAATTGTGCTGTTGTTTTATTTTTATTAAACAATTGTTGTTATAGTTTCATCTTTCAGAGATGAAATTCCATTTCTGTCGTTATCCAGATTCCATACCTCTCGCTACCTTATCCATGTTTTCTTTTGTATTTATTTATTTTTCAAAATGACTAAAATAAAGATTTTGTATATTTGCATTCTTTTTTAGTATATGTTCCTAGGTGTTATCGTTTTGATTGTTAACTCTAACTAAAATTTAGATTTTCGGCTTTTTATGAACTCAATTTTTAGTTTTAATTGAAGTTGGATTAATTTTTCTAATTCAGAACATGTTGAAATCCACTCATTTTTTTAGTTTGAGTTTAGCTAATTGATATGGATTGTATTTTTTATTTTTATGCATTTTGGTACAAATAGATATAAAGTTTCATATGATAGTTGTTCATTGAAGTTTGAGGCATATTAAATAAAATATTAAAGAGATATTGGAATATTATACTTACAATGAAGTTTATTTCAATATAAATTATGTTATATTATTATTATTATTATTATCAAGAAGTTATTTTTTCCCAATTTTCTAGACAAGAAGATTGTAAGCGTCTAATACGCTTGATAAGATGTTTATTCTTGAAAAATGTGGATTATGCTAGATACAAATTCAAAATCAAGGTAAATAAAAATAAATTTTGATGCTCAAAATCCTAAAAATGTACATTAATTATGGATATTGAGATAATTGTTTTTGCAACATTGACTTATATAATTTTTAACTATTATATTATGGTTCGTACAAAATTGTTAGTATTTCAAGAGTTTTTAACAGATGAAAATGAAATATGATCATAGGACAAATTATTGAAAAATATTAATTAAAAAAATATTATTATTTGAATCTCTTCAAATTCTCAAATGTTGAGCATAATGATTCTAATTAATATAATTAATTTCACATATTAATTATAAAACGTTTTTTTTGTACTGAGTGGTTACAATTGCGATTTAATTCTATTTAACTAAAATTAATTTATGGATTTAATACTTCATTAAGAAAAAATAAAATGTTTAATTAATGGGCAAAAAATATTTTCACTCTCCTCTTTATACGCTTATGTCTCGACATTCTCCCCTTGATAAACAACCTATAGTTTTTTATTCCTCCAAACCTGTTGCCAAACCTAAGATCCAAAATCCCATTTTTAAACCATATCAAATGACAAATCAAAGTTCAAAAAATATCCAAGATAGCAAATCTGAATACATCAAAGCCATTCGTGATCAATTAAGTAGGATGACTCCTACGAGTACCAACTCCAACCAAGATTCCGCTCAAATTATCTTTGATACTCTTACCCATTCGGCTAGTAAAGTTGATGTCATAACTCAAGACTCTGAAACTGAAAGTCTCATTGAACAATTCCAAGAAGTCACTCCTGAAATTAATAAACTTCATTGGTCTAGGATTCCATAAGACCGTTTACAAATCATCCCTGCTCCTGATATCAATACAGCTAAACCTTTATCTCAATCTCGTTTCAATGCCACCTCTATCTATGATTGGAACATAGATGGACTCTCTGAGTATGAAATTCTTGGTCTTCTACAACAGATGACCATGGCTGCCAATGCTTATAAGACTCAACCTGGTACCCAGGATAGGACAGTTGCTGAACTCCTCATAGCAGGATTTTCAGGGCAATTGAAAGGTTGGTGGGATTACTATGTCACACAACAACAGCAAGAAGAAATTTTAGATGCCATTAAGATAGATGAAAATGATGAACCAATCTTTGATGATGATGGTGACCTAATTCAAGATGTCGTAGCCACTCTAATTCTTACAATTTCTCTTCATTTCATAGGAGATCCCTCCCATTTAAAAGACAAAAATGCTGAACTTTTATCAAATTTGAAGTGTAAAAAACTTAGCGATTTCCAATGGTACAAAAATACGTTTTTAACTAGAGTAATGCTTAGAGAAGACTCAAACCAACCTTTTTGGAAAGAAAAGTTTTTGGCTGGCTTACCGACCCAATTAAGTGAGAAAGTTAGAAACAAAATTAGAGAAACATATGGACACCAAATTCCTTATAACAAATTCACTTACGGTGAGCTGATTAGTCTAACCCAACAGGAAGGATTAAAAATTTGCCAAGAAATGAAATTACAAAAACATCTAAAATGGGAACTTAAGAAAACTAGGTCCGAATTAGGAACTTTTTGTAATCAGTTTGACATCAACATAAATAAACCCTCAACATCAACTTGCCCAGGAAATTGTAGCAAAAGTTCTAGGAGAAATGCTTATAGGAAACCCAAGAAATTCATGAAAAAATACCAAAAGTCCCAAGATGATTATTATAGAAAATCCCACTATAGGAAACCGAGAAAATACAAACAAAAGAAAACTGAAATTAAGAACAAAGAAAATAAATTTAGAGATATTACATGTTATAGATGCTATAAAAAGGGACATACATCGAAATTTTGTAAATTCAATAAAAAAACTACATGAACTACAACTAGATGATGAAATAACCAACAAAATCTCCAATCTACTTCTTGATTCCTCTTCCGATACCTCTAGTTCTGATTCTGAAAACCTTTCTTCAATATCCTCTTAAAACAACCAAGACCTTCAATTAGATGAAATCAGTGCAACTAGCTCTACGAGCTCTTTTGAAATTAATGTTTTAACTAGGGAACAAAGTACAACTTTAGATATCATTAACAACATAGGAGACCCAGAACTCAAAAGAGAATTTTTAAACAAACTTTTAAGATCCTTAGACAACCAAGAAGAGAAAAAAGAAGATAAAAAGGTAGAGAAAACTTCCATTTTACCCAATACCAGTAAAGGAGCCTATGATCTCACCAAAATTCTAAATAAAAGAAAAAAACCCCATCTTAAATGAAAAAACAAGCATTCAAGAATTACAAAAGGAAATTAAGGAAATAAAATCTGAGCTTAGAGAACTTAAAGAAAAGCAAAGAAAGGATTCTGAATTAATTTCGAAACTTCTTCAAGATACCTCTGATTCTTCTGATTTTCCTGAAGAAACTGAGATTGGCCAAACCTCTTCCCATGAAATTCAAAATGTTCAAAATGTTGAAAAAATTCCAACTGATTTTATCTTTGTTTTACGGGAAATTACTACTCGAAAATATGTTATCAAAATAACTCTTGTTTTTTCAAAAGATTTCCAAATCGATACCATCGCACTTTTTGACACTGGTGCTAATTTGAATTGTATAAAATCAGGAATTGTTCCAAAAGAGTTTTTAGAGAAAACAAATGAAAGGCTTTCTGCTGCAAATAATTCCAAATTGATTGTTGATTCAAAAACGGAAGCCTCGATTTTAAATAATGATATTCTCTTAAAAACTTGGTTCGTTTCTGTCAGTGATATTCAACACAGTGTCATTTTGGAAACTCCTTTCATGAATCTGATTACTCCTTATAAGGTGAAAGCAAATTCAATTTCCTCAAAAACAGAAAATGGAAAATTAAATTTTGAATTTATCGAAAAACCTCAAACGAGGAATCTCGATTTAATCAAAGCTTGTTCGATTCATGAAAATTCCTTAAATGTTTTAATCAAAGGGAAAACTTATCATCTTCAATCTCTCCAAAAAGATGTTTTCAAACGGTTTGAAGAACAGATAAATAATCCTTCAATCCAACAGAAAATTTCTGAATTTCAAAACTTGATTGAAAAAGAAATTTGTTCTGACCTTCCAACTGCTTTTTGGGACAGAAAACAACATATTGTTGATTTGCCTTATGAAATTGATTTTGATGAGAAACAAATTTCAACCAAGGCTAGGCCAATTTAAATGAACCAAGAACTTGAGCAATACTGTAGAAAAGAAATTCAGGAATTAGAACAAAAGGGTCTAATTTCAAAATCAAGGTCCCCTTGGAGTTGTGTTGCATTTTATGTCAATAAAAATTCTGAAATCGAGGGAGGAACGCCTAGGTTAGTAATAAATTACAAACCTTTGAATAAGGCGTTGAGATGGATTAGGTACCCTATTCCAAATAAAAAAGATCTTTTGCAAAAACTTCATTCTGCTTATGTTTTTTCGAAATTTGATATGAAATCAGGATTTTGGCAAATTCAAATTTCAAAATCTCATAGGTACAAAACTGCTTTTACTGTTCCTTTTGGTCAGTATGAGTGGAATGTAATGCCTTTTAGTTTGAAAAATGCACCTTCTGAATTCTAAAGAATTATGAATGACATTTTCAATGATTATTCAAAATTTTGTATTGTGTATATCGACGATATTTTGGTCTTTTCAAATTCTATTCAAGAACATTTCAAACACCTTAAAACCTTTTTCTATGTTGTTAAGAAAAATGGTTTGGTTGTGTCAAAATCAAAAATTTCCTTATTCCAAACTCATATCAGGTTCTTAGGACACTACATATCCAAAGGAACTATCACACCAATTGAACGATCCCTTCAATTTGCACAAAAATTTCCCGATAGGATTCTTGATAAAAAAATCAATTACAGAGGTTTTTAGGAAGCCTTAATTACGTTCTTGATTTTTGTCCCAATATCAACAGAATGGCTAAGCCATTACATGATAGACTCAAGAAGAATCATGTCCCATGGACTGAAGAGCATACTACTCTTGTTAGAAAAATCAAACAACAGGTCTTAGAGATTCCTTGTCTTCATCTAGCTGATCCTTCCTTACCTAAGGTTGTAGAAACATATGCCTCTGACCTAGGTTATGGTGGAATTTTTAAACAAGTTTCCGAGGGTAAAGAACACATAGTTCAATACACCTCTGGACATTAGAATGAATGCCAAAGAAATTACTCAACAATTAAAAAAGAAATTTTGAGTATTGTTTTATGTATAACAAATTTCAATGTGATTTACTAAATCAGAAATTTCTTTTAAGAATTGATTGCAGAAGTGCAAAAGAAGTTGTTAAGCCCAAAATATACCTAAAATATCATTAACATTTACATCATTTTTATTACGAATTTGTGTTATTTATATCTGTTTAGATTACTTTTACTTTCGAATATATTTCTTTCTTGCAAGGTACTTGAATATTTGGTAAAATCCAAATAGGAACGAAAAAGGATCAAAAACAGAAGAAAAACCCTTCAAAAGGAGTCAAAGACGACGTAAATCGAAAGCGCCAAGTCGAGGACACGAACGAAAGCAAGAAGTAAGAAAACCTGCCGGGCCGCGACAGTGGATCCCAGACCCGCGGCCGCGACACGCGCGGTACAACCAATTCTCCCCTTCGTCCATCGCTCAGCTCAGTGCTACGTCATTCACGGCCGCGGATTACTATCCTCGGTAAGTGTAGAAATTCACCAAGAGCATTTAACACATGCTCAAAATCCAAGAAACGCGTTCGTTCAAGTGGATAAAGACGTCCTTTCACAACGGACACGACTCTTAACCAACGGATACATCACTTCAAACACAACCCTTCAACATCTATAAATAAAGAGTTGATGTTGAGAAAAAGTGTAATGAATTGCTATAATATAGATATAGAAATCAGAGCGTAGAACTTATGTCGAAGTTCTAAGTAAAAACATTTCGAGAGTTAGAAATTAGATTCTGTACAAAACAAGATGAGGTACACATATTGTTTATAGTTTAATTACAACTCAGTAGCGTTTAGACATTGTTCCAGTTTTAGTTTGCATCATGGTAGTGGCCGACCGAATCCCTATTACGAAGTTACAGCGAGAAGATTGAGTAAAGTGTTCGCCCCCGAGCCTGACAACCTCCTAGGAAACCCAAGGAAGCGGAACCGATCAAGCCCTTCACTTGCACGCCCTCGAAGAACTCGATGCTCCTTATTCTCTGTAAACTTGTATCAATTTACATTTCATCTAATAAAGTCCGTTCTATTCGACAAATCTTTATGCAGCACTTATGGTAACCAATCCAATATAAGTGAGGCTGGTGTTTTCATTAATATGCACTTGAATTCAAAATCATTACAAGGAAACTTTGTTGAACACTTAGGCAAATTATCATCTCGAAAGAGTGTTAATTTGAGTAAGGGCAACTATCCCGAAAGGGTTTTGTCGCGTTCAAAGCCAATTAATTAGAGGTTCCGTCATTTATTTCATCATCATAATAATACAAAGTTTAAGTTGTTTTCTTTGCTTAATGCAAATGAACAAATTCATTCCTTTTTCTAATAAGTTCTAAATGTTCCTGTTTTGTAAAATTCATCCTTAAAATCAGAAGATCTTTCTAACAATCGATTTATTCTAAATATATAATCTTATTCCAGCATTTTCAAATACTCAAAGTTTTCAAATTCAATCAAATAAATTTCCTAAATTCAATTAATCCAATTTTCACTTTTTATTTACATTTTATAAATCTAACAAGTTCGAAATTAAAGATTCAAAAATAAGTTTTTCGTTAAAAAACGTATCTCTGTGGGATCGATATTTTTATTACTACAAGCGAAACCGTGCACTTGCGGAAATCGCTCAACAGAAGTTTTACAAAAGGATGTTAAAAACCTTGCATCAAAACAGATTTTTGCACGATGGCAAGCAATTTTAAGCATTTATGATTTTTGATATTGAGTTTATAAAAGGAGATACAAATTCCATTCCTGACTTCCTAACCCGTGAACTCCTTCAAAATTCCAGCCATGCCGAAGAAAAATAAAGGAAAAGAAATCACTAGGAGAGATTCCACAATCACTGGGAGAGATTCCAACAAAAATTCTGATGAAGATTCAAAAATAAAAACTTGGAGAGATGCTGCTGTAAAGAAAGAAACAACTCTTGAAGATACCGCCCAATCAGGTTTGGACCCTAAAATCCAAAAATGGTTGGTAAAAACATTTGCAAAATCCCCAGAGCTTCAACAAGCTCTAGTCAAGTATCAGACTCCAAAAGAAGAGATTCCAATTGTTCAAAAACCTGAGAAAGGAGAATCTTCTTCAACAAAAGCCCTTTCTCATGAAATTTCTAAAAATGTTTTAAATTCCCAAATCTCAACTTCCCAAAAATATTTTCATGATACCCAAAAAACAATCTCCAATTCCACTCTTCAAAATTCCCAAATGGCTTTAACACATGTTGTCCCTTCTCCAATTCCTTCAACTTTTCCAATTGATTTCATTCTCAAAAATTCATTTCAAAATGTTCTTTCTGTAGAAAAAGGCTTTTATCATGAAGATCCTCAAGTTTCAATTGAAAAAGCTTTTGGAAAAAATTGGATTTTCAAATCATTGGACTTGAACAAAACTTCACGATATTATGAAATGATTCTTACTGTCACAAATTCTGCTTCTTTCAAACACTTTTACTGGAAATCTGAACACTCAGACCCAGCATATTCCACAATAAAAATTCACAGGGTTATTTCTCCAATAGACTGGAAACACCCATTGTCTGAACCTGTGTATTTTCCTGTGGAATACAAGGAAGAAGAATTTTATGAGACTCCTTTCAATTACTGGGAATACCAACAGGCCTGGTGGAATGCCCTCTTGATTAATAATGTTGGGAGAAAACATTCTTGGCTTGTCTTTTTTGATACCGCTTGTGATCCAGAAAAATTTCCTCTTTGGTTCCAACAGTGGTGGGATCAGTGGGGATGCGTTGAGCAAATCCTCCAAGACAGAATTCTTACTTGTTACAAAAAATTTAAGGCAGGTTACAAACCCACTGAGGAGGAAAAAAGATTCCCTCCCCTGGCTTTATTTTGTATGAAATTTTACTTTGCTTGGGTAAGTGCTTGGAAGGTACAATATGCAGAAAATAGAAATTCACCGATTCAAAGGAGATTTCTAGTAAGATGGTGGGACAAATTCAAGATTCCTCCTAGTCTCACTGTTGAGAAAATGGATATATGGTTAAAAAATCCTACTAGAAAATCTAGCGAAATACAGTTCACTGAGAATCGATTCCTTCCACTTTCCAGACAAATACCTGAAAAAACCATTTCTTTGGGACAAGCACAATTTTGGCTGAGAAATCTCACTTAGCCTCAAAATTGGCTGCAGCAAAAACCCCTGAAGAGATGACTGCTTTATTCAGAAAATACCTTCCCTAATCCCAGTCAGACTCGGACTAGGATGAACCAGCAATTAACTTGAGTGATAATGATTCCGACTATGATCACTTTAGCATGTTTGGTAATTCTGGTTTCTGAAAAATGAAAAATGAAAAAAAAAAGAAAAAAGAAAAAAATAATAAAGATCCCGCTAAGTTACCTTAAATGGTACCTAGGCAAAATTTAAGCGACAATTACTCCCCAAAAATCCAAATTTTGAAGATTGCAAATTTTGAAGATTCCAAGATTGCAGATTTTGAAGATTCCAAAGATTAAAGATTTTTGAAGATTCCAGTAAGCAACATTTGAAGACTCCAGCCCAAAGAAAACTGTGTTCCAATGAAACTATTTGAAGATTCCAATCTTTGTTCAACACGTGACCACCGACAATTTTGCAGACAGACATTGCAGCTGGCATGTGGATCTACTGTACCAGTACTATTCACAAAGACAAAATTGCCCTTGGTTACTATTCATGATTTCAAAAATACCCCTGGTTACTATTTATGATTCCAAAAATGCCCTTTGGTTTGCCTATATAAGAAGGTACCCTCCAACACTACACCCTATCCATTCATACATCCATTCTACTCTCCATACACCTTCTCTCTCCTTCCAACACTTTCAACCAACTCTCTCTCTTCTCTCCATCATCTCTTACACTTCCATTACTACCTTCTCATCCATCCATACACACTACTTTCCTCCTTCATCCATATACACACCACCTTCCTCTTCCATCCATACACACCACCTTCCTCTTTTATCCATACACACCACCCTCCTCTTTCATCCATACACACCACCTTTTCTAACCCCAACGTTAAATTTCTCTCTTGTAATCAATTTCAAGATTAATTTCTAATTCCTTTTACGAAGGAAGTTGTATCTCTAGTTTTTTATTCCAATTTGTAAGTTTTAATGGTTGGCTACGCCACCTACTTTTAATAAATTTCATATTTCAAGTTTATTTATTTAGATCCTTTCAAATTTTGTGGGATCCCTTACAAAAGTATGCAAGCTTATGGTCTATGATCATAAGTAGACAGAAACTGGGGGACGCTCAAGTTTGAAAGTTACTATTTTGTTTATTTCATTTTCCTACCTATATATATATATATATATATATATATATATATATATATATATATATATATTATATACATATATTATATTATATATATATTATATATATATTATATACATATTACATATATTATATATTATATATATATTTATATTTATATTTCATTTCAATATTCTCATCATCATTTTTGTTTTTTCTTGTTTTTTCCATATTCTCATTATTATCTTTTGTTTTTTCTATTTATTGGTTTTAGAATATAGTCTATTAATATTTCTGTGTTGTTTATTAGACCCCTTGGATCCGTGTGATGACCCAATCCTAGAAATAGTGGAAGAAGGTGAAATCCTAAAGCCCCAACAAGAAAGGCTCTTTGGCACAATCTCAGGATACATGACAGAAAACCTAGATTCAGCCCACGAGGTCATCAACATCAAGAGACAAGAACACGCAATCCAAATGCCAGCAGTGAAAGAAAAACTTGTGATAGTAGAGGAAATATTCAGGTATGTGACTAAATCTAAAATTACCAATAGCTCGACCGGACACCACACTATTTGAAGCCGCTGCTACAAGCAAGACAAATGCTCAAATAGTCGAATGAAAGATCTATACACCCAATTAAGGGAGAAAGAAGTCTCCCAATACGACATCATCGATTCCTAACTCCCTCTCCATGCAACACAAGAGATACTGACATGTCTCCCAGTAGAACAGACCAAGAAAGAGAAGGAATATGACCCTCCCCGAACAGGAGGACAACAGACTCTAACCTTCAAAGGACCCATCATCGGTCGGTAGAATCCCGATTGCTCAACCAATGGAGAGGGGCCAAGCCTTAAACCCAAGACCATTGGGTGTCGAAAGAAAGGGATCTTCCGATCAAAGACGACGCCAAAAAGGCTAAACTGAGGCACTGCAAAATGAGCTCGACTAGCCCATAAGCACCATTATCGAGATGTGAATTGACGCCAAGCATTTTGATTTCACAGGGGTAGAAATAACTTTATGCAAGAACAAGCTGATTTCTCGAGGGTTTAAATACCTACTGCTGAAAGAGTATGAATGGACAACACACCCTACTACTAATGTCAACAAAATTAAGTGAGCCATTGATACTACCATGACAACCAATGATATGATGTATCACATATTCCATACCATATTGAAATGCGGTCCTTCCTATTGGTACTAGTCCCTAGGTATAAAGATAATCACCAATATTAAGTAGATGACTAAACTTTTTACTGGCCATTTCGTAACATTTACCCTTAAAAGCAAGACCATTCACGATATCAACTACTTAGTCGAAGATGAGAAAGAAACTATGTAGAAATATTTCCAACAATATGCCATTCAAGTCAAGCTGGTGGATGTATATCAGGTTTCTCATGGTGGCACCCCTACTTTGTCCTCACCTAATATCTTAAAAAGGGTAAGACCAGAACCTATCATTTGAGTGTTCGTGTGATAGTGTGGGTTATCATATTTGTTGGTCCCGTATAACGTGAAAAGGTTAGTTCCAAGGGGGGGATAGGAACTATTTAAAATTTTGTCCGTTAAGGCTGACTTCTTTTCTTTAAGAAAAGGTTTACACAGCGGCGATAAGTAGTTTTAAGACACAAGCTTAGTCAACTGGTGACTAAGTTTGTTTCTTTCCTTGAGTCAGGAAATAGCACTTAAGTCTATTCCTGAACTCAGCTTCTTAGTGCACTCAACTCAGTGTGAGTTCGTTACTTAGTCAGTTTTATAGCAAGCAATATATAAAGGAGTTTAAAGGTTAGAAATATGTTACTCAGCAGACATATCCTGGTTCGGCCTCTCCGCCTACGTCCAGTCCCCGGAACTCGTTCCGAGCTTTTTGAATCCTCTACTGAGCTCTTTAAAGGTAGAGCACGAAACCTTTTACAACAGAAGCTGAGTATACAAGAGTACCTTCCTCTATTCCTCTACTCACTCCTATAACTACCGCTGAGTACTATAACCGAGTACTCAGCTTCTCCTTTCTATTCTTCTAGAAATGATAAGTGTTTGTCCTAAACAATAATTGCTAAGACACTTTAGATGAATGAAATCACTCTAGACTTTTACACAATGATTGGAATTGGTGTAAGATTTGCTTTGCTTTTCTCATAGAACTTCAAGTATGAATTTGGTCAGCGTTTCAACTTGATTGAAGATCTGCATCGAATGAAGCATTTGAAAGGCCTATTTATAGTGACACTTCAAGCACCGGTGATTTCGAATTTCGAAATAACCGTTGGAGGCTAACGGCTTCCTGTCGCTTTCACTCTAGACGTGCTCAGTGTCATTGGCCAATGAGATTCTTGTATCTTCTGTCTACGGCAGTGCTCAGCAGCTTTTCGTCAGATGAACAGAATGTTTCGACATTAATAGTAAAGTCTTCCAGACAGCTTACTGCGTCTTCTGAGCTTTACCCAAAGTAGAAATACTTTGTCTCTAAGTTGGTTCTGTTCTGCCGCTGACTTGTACTTCTTGTCGTTTAACTCAGCAGCTTCATCTTGAAGCAATTGATAGAAGGCTTCTCGATCCTTCTTCATGCTGAGTTAGTGTTTTGCGTAAAACGACTGCGTTTTGTCTTCCTGGGCCGTGAGGTCTTGATCTGTTGACTTGGGCTTGACTTCTTCTTATGGGTCTTTAGGCTTTTTATCTTAATGTCTTATAAATAACACATTAGTGTGAATAAATCAAAGCATTTAAATTTAATGTGTTAGAATATTTTTATCATTCACATAAATAATTTTGTCAAATCAAAATCATGTGGAAAGGTGTTTCAACAAACTCCCCCATTTTGATGTTGGCAAAAATATTCAGTAAGGAACTTGTTGAAACACCTTTCCACAAGATTTTGATTTGACAAAATCATCCATGATTAAGAGACAATTAAATTTAAGTGCTTTATTTTAATTGTACTAATCCGTTTGTTCAATGTTGAGTATAAATATAAATAAAGATAAATATAAAAAGTAAGACAGGAAGCAGTCAGCATGAGATGAACAAAACAAGCCAAGTAGAATGAAGGTCAGCATAGAAGCCTAAAGTATCAAGTTGAGTGGAATCAACCTTAGCATCAAAAGACTAAGACATAAAAGTCCAAGAAAGAAAAGCGAAAGCATAAGAAACCGCAACAACAACTGTCTTACGAAGCTGAGCTGACTAAAATTATACTTAGCTTAGAAATAATCGAAGACAATGATTTACGCAGTAGAAGCTGAGTGATCCTTCAGGACAGTATGAAAAAGTCGTTTGCTAAAAGACAATGATTACCGCCCCTCTGTTCCAATAATTGAATCCTTTGCAATATGCAGAAGACACATTCCGAGATGTATGGGTCAATGGATTATTGGTAAAGGACAACTGGCACAAAAAGACAAGCCAGACGCAAGAAGATAAGCCTGACGTCTGAAGGAAAACAGAGGAAGGGAATGGCCGGAACAGTCTGTAGCTGACCAGAATCTGTCCCCTAAAAGAGCCGTTTTAACATCAATGGCTAAATCATTTCAAAATGATCCAACACAGATTTTCCCTATATAAGGACAATCAACCTTCTTGGATCATTGCCGATTTACAAAAAGAAAAGTACAAGAGAGAAAAGATACAAAAGCACTTAGATACAAAAAGAGATCTTACACCCATCTTCCATTCTTTGTGTAAATGCTAGAGTGATTACTTGTAATCTTCTAAAGTGTTCTTTATTCGAAAAGGAACAAGTGTTTATCAATTGTAACATTGAGAGTGTTATGCTGAGTGTTTGGTTGTAAACATTCAGTGGTAGAGAAATCTAGGTGCTGGGTTGTAGCACTTAGTAGGAGTTGAGTAGACGAATAGAGAAAGGTACTCTTGCATATTCAACTGCCTTGTAATTGGTTTGTGCTCTACCTTTAAAGAGCTCAGTATTGGATTCTAAAAGCCCGGAGGACTCTGGGGATTGGACGTAGGCGGAGAGGCCGAACCAGGATAAGTGATACTGAGTAACCTCTAAACTCTCTCTCAATATATATATTTGCATGTGTTGTGTGTGAAGTTTACTCAGCATATAAAATTGTTTAAAGTTGACTCTGAATAATCTCAAGTGCTGAGTTAGAAACTGACCTCCAAGAGTGTCAATATCTAACTTACTAATAAAACAGCCTTAGTCAATATCTGGGCAAAGCTGTCTTGTAACATATCTGGCCAAGCTGACCAAAAGCTGAGTTGACAAACTCACCAAATAACTAAGTCAGCGTATTAACTAAACGAAAAAATTATATTAGTTCCTAACCCCCCCCTTGGAACTAATCACACGGGACCAACAAGTGGTATCAGAGCCTAAGCTCACTACTCAAAGATATAACTATCTTGAGCGGATCCCCATAAATGGCTGAGAACAGCACTCGTTTCCTTCCAGGGAACCAAACAACACAGATACTCCTTGAGGGATTATCAATCACTAGACCTCCCCTATTCTTTGGATCTAATTATACATTCTGGAAGAATAGGATGAAAAACTTTATTCAAGCCACAAACATGAGTGCATGGCTTGCAATTGTTCAAGGTCCACATGTGCCATATAAAACTGTTAACAATGAGAAAATTGTTAAAAGCGAAGCTGAGTAGACAGAGGATGACCTCAGAAAATTACAAAATAATGCTTCGGCTATAAATATGCTTCACTGTGCTTTAGATGCTGCAGAATACAATAAGATTTCAGGTTGTGAGTCAGCACAAGAGATTTGGAAAAAGCTTGAAGTGACCTATGAAGGCACCAGTAAAGTTAAGGAGTCAAAAGTCAATCAGCATATGAGACTCTACGAGCTGTTCGAGATGAATGAGAACGAAGACATCTCTGAAATGAACTCAAGATTCACAAATATTATAAATGAGCTTAAAAGGCTTGGAATGAACTTCTCTGAAGAAGAACAAGTAAAGAAGATCTTGAGAAGTTTACCTAAGAGTTGGCAAGCAAAGAAAACAGCTGTAGAAGAAGCTCAGGACTTGACTACTTACAAATATGATGAGCTGATCGGATCCCTGCTGACCCACGAGATCTCTATGAAAAACTTTGAGGCAAAAGAGAAGTCCGAAGATAAGAAACAGAAATCACTAGTGATGAAAGCTGACTCCACAGAAGCTGAGTCTACTGATGATGAGGAAATGGCTATGTTTACAAGAAAGATGAAGAACTGTTTAGAAGAAATGACAGAAATAGCAAACGGCCATACAAGAGAGGTGAGAGGTACAAAGCTGAGTCCAGTGACAAATATAAGAAGGACAGCACTAAGTCCATCACATGTTTTGAGTGCCACCAAACTGGGCACATCAAGTCAAGCTGTCCAAACCTAAAAAGAGATAAGAAGGGAAACAAGAAGGCAATGGTAGCAACATGGAGTGACAGTGACGAGTCAACATCATCCGAAGCTGATGCAAATGAAACGGCAAACATATGCTTCATGGCCGATGATGCTGATCACTCTCAATCTGAGCAAGCTGACCTCTCTGATGAAACTGACCAGGAGGAACACAACAATGAGGTAACATCCCTACTTTTGCTTAGAAACGAAATGGTAAATGCCTTGAGTGATTTATGTTGAAACACCTTTCCACAAGATTTTGATTTGACAAAATCATCCATGATTCAGAGATAATTAAATTTAAGTGCTTTATTTTAATTGTACTAATCCGTTTGTTCAATGTTGAGTATGAATATAAATAAAGATAAATATAAAAAGAAAGACAGGAAGAAGTCAGCATGAAATGAACAAAACAAGCTAAATGGAATGAAGGTCAGCATAGAAGCCTAAAGTATCAAGCTGAGTGGAATCAATCTTAGCATCAAGAGACTAAGACATAAAAGTCCAATAAAGAGAAGCGAAATGCAACTCAGCATAAGAAACAACAACAACAAATTGTTGGTCCCTGGTAATTAGTTCCAAGGGGGGGTTAGGAACTAATATAACTTTTTCGCGTTTTAATTAAGCTGACTGGAAGTAATTTTGAGAGTTTATTAACTCGGCTTTTGGTCAGCTTGGTGAGATATGTTTGAAGACAGCTTTAGTCAGATGTTGACTAAAGTTGTTTTCTTGTGAGTTGAGAATTGACACTCTTGGAGGTCAGCTTCTAACTCAGCACCACTTATTTTCTCAAGGTCAGCTTAGGCAATTTATATGCTGAGTAAATATAGCAAACAACACATACAATATAAGAGAGAGTTCAGAGATTACTCAGTATCACTTATCCTGGTTCGGCCTCTCTGCCTACGTCCAGTCCCCAGAGTCCTCCGGGCTTTTTGAATCCAATACTGAGCTCTTTAACGGTAGAGCACAACCCAATTACAAGGCAGTTGAATATGCAAGAGTACCTTCCTCTATTCGTCTACTCAACTCCTACTAAGTGCTACAACCCAGCACATAGATTTCTTTACCACTGAATGCTTACAACCAAGCACTCAGCTTAACACTCTCAATATTCCTATTGATCACAAACTTGTTCTTTTTATGCTAAAGAGCACTTTAGATGATTATATAACAATCAATCTAGCATTTACACAGAGAATGAAAAGTTGGTGTAAGATCTTTTTGTATTTGAGTGCTTTCAAGATTTTCTCTCTTTGTATTTTTCTCTTGATGCTTCAGTGATAAACCAAGGTTCTTCATTGTCCTTTTATAGAAGGAAATTGCAGATTTGGAACTTGAATTGTTGTTACCGTTAACACCAAAACGGCTCTTTTGGTGAACAATTTCTGGCCAGCTTCAGACTGCTCCGCCATTCCCTTTCTCTGTTTTCTTCAGGCGTCAGATTTGTCTTCTTGCGTCTGGCTTGTCTGTTTGTGCCAGTTGTCTTTTACCAATAATCCAATGACCCATGACTCTTAGAATTAGTCTTTTATGTGTCTTCGAGGTTCCAATTATTGGTGCAGAAGATTTGCAGACTTTGTCCTTTAGTGAACGGATCCTTCATGCTGTCCTGACAGTCATTCAGCTTTCTTCGTAATCTTCGGATGTTCAACTTCTAAGCTGAGTTCATTCTTGGTCAGCTTCGCTCTGTGTAACCGCTTCTGAAGAAATCTTTAACTTTAGTCAGCTTCGTTTTGCTTCTAAGTTCTACTCCACTCCGCTTACATTCTGTCATGCTGAGTTCCGTTCTACTCAGCTTTGCTTGTGCTGACTTTTGTCCTGTCTTTACTTTATATATATTTTTGCACTCAATATTGAACAAACACATTAGTACAATTAAATCAAAGCATTTAAATTTAATTGCCTCTTAATCATGGATGATTTTGTCAAATCAAAATCTTGTGGAAAGGTGTTTCAACAAACTCCCCCATTTTGATGTTGGCAAAATACATAATTACGGAACTCGGTTATAAGTTGCCCCATGATTGATTTTTGAAATGACTCCCCCGTAAGGGTTGCACATATTATCTTAACTTAATTCTAAACCTTCCAAGATCTAACTGAATTAGACTTAAGACATTTGTGTATACTGACTTAGTTTGAGTTTTGAGCTTGTTTGGATTTAAGTCAGTTTTAACATTTTTGGAAGTATGTTGTCTCTCAGTTTATTGCATAAGTTGTTTTGGTGTTAATGTATACTGAGTGTGTTTAACTTTGTGATTTGTTTGTTCAAATTTTATTAGTCAGGTCAGGAAGAAAACTAATACTTGTTATATATTGACCTTTTTTTAAAAAAACACATACATTCAAAGACAGACAGGATATAAAGCTAAGTCCTAGATATTGACTAAGCTAGTTCTACTTCTTCTTTTTCTGAGCCGAGTGATCAGTATGAGCAATTCCTTTGCCTTTCTCTTTCTCTTTACTTCTAGAAGCATTACCTGCAGGCTGAGGCTGAGTTCCTCCTTGACTTGTCTCCCCCGTTTTGCCATCATCGGGTTTGTAGAGGAAGGTTTCATTTCGTGCTGCAAAGGAGAGATAATGGGAGTAGCGCTGAAGCCTTTTGGTGCTTTCACCCAAGCCATCAATGACTGGTACACTATCATCCTGGATATGCCTAGGAACCCGAAGGGAGCTGCTGATCATGCTGAGGAGGCATTCATGGGATTTGCTCAGGCAGGTGAGTGAGCTTGTGATCTGACCAAAAGATTGATGGTACAGTTTTAGCAGAGCAGAATCATAAAACATGCGCTGGGCATTGTTGATGCGCATTGCCTTCATGATAGCTTGTGAAAAGCTCATGAGTTCACTGTTGGAGATTGGATCAACATCCATCTGGGCTCTGTCGATGTTGAGTAGTCTGACTGCTTCACTTAATTGGTCAATAGTGCACTGAGAAGAGGAGGATACTAAGTCACTTGTACTGGTCAGCTCAGTATGAAGCTTGGTGAAGCATTGTTGAAGTTCGGCAGAGGTGGCAAACTCAGCATTGCCGGGTGGACTTGATTTGGTCAGCTCAGCATTCAGCTTGGTAAAGCAATCATATAACTCAGCAGAGGTAGCATACTTAGTATGGGCAGTGGCACTAGATTTGGTCAGTTCCGCATTTAACTTAACAAAATATTCGTGCAGTTCAGTTGAAGTTGCATACCCTGGATTGACTGCCGATAATTTTTGAACTTGCCCTTCAAGTGAATTCATATGGGTTGCCATTGTAAGCATCAGTTCAGTCAGTTTTGCTATTTGCCCTTGATTCGGTTGCTGAGTTTGAACCGTAGTGATAACGCTAACCAGATCCTTTAGTCCTCGAAGTTCATTCAGAAGCTGAGTAATACCTGACAGGTGGGAGGACTCAGCTTGAGTAGATTGGTGACCATCAGCTTGAGTAGTATTGAAATCTTGAAGCAAGGACTGAGCAGAAGCAATGACATGTCGGCCAGACTCAGTAACATTCAAGTATGCAAATCTAGCAGTGTTAGACTCAGAGGCTGGTACTGAGTTTGATGGTGGAGGAGGAGTTGGCTCTATGCCAGATTGTGTACCTTGATTGGTACCTGGACTTTGATTGATTGGATGAGCTGAGTCATTAACATGTTGAGTTGAAGGCGGAGTTGAGGCAGGAGTTGGCTTAACTTGAGCAGTTTGGATTGGATCTGCAGGGTTTTTGGCTTGTTCCTCATCCTGAGTAACAGAGGCTTGTTTTTCTACAGGATTTTCTGGTGGTGACTCAGTCTCATTAGAGAAGTACTGGAACTGGATTGTAGAGAGGTCAGTTTCAAGCTCATCAATAGGAAAGTCGTCCATGAGATCAATTTGCTTTTGCGCTTTCTTTTTGAGTCTTCGCCGTGTCTCAGCTCTTGGCGGTGAATGGTCCGTTCGAATACCTTCACAGGACTCAGTAGCAACTGTCTCTTCTACAAGTTGCTCAACACGACCCTCAACAACATTACTTTCTCTTTCTCCTTGCTCAACATCATCCTGAGATTTCTCAACATTGGGATGTTCTTCCTGCTCAGTATTAGCTTCTTGGTGCTCAACATGTAGCTTTGTTTCTTCTACAGCTTCCTTTTCTTGGTCAGTTCCATGACCTTCAGGTTGAGTACAGTCTAGTGGGACAGCTTCCACTATCTTTAAGGAGTTACCCTTTTTCTTTTTCTTTAAAGGGGATTCTGGAGTTTCTTCTTCCTCATCCTCAGGCTCTTCTTGCCTTTTTCTTTTCTCAGCTAACTCAGCTTGCTCCTTAGCATTGTCAGCTTTAGCTTTACTTTCTTTGATAATAGCCTTACTTTCTTTGGGACTGCATGAATGTCTTTTGAGCAGGTTTCTATAGCCTTCCTCTTCTTCTTCCTCTCAGGTTGAGCTGTCTTAGGTGACTCAGCATGAGCCTCAACATCTCTTGCAGGCTCAGTTTCGAGCTCAATTTCTGGTTGCTCAGCTTCTTCATCTTCTTCAGCATCTCCAGCTCCTTCATATCCCTTTAAGGGTTGATTGTACAACAGTCCATCCAGTAGAACTGCAGTGATTTCACTCCCCAAGCTACTTGTTTCATTTTTTGTCTCGATCTGCTTGTCTTCGAGAATTTTTGTGATTAGAGATCCTAAGCGGAGTTTCTTACCACCTCGTTGAAGAGCTCCAACTAGGAAGACGGGAAGGTTGAGTGGAGTGTAGGTTAGCATGTGCCAGATGAAGCACTGCTCGAAGTTGGAGGCGGATGAAGCTGAGCTGAGTTTGGGGAAGATAAAGGTGGTCAGTATGTAGTGGACCATCTTTTGTTCTTTACCCATGCAGGTGCTGGGTATTTCACCCTTATGATCCTTGGGTTTACAGAACCCCTCGAGCTTCTGAGCCGTGTCTTTTGGCACTTTCTCCTTCGTCGTTCTAAACTGAATTCCTTCGTCTGGTAAATCTAGTAAGGTGGCTAGATAGGCAGGGGTTACGATGATTTTCTGACCTTTAACTGTGGTCTCCAAATAGTCAGAGTCATCTGCATCAACATGTAGATTCGAGTAGAATTCTCGTACTAATCTGGGATAGGTTGTTCCTGAAAGAGAGAAGAGACCTTTCCACTTGTTCTTCTCGATCCATTCACAGAATGGTTTCTCAGACGAGACAAAGCTTGGAGAAAACCATCGGCATTTTAGAACCTCCAGATTGGCAATCTTTTTGTGAACCTTAATCATGGTTCTTTTCACTGGTTGTGAGGAACCGGCGAGGTCAGCCTGAGTGGGTTTGTTTGAGGTTTGAGTTTTAGGGGTTTTGTCTTTGCCGGAAGCCATTGTTAAAGGTTTTGAGGTTTTAAGGAGAGAGAGAAGTTTGATTGCAGGAGATTACCAGCGTAAAGAGTGAAGAGTGGGGATTCTTCCACTTTTTATATAGATTTACGGCGGCCCCTATTCATTAACTAGCCGTTTTACCTAGGGACGTTCAACCGACAAAGATTCTGTCATTTATGACATCTTCGGCGCATGGGATTTGCCATTAATGTGCGACTTTCCAAGGTGCCAGAGGTTACACGTGTAGGTTCATTTTACGCAAGTGGGTTTCTTTTTGATTTTTCTAGAATTCGAAGCATTTGCGATATTGAGTGCCTAACTTTTGTGAAGATAATTTTTTCTATCTCTAATTAACTCAACATACGTTACTCACTCAACATGTATATGTACTCAGCATAGAGTGATTACTCAATACGTTTATCTACTCAGCATAGAATGTTTACTCAGCTTTTATGCCTACTCAGTATCATCACTCAATATATATGTCAATTCAGCATAGGGTGGCTTTTCCATTTTCAAACTTAGTAAGGAGTAGATATTTTACTCAACATGGCATTTGCACAATCATTCAAATTTCCACTCACATGGCAATTATTCAATACAGATTTAGTTAGAGTGGATTTGACATACCAATTGCTTCCCTTAGTGTGTTGAATTGTTCTCGTCCCAAGGGCTTTGTGAAGATATCTGCAAGCTGATCATTTGTTGGCACATAGGTCAGCTTGATCTCATCTTTTAGTACATGATCTCTGATGAAGTGATGCCTTATGCTAACATGCTTCATCCTGTTGTGTTGGACTGGGTTCTTTGATAGATCAATGGCACTTTTGTTGTCACATTTGATCTCTATTGTCTTTGTTTTGACTCCATAATCCTCAAGCTGTTGCTTTATCCATAGGACTTGAGCAACACAGCTTCCAGCAGCCACGTACTCAGCTTCAGTTGTAGATAGGGCTACGGATGATTGCTTCTTACTGAACCAAGATACTAGACAGCTTCCGAGAAAATGACATCCTCCCGAAGTACTCTTCCGTTCTAGCTTATCTCGTCCATAGTCAGCATCAGTATATCCAATGAGTGTGAAGTCATTTGAGGTTGGATACCATAGACCTGCATCAACTGAGCTTTGCAAGTATCTAAAAATTCTTTTCACAGCCGTTAGATGAGATTCCCTGGGGTCAGCTTGATATCTAGCACAATAGCATATTGAGTATTGAATATCCGGTCTACTAGCAGTGAGATAGAGTAAAGAACCTATCATACCTCGATAGAGTTTACTATCAACTGACTTACTCTTCTCATCCTTGCATAGGACAGTATCAGTTCCCATGGGGGTTGATATTGGTTTGCAATCTACCATGCTGAATTTCTTCAACATTTCCTTGGTGTACTTAGACTGACTTATAAAGATGTCATTCTTACCTTGCTTGATTTGAAGTCCAAGGAAGAAGTTGAGTTCACCCATCATTGACATTTCAAACTCAGTTTGCATCTGTTGACTAAACTCTTTGCAAAAAGACTCGTCAGTGGCACCAAATATTATATCATCTACGTATATTTGTGCAAGTAGGGTATGTTTACCCTTTTTCTTAATAAACAAGGTTGTGTCAGCTTTTCCTCTGACATAGTTCCTGGTCAGCAGGAAATTGGTCAACCTCTCATACCAAGCTCTTGGAGCTTGTTTCAGCCCATACAAGGCCTTTTTGAGTTTATAAACGTGGTTTGGAAATTTTGAATCTTCAAACCCAGGAGGTTGATTAACATATACCTCTTCGTTTATAAAGCCATTAAGAAATGCACTTTTCACATCCATTTGTTATAGTTTAAAATTCATGAAGCTAGCGTAGGCACACAATATACGTATAGCTTCTAGTCTAGCAACAGGTGCAAATGTTTCTCCATAGTCTATACCTTCTTGCTGACTATAGCCTTAGGCTACAAGTCGAGCTTTGTTTCTAATCACATTTCCATGCTCATCTAGTTTATTTCTAAAGACCCACTTGGTTCCTATGGGCTTTTGATTCCTAGGTTTAGGTACTAAATCCCATACCTCATTTCTAGTGAATTGGTCAAGTTCCTCTTGCATAGCATTGATCCAATACTCGTCTTGCTCAGCATCGGCAAAGTTCTTTGGCTCATATATTGAGACGAATGCAACATTGCTGAGGTATTTTCTAAGCTGATCTCTGGTCATTAATTTGTTGTTGGCGGCATCAAGAATGGCATGTTCTGTATGTCCTCTCAGGATCTTTATTTCCTTGGGCAGTGTTGAGTCGTTTGGAAGAGGTGTTTCTACAATCTCTACAGGAATAGATTGGTCAGCAAATGATATTTCAATTTCTTGCTTACCTTGGGTCAGCTCCTGTATAGATGACACAGAGGCTTCTGGTTGAGCAGCGGAAGCTGAGCCTGGTTCATCTTCTTCAGGCTGAGCTGACTTACCTGTAGGGTCAGTTTCATCGAACTCAACATGTATAGACTCTTCTACAACCTGAGTTCTTTTATTAAATACTCTATATGCTTTGCTGTTTGTTGAGTACCCTAAAAAGATCGCCTCGTCAGCTTTAGCATCAAATTTAGCAAGGTTGTCTTTTGTATTGAGTATAAAGCATTTACACCCAAAGGCACGAAAGTATCCAATGTTGGGCTTTCGACCTTTCCAAAGTTCATATGGGGTTTTCTGAAGTATAAGTCTAACTAGAGCCCTATTCAGTATGTAACATGCCGTGTGAATAGCTTCACCCCAAAAGTACTTTGGAAGCTTATTTTCACTCAGCATTGTCCTAGCTATTTCGACAATGGTTCTATTTTTCCTTTCAACGACCCCATTTTGTTGAGGTGTTCTAGGAGCAGAGAAGTTGTGGTCAATACCACTGGTTTCACAGAATTCATCAAACTGTTGGTTTTTGAATTCTCCACCATTGTCGCTTCTAATGTGAGCTACTCTTAGGTCTTTGTCATTTTCAAGCTTTTTAATCAGTGTGGTAAACATCTCAAAAGTTTCATCCTTGCTGCTCAGCAAATGATCCAAGTGTACCGAGAGAAATCATCTACAATGACCAAGGAAAATTTCTTACCTCCCAAGCTGAGTGGCTGGATAGGTCCGAAAAGATCCAAGTGTAGTAATTCCAATGGTCTTTTGGTTGAGACAATATTTTTGCTATGAAATGACTTTTTAGTTTGTTTGCCTTGCTGACAAGCTTTACACAGTTGATCTTTTTCAAATTTTAACTTGGGTAATCCCTCAACTAATTGCTTTCTAGCTAATTTGGCAAGAAGGTCCATGCTGACATGCCCAAGTCTTCTATGCCATAACCAGGAGTTGTCCTCTTTAGACACCAAACATATGTTTTTAGAAAACTGTTTTTCTAGGTTTAACATGTATACATTTTCTACACGAGGGGCAGTTAAAATCAATTCATTTATATTTCCCTCGAGTATTTGACACTTAGTATCATCAAATACAACCTTTCTGCCGCTCTTGCAAAGCTGAGCTACACTCAGCAGATTGTATTTGAGACCTTTAACTAAGGAGACAAACTCAATGGTTGGGTTACCTCCGATAGTACCTGAGCCGACTATCTTACCCTTCTTGTTGTCTCCAAAGCTTACACTTCCACCTCGTTTAAGCTCTAGTGTGATGAACTGAGTTTCATCACCTGTCATATGCCTTGAGCATGCGCTGTCTATATACCATAGTTTTGACTTCTCCACGCATGTCAAGCTGACCTGCAGTTTAAACTATTCATTTTTAGGTACCCAATTCCTTTTGGGTCCTTTCTTGTTAGTATAAACAGGTGCAAAATCACATTTTAACTTGTGACGGCATACTTTTATGGTGTGGCCTGACTTACCACAGAAATCACAAAAAGGTACCCTTTGTGGGTTGAACTGAGTATGGTCAGCATTATTGTGTTGGGCATGCCAACATACTTTTGTGGTATGGCCTTTTCTTCCGCAGAAGTCACATTGGACAATCCGCTTGTTGTGCCAACACACATCCTTTGTGTGCCCCCTTTTTCCACAACACTCACATTGAGTGAATTGCTTATACTGACTAGTATTTGCGTACTCAGCATGGGGTTTATTTCTATTTGAGCCCTTCCCTTGACTCTGTAACATTGTGATATCCTTTCTAAGTTTCCTTGACTCAGATTGAACCTCCGTGACAAACTTATGTAAGATTTGCATGTTGGTATGCAAGTCAGAGTTGTCCTGGAGAAGATATCGGAGGTCACTCAGTTTGACCTCTTCAATCTCATCACAGCGCCTGCTGAGTGCCTTAATCTTTTTGTTACACTTCTTAGTTAGTGTATATAAGTCACTCAGGGCATTTACCATTTCATTTCTAAGTAAAAGTAAGGATGTTACCTCATTGTTGTTTTCCTCCTACTCGGAATCTTCAGAGAGGTCAGCTTGCTCAGACTGGGATTGGTCAGCTCCATCATCTGCCATGAAACATATGTTGGTTGTTTCATTTTGCTCAGCTTCGGAGGATGTTGACACATCACTGTCACTCCATATGGCTACCATAGCCTTTTTGCTTCCCTTCTTCTCCTTTTTGAGGTTGGGACAGCTTGACTTGATGTGCCCAGTTTGATGACACTCAAAGCATGTGATAGACTTCGAGCTGTCCTTCTTGTACTTGTCACTTGACTCGGCTTTATACTTGTCATTTCTTCTAAATGACCTTTTGCCGTTTCTACCATTCCTTCTGAACAGCTTCTTCATTTTTCTGGTGAACATGGCTATTTCCTCATCATCAGTTGACTCAGCTTCAGTCGAGTCAGCTTTCATGACAAGTGACTTTTGTTTCTTATCTTCTGATTTTTCTTTCTCTTTAGCTTCAAAGTTTTTCATAGAGATTTCATGGGTCAGCAGGGATCCGATCAGCTCATCATATTTATAGGTAGTCAAGTCTTGAGCTTCTTCTACGGCTGTTTTCTTTGCTTGCCAACTTTTGGGCAGACTTCTCAGAATTTTCTTCACCTGTTCCTCTTCAGTGAAGTTCTTTCCAAGACTTTTTAGCTCGTTTATAATATTTGTGAACCTTGCATTCATTTCTGAGATGTCTTCATTCTCATTCATCTCAAACAGCTCGTAGAGTCTCATATGTTGATTGACTTTAGACTCCTTGACTTTGCTTGTGCCTTCATAGGTTACTTCAAGCTTCTTCCAAATCTCCTGTGCTGACTCGCAACCTGAAATCTTATTGTATTCTGCAGCATCTAACGCACAGTGAAGCATGTTTATAGCCGAAGCATTATTTTGTAATTTTCTGAGATCATCCTCTGTCCACTCAGCCTCACTTTTAACAATTTTCTCATCGTTAACAGTTTTGTATGGCACATGTGGACCTTGAACAATTGCAAGCCATGCACTCATGTTTGTGGCTTGAATAAAGTTTTTCATCCTATTCTTCCAGAATGTATAATTTGACCCAAAGAATAGGGGAGGTCTAGTGATTGATAGTCCCTCAGGGAGTATCTGTGTTGTTTGGTTTCTTGGAAGGAACCGAGTGCTATTCTCACCCATTTTTAGGGATCAGCTCAAGATTGTTAAATCTTTGAGTAGTGAGCTTAGGCTCTGATACCACTTGTTGGTCCCTGGTAATTAGTTCCAAGGGGGGGTTAGGAACTAATATAACTTTTTCGCGTTTTAATTAAGCTGACTGGAAGTAATTTTGAGAGTTTATTAACTCGGCTTTTGGTCAGCTTGGTGAGATATGTTTGAAGACAGCTTTAGTCAGATGTTGACTAAAGTTGTTTTCTTGTGAGTTGAGAATTGACACTCTTGGAGGTCAGCTTCTAACTCAGCACCACTTATTTTCTCAAGGTCAGCTTAGGCAATTTATATGCTGAGTAAATATAGAAAACAACACATACAATATAAGAGAGAGTTCAGAGATTACTCAGTATCACTTATCCTGGTTCGGCCTCTCTGCCTACGTCCAGTCCCTAGAGTCCTCCGGGCTTTTTGAATCCAATACTGAGCTCTTTAACGGTAGAGCACAAACCAATTACAAGGCAGTTGAATATGCAAGAGTACCTTCCTCTGTTCGTCTACTCAACTCCTACTAAGTGCTACAACCCAGCACCTAGATTTCTCTACCACTGAATGCTTACAACCAAGCACTCAGCTTAACACTCTCAATATTCCTATTGATCACAAACTTGTTCTTTTTATGCTAAAGAGCACTTTAGATGATTATATAACAATCAATCTAGCATTTACACAGAGAATGAAAAGTTGGTGTAAGATCTTTTTGTATTTGAGTGCTTTCAAGATTTTCTCTCTTTGTATTTTTCTCTTGATGCTTCAGTGATAAACCAAGGTTCTTCATTGTCCTTTTATAGAAGGAAATTGCGGATTTGGATCTTGAATTGTTGTTACCGTTAACATCAAAACGACTCTTTTGGGGAACAATTTCTGGCCAGCTTCAGACTGCTCCGCCATTCCCTCTCTCTGTTTTCTTCAGGCGTCAGATTTATCTTCTTACGTCTGGCTTGTCTGTTTGTGCCAGTTGTCTTTTACCAATAATCCAATGACCCATGACTCTTGGAATTAGTCTTTTATGTGTCTTCGAGGTTCCAATTATTGGTGCAGAAGATTTGCAGACTTTGTCCTTTAGTGAACAGATCCTTCATGCTGTCCTGACAGTCATTCAGCTTTCTTCGTAATCTTCGGATGTTCAACTTCTAAGCTGAGTTCATTCTTGGTCAGCTCCGCTCTGTGTAACCGCTTCTAAAGAAATCTTTAACTTTAGTCAGCTTCATTTTGCTTCTAAGTTCTACTCCACTCCGCTTACATTCTGTCATGCTGAGTTCCGTTCTACTCAGCTTTGCTTGTGCTGACTTTTGTCCTGTCTTTACTTTATATATATTTTTGCACTCAATATTGAACAAACACATTAGTACAATTAAATCAAAGCATTTAAATTTAATTGCCTCTTAATCATGGATGATTTTGTCTAATCAAAATCTTGTGGAAAGGTGTTTCAACACAAATGTCTTACGAAGCTGAGCTAACTAAAAACATACTTAGCCTAGGAATTGCCAAAGACAATGATTTACGCAGTAGAAGCTGAGTGATTCTTCAGGACAACATGAAAAAGTCGTTTGCTAAAAGACAATGATTACCGCCCCTCTGAACCAATAATTGAATCATTGGAAATACGCAGAAGACACATTCTGAGATGTATGGGTCAATGGATTATTGGTAAAGGACGACTGGCACAAAAAGACAAGCCAGACGCAAGAAGACAAGCCTGATGTCTGAAGGAATGCAGAGGAAGGGAATGGCCGGAACAGTCTGAAGCTGACGAGAATCTATCCCCTAAAAGAGCCGTTTTAACAGCAACGGCTAAATCATTTCAAAATGATCCATCACAGATTTTCCCTATATAAGGACAATCAAACCTCTTAGATCATTTGCCGAACTACAAAAAGAAAAATACAAGAGAGAAAAGATACAAAAGCACTTAGATACAAAAAGAGATCTTACACCCATCTTCTATTCCTTGTGTAAATGCTAGAGTGATTACTTGTAATCTTCTAAAGTGTTCTTTATTTGAAAAGGAACAAGTGTTTATCAATTGTAACATTGAGAGTGTTGTGCTGAGTGTTTGATTGTAAACATTCAGTGGTAGAGAAATCTGGGTGCTGGGTTGTAGCACTTAGTAAGAGTTGAGTAGACGAATAGAGGAAGGTACTCTTGCATATTCAACTACCTTGTAATTGGTTTGTGCTCTAACTTTAAAGAGCTCAGTATTGGATTCTAAAAGCCCGGAGGACTCTGGGGACTGGACGTAGGCGGAGAGGCCGAACCAGGATAAGTGATACTGAGTAATCTCTAAAACTCTCTCTCAATATATATATATATGTGCATGTGTTGTGTGTGAAGTTTACTCAGCATATAAAATTGTTTAAAGATTCTGAGTAATTTCAAGTGCTGAGTTAGAAGTTGACCTCCGAGAGTGTCAATATCTAACTTACAAATAAAACAGCCTTAGTCAATATCCGGCCAAAGCTGTCTTATAGCATATCTGGCCAAGCTGACCAAAAGCTGAGTTGACAAACTCGCAAAAATAACTAAGTCAGCATATCAATTAAACGAAAAAGTTATATTAGTTCCTAACCCCCCCTTGGAACTAATCACACGGGACCAACATGTGGTATCAGAGCCTAAGCTCACTACTCAAAGATATAACTATCTTGAGCGGATCCCCATAAATGGCTGAGAACAGCACTCGTTTCCTTCCAGGGAACCAAACAACATAGATACTCCCTGAGGGATTATCAATCACTAGACCTCCCCTATTATTTGGATTTAATTATACATTCTGGAAGAATAGGATGAAAAACTTTATTCAAGCCATAAACATGAGTGCATGGCTTGCAATTGTTCAAGGTCCACATGTGCCATATAAAACTGTTAACAATGAGAAAATTGTTAAGAGCGAAGCTGAGTGGACAGAGGATGACCTCAGAAAATTACAAAATAATGCTCCGGCTATAAATATGGTTCACTGTGCTTTAGATACTGCAGAATACAATAAGATTTCAGGTTGTGAGTCAGCACAGGAGATTTGGAAAAAGCTTGAAGTAACCTATGAAGGCACTAGTAAAGTTAAGGAGTCAAAAGTCAATCAGCATATGAGACTCTACGAGCTGTTCGAGAGGAACGAGAACGAAGACATCTCTGAGATGAACTCAAGGTTCACAAATATTATAAATGAGCTTAAAAGGCCTGGAAAGAACTTCACTGAAGAAGAACAAGTGAAGAAGATCTTGAGAAGTTTACCTAAGAGTTGGCAAGCAAAGAAAACAGTTGTAGAAGAAGCTCAGGACTTAACTACTTACAAATATGATGAGCTAATCGGATCCCTGCTGACCCACGAGATCTCTATGAAAAATTTTGAGGCAAAAGAAAAATCTGAAGATAAGAAACAGAAATCTCTAGTAATGAAAGCTGACTCCACAGAAGCTGAGTCAACTGATGATGAGGAAATAGCCATGTTCACTAGAAAGATGAAGAAGCTGTTCAGAAGAAATGACAGGAACAGCAAAAGGCCATACAAAAGAAGTGACAAGTATAAAGCTGAGCCAAGTGACAACAGATATAAGAAAGATAGCTCCAAGTCTGTCACTTGCTTCGAGTGTCACCAAACTGGGCATATCAAGTCAAGCTGTCCTAATTTAAAGAAAGAAAAGAAAGGAAGCAAAAAGGCAATGGTGGCAACATGGAGTGACAGTGATGAGTCAACCTCATCAGAGGCTGAGCAAAATGAAACTGCCAATATATGTTTCATGGCAGATGATGAAGCTGACCAATCTCAATCTAAGCAAGCTGACCTCTCTGATGAAACTGACCAGGAGGAACACAACAATGAGGTAACATCCCTACTTTTTCTTAGAAACGAAATGGTAAATGCCTTGAGTGATTTATATACACTAACTAAAAAGTGCAACAAGAAAATCAAATCACTCAGCAGGCGATGTGACTAGATTGAAGAGGTCAAGCTGAGTGACCTCCGATATCTTCTCCAGGACAACTCAGATTTACATACCAACATGCAAATAATGCATAAGTTTGTCACGGAGGTTCAATCTGAGTCAAAGAAACTCAGAAAGGATGTTACAACCTTACAGAGTCAAATAAAAGGCTCAAATGGAAATAAACCCCATACTGAGTACGCAAGTACTAGTCAGCATAAGCAGTTCACTCAATGTGAATGTTGTGGAAAAAGGGGGCACACAAAAGAAGCGTATTGGCATAACAAGCGAGTTGTCCAATGTGACTTCTGCGGAAGAAAAGGACATTCCACAAAGGTATGCTGGCATGCTCAGCACAACAATGCTGACCGCACTCAGTACAACCCCCAAAGGGTAATATTTTGTGACTTTTGTGGTAAGCCAGGCCACACTATAAAAGTATGTCGTCACAAATTAAAATATGATTTTGCACCTGTTTACACTAACAAGAAAGGACCCAAAAAGAATTGGGTACCTAAAAATGAATAGTTTAAAATGCAGGTTAGCTTGACATGCGTAGAGAAGTCAAAGCTGTGGTATATAGACAGCGCATGCTCAAGGCACATGACAAGTGATGAAACACAATTCATCACACTAGAGCTTAAACGAGGTGGAAGTGTAAGCTTCGGAGACAATAAGAAGGGTAAGATAGTCAGCTCAGGTACTATCGGAGGTAACCCAACTATTGAGTCTGTCTCCTTAGTCAAAGGTCTCAAATACAACCTACTGAGTGTAGCTCAGCTTTGCAAGAGCGGCAGAAAGGTTGTATTCAATGATACTAAGTGTCGAATACTCGAGGGGAATACAAATGAATTGATTTTAACTGCCCCTCACGTAGATAATGTATACATGCTAAATTTAGAAAAACAGTTTTCCAAAAACATATGCTTAGTGTCTAAAGAGGATAACTCCTGGCTATGGCATAGAAGACTTGGGCATGTCAGCATGGATCTTCTTGCCAAATTAGCTAGAAAGCAATTAGTTGAGGGATTACCCAAATTGAAATTTGACAAAGATCAATTGTGTAAAGCTTGTCAGCAAGGGAAACAAACCAAAAAGTCATTTCAAAGTAAAAATATTGTCTCAACCAAGAGACCATTGGAATTACTACACTTGGATCTTTTCAGACCTATCCAGCCACTCAGCTTGGGAGGTAAGAAATTTTCATTGGTCATTGTAGATGATTTCTCTCGGTACACTTGGATCATCTTGCTGAGTAGCAAGGATGAAACTTTTGAGATGTTCACTACACTTATTAGAAAGCTTGAAATTGACAAAGACCTAAAAGTAGCTCATATCAGAAGCGACAACGGTGGAGAATTCAAAAACCAACAGTTTGATGAATTCTGTGAAACCAGTGGTATTGACCACAATTTCTCTGCTCCTAGAACACCTCAATAGAATGGGGTTGTTGAAAGGAAGAACAGAACAATTGTCGAAATCGCTAGAACCATGCTGAGTGAAAATAGGCTTCCAAAGTACTTCTGGGGGGAAGCTGTCCACACAGCATGCTATATACTGAATAGGGCTCTAGTAAGACCTATACTTAATAAAACCCCATATGAACTTTGGAAAGGACGAAAGCCCAACATTGGTTACTTTCGTGCCTTTGGGTGTAAATGTTTCATACTCAATACAAAGGACAATCTTGCAAAATTTGATGCTAAAGCTGATGAAGCAATCTTCTTAGGGTACTCAACAAACAGCAAAGCATATAGAGTCTATAATAAACGAACTCAGGTTGTAGAAGAGTCTGTCCATGTTGAGTTCGATGAAGCTGGCCCTGCAGGAAAGTCAACTCAGCTCACTGAAGATGAACCAAGCCCAGCTTCCGCTGATCAAAATGGAGCCTCTGAATCATCAATACAAGGGCTGACCAAAGGTAAGCAAGAAGTTGAAATAATTTACTGACCAATCTATTCCTGTAGAGATTGTAGAAACACCTATTCCAAATGACTCAACATTGCCTAAAGAAATAAAAATCCCAAGAGGACATTCAGAAAAGTCCATTCTTGATGCTGCTGACAACAAGCTGATGACCAGAGATCAGCTCAGGAAATACCTCAGCAATGTTGCATTCGTCTCAATACATGAACCAAAGAACTTTGCTGATGCTGAGCACGATGAATATTGGATCAATGCCATGCAAGAAGAACTTGACCAATTCACCAGAAATGAGGTATGGGATTTAGTGCCTAAACCTAGGGATCAAAAGCCTATAGGAACTAAGTGGGTTTTTAGAAACAAACTAGATGAGCATGGAAATGTAATAAGAAACAAAGCTCGACTTGTAGCCCAAGGGTATAGTCAGCAAGAGGGTATTAACTATGGGGAAACATTTGCACCTGTTGCTAGGTTAGAAGCAATACGTATATTGTGTGCCTATGCCAGTTTCATGAACTTTAAGTTATACCAAATGGATGTCAAAAGTGCATTTCTTAATGGTTTCATAAACGAAGAGGTATATGTTAATCAACCTCCTGGGTTTGAAGATCCAAAATTTCCAAACCACGTTTATAATACCCTACTTGCACAAATATATGTAGATGATATAATATTTGGTGCTACTGATGAATCTTTGTGCAAAGAATTTAGCAAACAGATGCAAACTGAGTTCGAGATGTACATGGTGGGGGAACTCAACTTCTTCCTTGGACTCCAAATCAAGCAAGGTAAGAATGGCATCTTCATAAGCCAGTCCAAGTACACCAAGGAAATGTTAAAGAAATTCAATATGATGGACTGCAAACCCATATCAACCCCTATGAGTACTGATACTGTCCTATGCAAAGATGAGAAAAGTAAGTCAATAGACACTAAACTCTATCGAGGTATGATAGGTTCGTTACTTTATCTCACAGCTAGTAGACCTGATATACAGTATTCAGTATGTTATTGTGCGAGATATCAAGCTGACCCCAGAGAATCTCATCTAACGGCTGTAAAAAGAATTTTTAGATATTTGCAGAGCTCAATTGATGCAGGTCTATGGTATCCAACTTCAAATGACTTCACACTCATTGGATATACTGATGCTGACTATGGACGAGATAAGCTAGAATGTAAAAGCACTTCGGGGGGATGTCATTTCCTTGGAAGCTGTCTAGTATCTTGGTTCAGCAAGAAGCAATCATCTGTAGCCCTGTGTACAACTGAAGCTGAGTACGTGGCTGCCGGAAGCTGGGTTGCTCAAGTTCTATGGATAAAGCAACAGCTTGAGGATTATGGAGTGAAGACTGAAACAATAGAGATCAAATGTGACAACAAGAGTGCCATTGATCTGTCCAAAAATCCAATCCAACATAGCAGGATGAAACATGTCAGCATAAGGCATCACTTCATCAGAGATCACGTACTAAAAGATGAGATCAAGCTGACCTATGTGCCAACAAATGAACAGCTTGCAGATATCTTCACCAAGCCTTTGGCACGAGAACAATTCAACATACTAAGGGAAGCTATCGGTATGTCTAATCCCCTTCAATAATTCTCTAGTGAATATTGAGTGATTGCCATGCTGAATGAAAATTTGAACGTTGTGCAAATGCCATGCTGAGCAAAATAAGTAACCACTACTTACTGAGCTTGAAATGTAGAAAAATCACCCCATACTGAGTTGACATACATGTTGTGTGATTATCCTAAGTAAGTACACATATTGAGCAACTATCATATACTAAGTTAGAAAATTCACCTTGATTAGAACTAGGTTCTCAGTATCTCAAACGGTTCATTTTCTAGGAAAACTGCGCTAAAACCCACTTAATGCCAACACATGTAAATAAAGGGCACCTGGAGAAGGCAAACAATTATGAAACAACCCATGCGCCTGAAATGTCATAAATGACAGAATCTCTGTCGGTTGAACGCCCCAAGGAAAAACGGCTAGTTCAATTCATAGGATCGTTTTAGATCTATATAAAATGGAAGGATTACTCCTCAAAACTTTTCACGTGTAAATCCTTTGGTATTCAGAATCTCTCTCTCTCAAAACTTCCTGAAAAATCTCTGAAAATGTCCAACACTCAAAACATCTCCGGTGAAAATTCCGACAAAATAATCACTGATGAAAGCCCCAGATCTACTCCTAAATCTACTCTAACTCCAAGCAAACGCCGTCAAGCTGACCCAGTAAGCTCCTCAAAACAAAAACCCAAGGCTAGAACCATGGCTAAAGTTCACACGAAAGTCAAAAACTTAGAAGTCCTAAAATGTCGCTGGTTCTCTCCCAGCTTCATTACCGTCGAAAAGCCATTCTGTGAATGGATTGAGAAGAACGAGTGGACATGCCTCTTCTCTCTCCCCGGAACCACCTATCCTCGGTTGGTTAAGGAATTCTACTCCGGTCTCCATGTTGATAAGGACGATGCCGACTATCTGGAGTCGCACGTTAAGGGTCACAAGATTGTAATCACTCCATCCTACTTGGCAACCTTACTCAACTTGCCTAACAAAGGTACCGAGTTTAGAACAACAAAAGAAAAGGTATCAACGGAAAAGCTTGACCAGATGAAGGGATTTTGCAAACCCAAAAATCACAAAGGAGAAATACCTAGCACTAGTATGGGGCAAAACCAGAAGATGGCGCACTACATCTTGACAAATTTCATCTTCCCTAAACTCAACTCAGCTTCGTTTGCCTCCAATTTCGAGTAGTGCTTTATATGGCACATGCTAACCTATTGCCCACTCAATATGCCGGTGTTTCTGGTTGGTGCACTCCAACGTGGAGGTAAGAAACTTCGACTAGGTTCTCTAATCACCAAAATCCTTGAAGATCACAGGATCGAGACAATCTCTGAGACTAAGAGTCTGGGATCAGAAATCACTGCGGCTCTGTTATTTGGATTGCTATTCAACCAACCGTTAAAGGGAGTTGAAGATGCTGAGGAAGATGATGAAGAAAACGATGCTGAACAAGAAATCGAAACTGAGCTAGCAGCAGATGATGCTGAGCCAGAAGTTGAACCAGAGGAAGTTACTGCCGAGTCCCCTAAGGCAAAGAAGAAGAGAAAAACACTTGCCACTTGTGCAAAGGATATTGAAACTGTGCCCAGGAAGAAGAGGGCTATGAACAGAGGAAAGAATGTTGATGCTGACCTACCTCAGGTTACACCTAAGTCAGCAGAGAAAAGGAAAGATCAAGCTGAGCCCGAAGAAGAAAATGAAGAATCCCCAGAACAACCTCTAAAGAAGAAAAGTAGAAATTCTAGGTTGAAAGTTGTTGAAGCTGATCCAATTGATTGGGTTGTGACACCCAAATCTCACTGCACTCAGAACATTGGGATTGATCTTGAGAAAACTCCAGTTGAGCAAGCTGATGAAGGAGAACAACAAATACAGGTTGATACTCAGCTTAATGCTGAAGAAAAAGATCATGCTGAGCCGGATAATGTTGAGCAAAATCAGGAGGCACATGTTGAACAAGAAGAAGAGGAACATCAAAGAGAGGATCTGAATGTTGAAGCCGAGGTTGAGGATGTAAATGTTCAAACTGACCCGTCACCTCCAAAAACTAAGTCCCTAAAAAGACTGAAAAAGAAAGCTGTTAAAAATCCTCTCATTGATCTCTTGGCAGATTCTCCCTCTTTGGAGCAAACTACGGATCCATCCAATATCCAGTTTGAGTATTTTTCCCACCATGTTGAGTCTCCTCCTAAGGAATCGGAGCAAAATCAAGCCTCTGTTACTCGCACTGAGGAACATGCCAAGACTCCACAGAATCCAAATCTTGCCGAGCAAGAGCTCGAAGATCCAGCCACTCAACACGGGGAGAAAGCTATGGATCCACCTGTTCAACCTCAACATCCTGGTATTGCACCTCATTAAGACCCAATTACTCAAGCTAGTAAGCACCCAACTCCACCACCATCCACCTCCACCTCCATTCCTGCGTCTGAGCTAACTTCCACTGAGCAACATGCATATCTTAGTGCAACTCAGTCTGGCCGTCGAATCATAGAAACGGCTCAATCTCTTCTCCAGGAGTTCACCACTTCTCATGCTGCTAGGTCTGCTCATCCTAAGTCAATAAATATCTCTGCCATCACTCAACTTCTTACTGAAATTAAGGGACTCAAGGATCTTATCAGTGTTGTGACCACCGTCCAATCACAGCAACCTAAGCAAGATCACATTGCCAAACTGACTGAGCTATTCCTTCTGATGATAAACCACATGAACTCCCTTGAAGGTAAAATCACAAATCTCTTTGCACCTACTCCAGGATATGCAACTTCGGCTGAGTTAGATCACCACTTTGCCAAGCTGAGAACAGAACTGCCCAACCTTGGGACAACGGCCAATCCTGAGTATGCCACATCTGCTGAGTTGCAGGGATGCTTTGCCAAGCTGACTGCTGATCTCACTTATACACGTGAGCTCGTTTCCTCCACTTCTCAATGTACAATTGATCAACTCAGTGAAGCCGTAAGTCTTCTAAATGTCAACAAAGCTCAGATGGACGTTGATCCCAGCACCAATGATAAACTTTCACAAGGTATTCTGCAGGCCATTCGCTATGACAATGCTCAACGCATCTTCTATGACTCTGCCCTATTGAAGATGTATCATCAATCCTTTGCTCAGATTACCAGCTCCCTTAATTGGCTTAGCAAGTCCCATGAGTGTATTATCAACCTGATCACTGGGTCCATCCCAGTTCCTCGAAACGTTCGGGATGATTGTGTTCCTGTGATAGATGGCTTGAGTGAAGGCACAAAAAGATTACAACGCTATTCCAATGTTCTATCCTCTGCCGCGAGAAATGACACCTTTGTCTATAAACCCGATGCTGGCAAAACGGGGGAGACAACTCAAGCTGGAACTCAACAAAAGACAGGTGCATCAGGAAACAAAGAGAAAGGAAAGGGTAAGGCTTAAGAAGAGAGACTACTGAAACTTTTTTATGATTCTATTTTGTGTGGGCACAAGCATTTTGCATTTGTATGTTTTATTCTAAGTTTCAAATGAACTGTGTTTTTTATTCTGTTCAAATGCCATGCTTGTCAATGCACATTAACATAAGCAAATTGAACAAACAAATACTCAGTATACATAATAACGAGTAAATCAAACTGAGTATTCAAGCATTTCTGAAAGCTGACCTAGACTCAAAATAAATTAGAACTGAATCTAGTCAGTACACACATCCTTAGTTTGTCTCAAAATAAAATCTTGGAAGGTTTAAGAGGTAAATTAACAGATGCAACCCTTACGGGGGAAATTTCAGAAACATGAAAAATAAATCAATCATGGGGAATTTCAAAACTGAGTTCCATAATTATGCATTTTGCCAACATCAAAATGGGGGAGTTTGTTGAAACACCTTTCCACAAGATTTTGATTTGACAAAATCATCCATGATTCAGAGACAATTAAATTTAAGTGCTTTATTTTAATTGTACTAATCCGTTTGTTCAATGTTGAGTATGAATATAAATAAAGATAAATATAAAAAGAAAGACAGGAAGAAGTCAGCATGAAATGAACAAAACAAGCCAAGTAGAATGAAGGTTCGCATAGAAGCCTAAAGTATCAAGCTGAGTGGAATCAACCTTAGCATCAAAAGACTAAGACATAAAAGTCCAACAAAGAAAAGCGAAAGCATAAGAAACCGCAACAACAACTGTCTTACGAAGCTGAGCTGACTAAAATTATACTTAGCTTAGAAATTATCGAAGACAATGATTTACGCAGTAGAAGCTGAGTGATCCTTTAGGACAGCATGAAAAAGTCGTTTGCTAAAAGACAATGATTACCGCCCCTCTGAACCAATAATTGAATCCTTGGAAATACGCAGAAGACACATTCCGAGATGTATGGGTCAATGGATTATTGGTAAAGGACGACTGGCACAAAAAGACAAGCCAGACGCAAGAAGACAAGCCTGACGTCTGAAGGAATGCAGAGGAAGGGAATGGCCGGAACAGTCTGAAGCTGACCAGAATCTGTCCCCTAAAAGAGCCGTTTTAACAGCAACGGCTAAATCATTTCAAAATGATCCATTATAGATTTTCCCTATATAAGGACAATCAAACCTCTTGGATCATTTGCCGAACTACAAAAAGAAAAATACAAGAGAGAAAAGATACAAAAGCACTTAGATACAAAAAGAGATCTTACACCCATCTTCTATTCCTTGTGTAAATGCTAGAGTGATTACTTGTAATCTTCTAAAGTGTTCTTTATTTGAAAAGGAACAAGTGTTTATCAATTGTAACATTGAGAGTGTTGTGCTGAGTGTTTGATTGTAAACATTCAGTGGTAGAGAAATCTAGGTCCTGGGTTGTAGCACTTAGTAGGAGTTGAGTAGACGAATAGAGGAAGGTACTCTTGCATATTCAACTGCCTTGTAATTGGTTTGTGCTCTACCTTTAAAGAGCTCAGTATTGGATTCTAAACGCCCGGAGGACTCTGGGGACTGGACGTAGGCGGAGAGGCCGAACCAGGATAAGTGATACTGAGTAATCTCTAAAACTCTCTCTCAATATATATATGTGCATGTGTTGTGTGTGAAGTTTACTCAGCATATAAAATTGTTTAAAGATTCTGAGTAATTTCAAGTGCTGAGTTAGAAGCTGACCTCCAAGAGTGTCAATATCTAACTTACAAATAAAACAGCCTTAGTCAATATCCGGCCAAAGATGTCTTATAGCATATCTGGCCAAGCTGACCAAAAGCTGAGTTGACAAACTCGCAAAAATAACTAAGTTAGCATATCAATTAAACAAAAAAGTTATATTAGTTCCTAACCCCCCCTGGGAACTAATCACACGGGACCAACAATTTATACACACTAACTAAAAAGTGTAACAAGAAAATCAAATCACTCAGCAGGCGGTGTGACGAGATTGAAGAGGTCAAGCTGAGTGACCTCAGATATCTCCTCCAAGACAATGCAGATTTACATAACAACATCCAAATAATGCATAAGTTTGTCACAGAGTTTCAATTTGAGTCAAAGAAACTTAGAAAGGACATTACAACCCTACAGAGTCAAGTAAAAGGCTCAAATAAACATAAATCCCATGCTGAGCACTCAGGTACTAGTCAGCATAAACAGCTCACCTAGTGTGAATGTTGCGGGAAAAGAGGACACACAAAAGATGTGTGTTGTTTCAACAAGCGGATTGTCCAATGTGACTTCTGTAGAATAAAAGGACATACCACTAAGGTATGTTGGCATGCTCAACATAACAATGCTGACCACACTCAGCATCACCCTCAAAGGGTAGTTTATTGTGACTTCTGTGGTAAAAATGGCCACACTATAAAAGTATGTCGTCACAAACTAAAATATGATTTTGCACATGTTTATACTAACAAGAAAGGACCCAAAAAGAATTGGGTACCTAAAGATGAATAGTTTAAAATGCAGGTCAGCTTGACATGCGTGGAGAAGTCAAAACTTTGGTACATAGACAGCGCATGTTCAAGACACATGACAGGTGATGAAACACAATTCATCACACTAGAGCTTAAACGAGGTGGAAGTGTAAGCTTCGGAGACAATAAGAAGGGTAAGATAGTCGGCTCAGGTACTATTGGAGGTAACCCAACTATTGAGTCTGTCTCCTTAGTCAAAGGTCTCAAATACAACCTACTGAGTGTAGCTCAACTTTGCAAGAGCGGCAGAAAGGTTGTATTCGACGATACTAAGTGTCAAATACTCGAGGGGAACACAAATGAATTGATTTTAACTGCCCCTCGTGTAGATAATGTATACATGCTAAATTTAGAAAAACAGTTTTCTAAAAACATATGCTTAGTGTCTAAAGAGGATAACTCCTGGCTATGGCATAGAAGACTTGGGCATGTCAGCATGGACCTTCTTGCCAAATTAGCTAGAAAGCAATTAGTTGAGGGATTACCCAAATTAAAATTTGAGAAAGATCAATTATGTAAAGCTTGTCAGCAAGGGAAACAAACCAAAAAGTCATTTCAAAGTAAAAATATTGTCTCAACCAAGAGACCATTGGAATTACTACACTTGGATCTTTTCGGACCTATCCAGCCACTCAGCTTGGGAGGTAAGAAATTTTCCTTGGTCATTGTAGATGATTTCTTTCGGTACACTTGGATCATCTTGCTGAGTAGCAAGGATGAAACTTTTGAGATGTTTACTACACTTATTAAAAAGCTTGAAATAGACAAAAACCTAAAAGTAGCTCATATTAGAAGTGACAATGGTGGAGAATTCAAAAACCAACAGTTTGACGAATTCTGTGAAACCAGTGGTTTTGACCACAATTTCTCTGCTCCTAGAACACCTCAACAGAATGGGGTTGTTGAAAGGAAGAATAGAACTATTGTCGAAATTGCTAGAACCATGCTGAGTGAAAATAGGCTTCCAAAGTACTTCTGGGGTGAAGCTGTCCACACAGCATGCTATATACTGAATAGGGCTCTAGTAAGACCTATACTTAAGAAAACCCCATATGAACTTTGGAAAGGACGAAAGCCCAACATTGGGTACTTTCGTGCTTTTGGGTGTAAATGCTTTATACTCAATACAAAGGACAATCTTGCAAATTTTGATGCTAAAGCTGACAAAGCAATCTTCTTAGGGTACTCAACAAATAGCAAAGCATATAGAGTCTTTAATAAACGAACTCAGGTTGTAGAAGAATCTGTCCATATTGAGTTCGATGAAGCTGACCCTGCAGGAAAGTTAACTCAGCTCACTGAAGATGAACCAAGCTCAGCTTCCGCTGATCAAAATGGAGCCTCTGAATCATCAATACAAGGGCTGACCAAAGGTAAGCAAGAAGTTGAAATAACATTTACTGACCAATCTATTCTTGTAGAGATTGTAGAAACACCTATTCCAAATGACTCAACATTGCCTAAAGAAATAAAAATCCCAAGAGGACATTCAGAAAAGTCCATTCTTGATGCTGCTGACAACAAGCTGATGACCAGAGATCATCTTAGGAAATACCTCAGCAATGTTGCATTCGTCTCAATACATGAACCAAAGAACTTTGCTGATGCTGAGCACGATGAATATTGGATCAATGCCATGCAAGAAGAGCTTGACCAATTCACCAGAAATGAGGTATGAGATTTAGTGCCTAAACCTAGGAATCAAAAGCCTATAGGAACTAAGTGGATCTTTAGAAACAAACTAGATGAGCATGGAAATGTAATAAGAAACAAAGCTCGACTTGTAGCCCAAGGGTATAGTCAGCAAGAGGGTATTGACTATGGGGAAACATTTGCACCTGTTGCTAGGTTAGAAGCAATACGTATATTGTGTGCCTATGCCAGTTTCATGAACTTTAAGTTATACCAAATGGATGTTAAAAGTGCATTTCTTAATGGTTTCATAAACGAAGAGGTATATGTTAATCAACCTCCTGGGTTTGAAGATCCAAAATTTCCAAACCACGTTTATAAACTCAAAAAGGCCCTGTACGGCCTAAAACAAGCTCCAAGAGCTTGGTATGAGAGGTTGACCAACTTCCTGCTAACCAGGAACTACGTCAGGGGAAAAGCTGACACAACCTTGTTCATTAAGAAAAAGGGGAAACATACCCTACTTCCACAAATATATGTAGATGATATAATATTTGGTGCTACTGACGAATATTTGTGCAAAGAATTTAGCAAACAGATGCAAACTGAGTTCGAGATGTCCATGATGGGGGAACTCAACTTCTTCATTGGACTCCAAATCAAGCAAGGTAAGAATGACATCTTCATAAGTCAGTCCAAATACACCAAAGAAATGTTGAAGAAATTCGATATGATGGACTGCAAACCCATATCAACCCCTATGAGTACTGATACTGTCTTATGCAAAGATGAGAAAAGTAAGTCAATAGACACTAAACTTTATCGAGGTATGATAGGTTCGTTACTTTATCTCACAGCTCGTAGACCTGATATACAGTACTCAGTATGTTATTGTGCGAGATATCAAGCTGACCCCAGAGAATCTCATCTAACGGCTGTAAAAAGAATTTTTAGATATTTGCAGAGCTCAATTGATTCAGGTCTATGGTATCCAACTTCAAATGACTTCACACTCATTGGATATACTGATGCTGACTATGGACGAGATAAGCTAGAACGTAAGAGCACTTCGGGAGGATGTCATTTCCTTGGAAGCTGTCTAGTATCTTGGTTCAGCAAGAAGCAATCATCTGTAGCCCTGTCTACAACTGAAGCTGAGTACGTGGCTGCTGGAAGCTGTGTTGCTCAAGTTCTATGGATAAAGCAACAGCTTGAGGATTATGGAGTGAAGACTGAAACAATAGAGATCAAATGTGACAACAAGAGTGCCATTGATCTGTCCAAAAATCCAATCCAACATAGCAGGATGAAGCATGTCAGCATAAGGCATCACTTCATCAGAGACCACGTACTAAAAGATGAGATCAAGCTGACCTATGTGCCAACAAATGAACAACTTGCAGATATCTTCACCAAGCCCTTGGCACATGAACAATTCAACATACTAAGGGAAGCTATCGGTATGTCTAATCCCCTTCAATAATTCTCTGGTGAATGTTGAGTGATTGCCATGCTGAGTGAAAATTTGAACGTTGTGCAAATGCCATGCTGAGTAAATTAAGCAACCACTACTTACTGAGCTTGAAATGTAGAAAAATCACCCTATACTGAATTGACATACGTATTGAGTGATTATCCTGAGTAAGTACATATACTGAGCAATTATCATATACTAGTTGCTTAGAAATAGGAAATTCACCTTGATAGAACTAGGTTCTCAGTATCACAAACGGTTCACTTTCTAGGAAAGCTGCGCTAAAACCCACTTGCACCATTAAATGCCAACACGTGTATATAAATGGCACCTAGAAAAGGCAAACAATTATGAAACAACCCATGCGCCGGAAATGTCATACATGACAGAATCTCTGTCGGTTGAACGCCCCAAGGAAAAACGGCTAGTTCAATTAATAGGGCTGTTTTATATCTATATAAATAATGGAAGAATTACTCCTCAGAACTCCTCACGTGTAAATCCTTTGGTATTCAGAATCTCTCTCTCTCTCAAAATTTCCACAAAAATCTCCGAAAATGTCCAACGCTCAGAACATCTCCTGTGAAAATTCCGGCAAATTAATCACCGATGAAAGCCCCAGATCTACTCCTAAATCTACCCTAACTCCGAGCAAACGCCGTCAAGCTGACCCAGCAAGCTCCTCAAAACAAAAACCCAAGGCTAGAACCATGGTAAAAGTTCACACGAAAGTCAAAAACCTAGAAGTCCTAAAATACCGCTGGTTCTCTCCCAGCTTCATTACCACCGAAAAGCCATTCTGTGAATGGATTGAGAAGAACGAGTGGACAGGTGTCTTCTCTCTCCTCGAAACCACCTATCCTCGGATGGTTAGGGATTTCTACTCCGGTCTCCATGTTGATAAGGACGGTGCTGACTATCTGGAGACGCACATTAAGGGTCACAAGATTGTAATCACTCCATCCTACTTGGCAACCTTACTCAACTTGCCTAACAAAGGAACTGAGTTTAGAACAACAAAGGAAAAGGTATCAACGGAAAAGCTTGACCAGATGAAGGGATTTTGCAAACCCAAAAATCACAAAGGAGAAATCCCCAGCACTAGTATGGGGCAAAACCAGAAGATGGCACACTACATATTCACCAACTTCATCTTCCCTAAACTCAACTCAGCCTCGTCTGCCTCCAACTTCGAGCAGTGCTTTATATGGCACATGCTAACCTATTGCCCACTCAATATGCCTGTGTTTCTGGTTGGTGCACTCCAACGTGGAGGTAAGAAACTTCGACTAGGTTCTCTAATCTCCAAAATACTCGAAGATCACAAGATCGAGACAATTATAGAGACTAAAAGTTTGGGATCAGAAATAACTGCGACTCTGTTATTTGGGTTGCTATTCAACCAACCTTTAAAGGGAGTTGAAGATGCTGAGGAAGATGAGGAAGAAAACGATGCTGAACAAGAAATCAAAGCTGAGCAAGAAGCAGATGATGCTGAGCCAGAAGATGAGCCTGAGAAAGGGAAGGAGGTTCCTGCTGAGTCCCCTAAGGCAAAGAAGAAGAGAAAAGCACTTGCAACATGTGCGAAGGATATTGAAGCTGTGCCCAGGAAGAAGCGGGCTATGACCAGAGGAAAGAACGTTGATACTGACCAACCTCAGGTCACACCTAAGTCAACGGAGAAAAAGAAAGGGCAAGCTGAGCCCGAAGAAAGTGAAGAATCCCCTGAACAACCTCTAAGGAAGAAAAGTCGAAGTTCTGGATTGAAAATTGTTGAAGCTGATCCCATTGATTGGGTTGTGACACCCAAATCTCACTGCACTCAGAACATTGGGATTGATCTTGAGAAACTCCAGTTGAGCAAGCTGATGAAGGGGAAGAACAAAGACAGGTTGATACTCAGCTTAATGTTGAAGAAAAAGATCATGCTGAGCCGGATAATATTGAGCAACAATAGGAAGCACATATTGAACAAGAAGAAGAAGATAATCAAAGAGAGGATCTGAATGTTGAAGCCGAGGTTGAGGATCTAAATGTTCAAACTGACCCTTCACCTCCAAAAACTAAGTCCCTCAAAAGACTGAAAAAGAAAGCTGTTAAAACTCCTCTTATTGATCTCTTAGCTGATTCTCCATCTTTGGAGCAAATTACGGATCCATCCAATATCCAGTTCGAGTATTTTTCCCACCATGTTGAGTCTCCTCCTAAGGAACCAGAGCAAAATCAAGCCTCTGTTACTCGCACTGAGGAACATGCCAAGACTCCACCGAATCCAAATTCTGCCGAGAAAGAGCTCGAAGATCCAGCCACTCAACATGGGGAGAAAACTATGGATCCACCTATTCAAACTCATGAAGAACCAAATACTCAAGCCAATAAGAAGCAAACTCCACCACCATCCAGCTCCACCTCCATTCCTGCGCCTGAGCCAACTTCCACTGGCCAATTTGCACATCTCAATGCAACTCAGTCTGGTCGTCGAATCGTAGAGACGGCTCAATCTCTTCTCCAGGAGTTCACCACTTCTGATGCTGCTGGGTCTACTCATCCCGAGTCACCAAATGTCTCTGCCATCACTCAACTTCTTACTGAAATCAAGGGACTCAAGGATCTTATCAGTGTTATGACATCCGTCCAAACACAGCAACCTACGCAAGATCACATCGCCAAACTGACTGAGCTGCTACTTCTGATGGTAAACCACATGAACACCCTTGACGGTAAATTTAACAATCTCTCTGCACCAAATCCAGGATATGCAACTTCGACTGAGTTGGATCAACACTTTGCCAAACTGAGAACAGAACTGCCCAACCTTGGGACAACGGTCAATCCTGAGTATGCCACATCTGCTGAGTTGCATGAATGCTCTGCCAAGCTGACTGCTGATCTCACGTGTACACGAGAGCTCATTTCCTCCACTTCTCAATGTACAATTGATCAACTCAGTGAAGCCGTGAGTCTTCTCAATGTCAACAAAACTCAGATGGATGTTGACCCCATCACCAATGATAATCTGTCAAAACTTTCACAAGGTATCCTGCAGGCCATTCGCTACGACAATGCTCAACGCATCTTCTATGACTCTGCCCTACTGAAGATGTATCATTAATCCTTTGCTCAGATTACCAGCTCTCTTACTTGGCTTAGTAAGTCCCATGAGTGCATTATCAACCTGATCACTGGGTCCATCCCAGTTCCTCGAAACGTTCGAGATGATTGTGTTCCTGTGATAGATGGCTTAAGTGAAAGCACAAAGAGATTACAGCGCTATTCCAATGTTCTATCCTCTGTCGCGAGAAATGACACCTTTGTCTATAAACCCGATGCTGGCAAAACGGGGGAGAGAACTCAAGATGGAACTCAACAAAGGGCAGGTACATCAGGGAGCAAAGAGAAAGGAAATGGTGAGAAAAGAAAGGGTAAGGCTGTGCATGAAGCACAAGTGAATCTTCAGAAGAGAGACTAGTGAAACTTAAGTTTTTTATGATTCTATTTTGTGTGGGCACAAGTATTTTGTATTTGTATATCCAATGAACCTTGTTTTTCATTCTGTCCAAATGCCATGCTTATCAATGCACATTAACATAAGCAAATTGAACAAACAAATACTCAGTATACATAATAACGAGTAAATCAAACTGAGTATTCAAGTATTTCTGAAAGCAGACCTACACTCAAAATAAATTAGAACTGAATCTAGTCAGTACACACATTCTTAGTTTGTCTCAAATAAATCTTGGAAGGTTTAAGAGGTAAATTAACAGATGCAACCCTTACGGGGGAGAAATTTCAGAAATATGAAAAATAAATCAATCATGGGGAATTTCAAAACTGAGCTCCATAATTATGCATTTTTCCAACATCAAAATGGGGGAGTTTGTTGAAACACCTTTCCACAAGATTTTGATTTGACAAAATCATCCATGATTCAGAGACAATTAAATTTAAGTGCTTTATTTTAATTGTACTAATCCGTTTGTTCAATGTTGAGTATAAATATAAATAAAGATAAATATAAAAAGTAAGACAGGAAGCAGTCAGCATGAGATGAACAAAACAAGCCAAGTAGAATGAAGGTCCGCATAGAAGCCTAAAGTATCAAGCTGAGTGGAATCAACCTTAGCATCAAAAGACTAAGACATAAAAGTCCAACAAAAAAAAGCGAAAGCATAAGAAACCGCAATAACAACTGTCTTACGAAGCTGAGCTGACTAAAATTATACTTAGCTTAGAAATTATCGAAGATAATGATTTACGCAGTAGAAGCTGAGTGATCCTTCAGGACAGCATGAAAAAGTCATTTGCTAAAAGACAATGATTACCGCCCCTCTGTACCAATAATTGAATCCTTGGAAATACGCAGAAGACACATTTCGAGATGTATGGGTCAATGGATTATTGGTAAAGGACAACTGGCACAAAAAGATAAGCCAGACGCAAGAAGACAAGCCTGACGTCTGAAGAAAAACAGAGGAAGGGAATGGCCGGAACAGTCTGTAGCGGACCAGAATCTGTCCCCTAAAAGAGCCGTTTTAACATCAACGGCTAAATCATTTCAAAATGATCCAACACAGATTTTCCCTATATAAGGACAATCAACCTTCTTGGATCATTGCCGATTTACAAAAAGAAAAGTACAAGAGAGAAAAGATACAAAAGCACTTAGATACAAAAAGAGATCTTACACCCATCTTTCATTCTTTGTGTAAATGCTAGAGTGATTACTTGTAATCTTCTAAAGTGTTCTTTATTTGAAAAGGAACAAGTGTTTATCAATTGTAATATTGAGAGTGTTGTGCTGAGTGTTTGGTTGTAAACATTCAGTGGTAGAGAAATCTAGGTGCTGGGTTGTAGCACTTAGTAGGAGTTGAGTAGACGAATAGAGGAAGGTACTCTTGCATATTCAACTGCCTTGTAATTGGTTTGTGCTCTACCTTTAAAGAGCTCAGTATTGGATTCTAAAAGCTCGGAGGACTCTAGGGACTGGACGTAGGCGGAGAGGCCGAACCAGGATAAGTGATACTGAGTAACCTCTAAACTCTCTCTCAATATATATATTTGCATGTGTTGTGTGTGAAGTTTACTCAACATATAAAATTATTTAAAGTTGACTCTGAGTAATCTCAAGTGCTGAGTTAGAAACTGACCTCCAAGAGTGTCAATATCTAACTTACTAATAAAACAACCTTAGTCAATATCTGGGCAAAGCTGTCTTGTAACATATCTGGCCAATCTGACCAAAAGCTGAGTTGACAAACTCACCAAATAACTAAGTCAGCATATTAACTAAATGAAAAAATTATATTAGTTCCTAACCCACCCCTTGGAACTAATCACACGGGACCAACAAAACTCAGTGTTGAGCTCCCCCATGATAGTTGACCTAGTTTTTCTCAAGATACTCCCCCGTAAGGGTTGAGCTACTGACTTAGTTTTACTTTAAACATTTCAAGGTTTAATCAAGTAAGTCTAAGGTCAGTGTTCAGAATTAGGTCAGCTCATGGAACATATTCTATTTAACTCAGTTAAGTTCTACGGAAGATTTAGATATCAGAGTACGCTGAGTATTTCTTTGTTCAATGAGTTTTAGTTAAAAAGACATATAAAAGAGGTCAACTTATAGTTCAACACAGCAGACAATCATGAAGCAATGTAAGCACATAACACAATTGATTTAATGAAGATACGTTAAATGTTTAGCACAAAACGTAAGTAAGCATCACATAAGATTAGTCAATTTTGAAAAAGGTAGATGCATGCATAGTTTTGGATTAATGGTCAGCACAACAAAATACATCAGGAAAAGAATACAAGTTTTAAAAGCTAAATCTAGCAATCCTAGTCAAGCTATTTCCCTTTTGTTTATGCTGACTTCCAGATGCTTCTGCTGTATGCTGAGTTCTTTCAGCTTGTTCTTTCTCCCCTGTTTTGCCAGCATCAGGTGGAGGAGGAATGAAGGTCTCGTTGAGGGCAGCACGAGTTAACCGTACAGAGAATGCCTTAAGCTTGCATGTGCTTTCATTTATACCATCAAAAACAGGAACACCATCATCCAAGATAGAGCGGGGAACCCTGACCGAGGAACTGAGCATACTCAGAATGTATTCTTGAGACTTCCCAACCCAGGTGATACTGTCAGTCAGCATGGCATAAGCTTGATGAAACATTTTAAGCAGAGCCGAGTCATAATACTGACGTTGAGCATTCGAATGACGCACATGTTTGAAGATGGATTGGGAGTATTGCAGAAGCTCATTTGTCTTGAGTTGGTCAGTTTCCATCTCTTCCTTACTCAAGTTGAGTAGACGGACAACCTCACTAATTTGCTCAATGGAGCATTGGGAGGTGGAAGAGAGTTGCTCGTTGGTTCTGGCTTGCTCAGAGTGAAGCTGGGTGAAGAGTTGATGAACTTCAGCAGAAGTTGCATACATGGAGTTCGCAGCTGACAGGTTTTGAAATTGACCCTGGAGAGAGTTCATGTGATTGACCATTGTCAGCTGGAGTTCGGCCAGCTTTACTATTGATTCCTGCTTGGACTGTTGAGACTGGAGTGATGTCATGACAATCAGAAGATCCTTAAGACCTTTGATTTCTGTGAGAAGCTGAGTGACAAAGGAAAGTTGAGTTGGCTCAACAGGAACTGACCCAGCGGCTTCGGCATTGGTTTGATGAAGGTCCCGGAGTAGGGCTTGAGCTGAGTCAATGATTCTTCGACCAGACTCAGTGGCATTCAGATAAGTATATGATCCATCATTGTTTGGCCCAGTTGCCGGAATATGAGTAGAACTGGAAGGTGGAGGTGTGTGGTTCCTTTCATTATTGAGCAGGTGTTTCCTTTGCTATCTCAATGTTTTGAGCAGCATGGACTTCGAGGATTTGCTCGGTATTATCTTGACCTTGAGTAGTAATTGAGTCGGCATGTTCCTTAGGTTGAGAAACAGAGGCTTTCTTTTCCTGGTGCTCTCTTGGAGGAGACTCAGTGGGATTGGCGAAGAATTTGAACTGCATATTAGAGAGATCAATGATCAGATCCCGTAGTGGTGAGTCATCCATAAGGTCAATCACTGGGGATTTATGAGCCTTTTTTTAAGTCTCCGTAATCTCTTAGACTTTGGAGGAGAAGGGTCAGCTTGAATAGAGTCAATTGAGTCAAAAAGTGAAGTTGCCCTTAGATCAGCATGATCCTTTGCTGTTGGCTCAGCTTCTTCTTCAACCTGCTCAGTGTTGGTTGTTTCATGTTGCTCAACATCTGCTGTCTCCTCAGCATCAAACTGACCTCCCAATTCTTCTTCATCTTGGTCAGTGGGGTTTTTCTCAAGATCAATGCCCTGACTTCTCACAAAATGAGAGTCTTCAGAGATGACAACGTCAAGTGGAGGTGCATTGATAGGACTCAACCCAGAAGATATCTTCTTCTTCTTTCTCAGTGGTTGCTCAGGAGTGTCCTGTTTTTCTTCTTCCTCAGGCTCAGCTTGCCTTTTGAGGTTTTCTGCTGACTTAGGCCCAACCTGACCTTATTGAACTTGAGGCTTAGTTCCCTTAGACACAAACCGAATCTTTTTCGGTGGAGCATCAGCGTCTTTGGAAGAGGTTTGAACAGCTTTCCTTTTCTGTCCTGCTTATCAGCTTGAGCTTTCCTCACTTTCTTTCCTTTTCTGGTCAGCATCCCCTCTGTTTCCTAAACAGTGGCCCCTTTTCCTTTCTTGGGCACAATCGGTTGGTCGTAGACCAAGCCGAACAATGCAGCTGTGGTAATTTCAGTTCCCCAGACATTAATTTCCTCAACCAAATTCACCTTGTGATCTTTGAGGATTCTGGTAATAAGAGAGCCTAACTTAAGGGTTCCAGTACTTCTTTGAAAACCATCGATTAGAAAGACTGTCATGTTGATCGGTTGGTAGGTCAGCATATGCCAGATGAAGCACTGCTCGAAGTTCGACGCTGAGGAAGTGGAGTTGACCTTTGGAAAGAGGAAGTTGGTCAGTATGTAATGGGCCATCTTTTGATTCTGACCCATGGAGGTGCTCGAGATTTCCCCGACATGACCGGCAGGTTTGCAAAACTCAGCGGGATAGTCAATTTTTTCGTGGTCACCGGTTTTTCGAAGTTTAGCTCCTTCGGTTTTCAGTTTTAGCAGTTTGGCAAGGTAAGGAGGGTTGATGAAGATATCTTTTCCTTGAACCTTGGTGACCATGTAGTCCCGGTTATCATCAGCGGCTCTTAGGTTAGTGTAGAACTCCTTCACTAACTCAGGATAGGTGGCTTCTCGAGTCGAGAACAGCTCGGTCCAGCCGTTCTTTGAGATCCACTCACAGAAGGGTTGCTCAGCTTCCACAAATCCCTTCGAGAACCAGTGGGAGTGGTGAACTTTATATCCCCTTACGCTGTTGTAAACTAGGGAGTAGGTACGTTCCATCGGTTTCTTTCCCTTATCCTGCTTCTGTTTCACTTTCGAAGAGGTAGCTTGGTCAGCCTGGGTTTTCTTGCTCGGGGTAGTGACCTTAGAGTGGTCACGCTGACCAGGTTCTTGAGACTTGGTGGGAGTCTTGCTATATTCCTATTGAGCAGGAGATGTAGGGTTTTCATCGGAGCGATTATCATCTTAACCGGCACCGAAGACATTCTGAGAATCGTTAGACATGATTCTTAGAGAGATTTGAGAAGTTTGAGAATTTTAGAAAAGAGAGGATTTGAATACCAGAAATTTCTAAGCGTAAAGAGGTACAAGTGGGAATTCATCCACTATTTATAAAGGTGTCGAGTTGATCTGAAGCGTTGAGGTGGCCGTTTGACCTCGAGATACTCAACCGATAAAGATTCTGGCATTTATGACACAATCGGCGCATGTATTTTCTAATTATTGCGCTTACGTCATCCTAGGTGGCTATTTAATTTGCGTGTGTAGCATTAATTGTGCAACGGATCTTTACTCAGTGTTAAGAATTCTAAACGTTTAATGTTCTGAGTAGTCAGTTTTACGCAAAGGAATTATTCGTGTGCTTAGTAACTCAGCTTAAGATAACCACTCAACGTGTATATCTACTCAGCATGTAATCGTTATTGATTTAGCACAAATCACTCAGCATGGTAATCCACTCAGCATGCATATATCACATATTATACTTGGAATTTATTAAAGAGGATTAAACATACCAATGGCTTCTCTAATTATGTTGAATTGCTCACGAGCCAGTGGCTTTGTGAAGATATCAGCAAGCTGCTCATCCGTTGGGACATAGGTCAGCTTGATCTCTCCCTTGAGTACATGATCTCTGATGAAGTGATGTCTTATGCTGACGTGCTTCATCCTGCTGTGCTGGATTGGGTCCTTTGATAGGTCAATGGCACTCTTGTTGTCACATTTGACTTCAATTGTTTTAGTCTGAACGCCATAATCTTCTAGTTGTTGCTTAATCCAGAGGACTTGAGCAACACAGCTTCTAGCAGCAATGTACTCAGCTTTAGTGGTTGACAGGGCTACTGACGACTCTTCTTATTGAACCAAGACACAAGACAACTTTCAAGGAAGTGACATCCTCCTGAGGTGCTCTTTCGTTCAAACTTGTCTCGTCCGTAGTCAGCGTCAGTGTTTCCAATGAGTGTGAAATCATAAGTATTGGGATACCATAAACCTGCATTCACCGAGCCTTGCAAATATCTAAGGATTCTTTTTACAGATATGTAATGAGATTCCTTAGGGTTAGATTGATATCTAGCACAATAACATACTGAGAACTGAATGTCCGGCCTACTAGCAGTTAAGTAGAGTAGAGAGCCAATCATACCTCGGTACAGTTTGCTGTCTACTGACTTACCATTTTCGTCAGCGCAAAGGACATTGTCAGTGCCCATAGGGGTAGATATTGACTTGCAGTTTTCAAGTTCATACTTCCTCAATATCTCCTTAGCATACTTAGTTTGACCGATGAAGATGCCATTTTTCCCTTGTTTGATTTGAAGTCCAAGGAAGAAGTTGAGTTCTCCCATCATTGACATTTCAAACTCAGTCTGCATCTGCTTACTAAATTCCTTGCACATGGACTCATTAGTGGCACCAAAAATAATGTCATCAACATATATCTGAGCCAGTAGGGTATCTTTACCCTTCCTCTTAATGAATAAAGTTGTATCAGCTTTACCTCTGACATAATTTCTAGTCAGCAGGAAACTGGTCAGCCTCTCATACCAAGCACGTGGTGCTTGCTTGAGACCATATAGAGCCTTTTTGAGTTTATAAACGTGGGTTGGGAACTTGGGATCCTCAAACCCTGGAGGCTGATTAACATAGACTTCCTCGTTTATAACTCCATTAAGGAATGCACTCTTAACGTCCATTTGAAATAATTTAAAGTTCATATAACTTGCATATGCACATAAAATTCTTATAGCCTCTAGCCTTGCCACTGGGGCGAAGGTCTCACCGTAGTCAATACCTTCTTGCTGACTATAGCCTTGAGCTAGAAGTTTTTCTTTGTTCCTGACCACGTTCCCTTGTTCATCTAGTTTGTTGCGGAAGACCCATCTTGTTACTATGGTCTTCTGGCTTCTTGGATTTGGCACTAAGTCCCATACTACATTTCTTCTGAACTGATCAAGTTTTTCTTGCATTGCACTTATCATGCTCAGCTTCAGAGAATTTCTTTAGTTCCTGAACTGAGACGAATGCTACGTTGCTGAGGTATCTCCTGAGTTGATTTCTTGTCATCAGGGTGTTTTCAGCAGCATCAAGAATGGCACTCTCTGAGTGTCCTCTTGGTATTCTGATCTCTTTTGGTAGAGTGATGTCTTGAGCTGGTTGTGTTTCAACAATCTCTGCAGGTATAGATTGGTCAGTGAAAACAATTTGAGTTTCGCTTTTACCTTTGGTCAGCCCTTGAGGTTGTGACTCAGCGACTGTTACTTGGTCAGCAGGTGCTGAGTATGGGTCATATTCAGACAACTACTTGTCTTTTCCTGCAGGGTTAGTTTCATCGAACTCAACGTGCACTGACTCTTCTAAGACCTGAGTTCGTTTATTGAAAACTCTATATGCTTTGCTGTTTGTTGAGTAGCCTAAAAAGATAGCTTCATCAGCTTTTGAATCAAACTTAGCAAGGCTGTCTTTAGTATTTAAAATAAAACATTTACAGCCGAAGGCACGGAAGTATCCAATGTTGGGTTTTCGTCCTTTTCAAAGTTCGTAGGGAGTCTTCTTTAATATGGGTCTGACTAGAGCCCTATTAAGTATGTAGCACGCTGTGTTGACAACTTCTCCCCAAAAGTACTTTGGAAGCCTATGCTCACTCAGCATTGTCCTGGCTATTTCAACCAAGGTTTTGTTTTTCCTTTCAACTACCCCATTCTGTTGAGGCGTTCTAGGAGCAGAAAAATTATGGTCAATGCCGCTGGCTTCACAAAATTCAACAAACTGTTGGTTTTTGAATTCTCCACCATTATCACTTCGGATGTGAGCTAACTTTAGGTCTTTATCATTTTCAAGTTTTCTTACTAATGTTGAAAACGTCTCAAAGGTTTCATCCTTGCTACTTAGCAAGATGATCCAAGTGTACCGAGAAAAGTCATCTACAATGACCAAAGAAAATCTCCTACCACCCAAGCTCAGCGGATGGACTAGTCCGAAGAGATCCAAGTGTAGCAACTCAAGTGGACGCTTGGTTGAGACAATGTTTTTACTATGAAAAGATATTTTAGTTTGTTTTCCAGCCTGACAAGCATTACATAATTGATCCTTTTCGAACTTAAGTTCTGGCAGTCCCTCAACTAATTGCTTTCTTGCTAATTTGGCCAGGAGGTCCATGCTTACATGACCAAGTCTCCTGTGCCATAGCCAGGAATTTTCTTCCTTTGACACTAAGCATACATTTTTCGAAAATTTCTTTTCCAAATTCAGCATGAAGACATTATCAATACGAGGGGCAGTTAAATCAATTCATTTGTTTTTCCCTCGAGTATTTTACATCCAGTGTCATCAAATATAACTTTTCTCCCATTATCACATAACTGAGCTACGCTGAGTAAGTTATATTTAAGTCCACTGACTAGGGAGACTGACTCAATAGTAGGATATCACCAACGGTTCCTGACCCTACTATCTTACCCTTTTCGTTGTCTCCGAAACTTACGCTTCCACCTCGTTTACGCACAAATGTGATGAACTGAGTTTCATCACTAGTCATATGCCTCGAGCATGCGCTGTCAATGTACCACATTTTTTACTTCTCAGCACACCTCAGGCTCACCTGCAATATAGCTAGTTATCTTTAGGTACCCAAGTCTTTTTGGGTCCTTGTTTGTTAGGCTCAGCAGGTAAAGCATCATATTTAATCTTATGACGACACACTTGGACAGTGTGTCCATTTTTCCCACAGAAGTCACAACTGACCTTTCGTTTGGGATATCTCACTGACTGGTCAGCACCCCAGTGCTGAGCATGCCAACACACCTTTGTGGTGTGTCCTTTCTTCCCACAGAAGTCACACTGGACATTCTGCAGAGGATTCCATCTCTGCTGACTAGTACTTCGGTACTGAGTGTTCAGAGGAATATTTCTTTTATTCGGAACTTTGAGTTGGTTCTGAATAGATTTGACGTCCTTTCTCAGTTTCTTAGAATCTGATTGGACCTCAGAGACAAACTTGTGCATAGTTTCTATGTTGCTATGCAAAGTTGAGTTGTCTTGGAGAAGATATCGAAGGTCACTGAGTTTGACCTCTTCAATCTCATCACATCGCCTACTGAGTGCTCTAACCTTCTTGTTACACTTTTTGATAAGTGTGTAGAGGTCACCCAGGGCATTTATCATTTCATTTCTGAGCAGGGGTAGTGATATTACCTCAGTTGAGTGTGCCTCATCGTCAGATGCAATGGAGGGGTCAACATGCTCAGAAACACAAGGCTCAGCAAGCTCATCTGCCATGAAGCAGATCTTTGCTGACTCAGTGGCATCAGCTCCTGATGATGTTGACTCATCACTATCACTCTAGGTTGCCACCATTGCCTTCTTGTCGTTCCTCTTTCCCTTCCTCAAAGTAGGACAACTTGATTTGATGGCCAGTTTGATGACATTCAAAGCATGTGATTGGCTTTGAGCTGTCCTTCTTGTACTTGCTGTCGCTGGACTCAGCTTTGTACTTGTCAAACTTCTTGTAAGGCTTCTTGGAGTATTTGTCATTCTTTCTGAACAGCCTTTTCATTTTTCTAGTGAACATGGCCATTTCTTCATCGTTTGTTGAGCTCCCATCAGTGGAATCAGCTTTCATGACAAGAGACTTTTGCTTCTTGTCCTCAGACTTTTCCTTCACCTCGAAGTTCTTTATTGAGATCTCATGGGTCAGTAGAGATCCAATGAGTTCATCATATTTGTAGGTGGTCAAGTATTGAGCTTCCTCAACAGCAGTTTTCTTGGCTTGCCAGCTTTTGGGAAGACTCCTCAATATCTTCTTGACTTGCTCTTCCTCAGTAAAGATCTTGCCAAGTCTTTTGAGCTCGTTGATAATGTTTGTGAATCTTGAGTTCATTTCAGAGATTCCTTCATTCATCATTCATTTCAAACAGCTCGTACAACCTCATGTGCTGGTTCATTTTGGACTCCTTAACTTTGTTGGTTCCTTCGTAGGTGACCTCCAGTTTCTTCTAGATTTCCTGTGCTGACTCACAACCTGAAATTTTTTTGTACTCTGTAGCATCTAACGCACAGTGAAGCATGTTTATAGTCGAAGCATGGTTTTGTAGCTTCTTGAGGTCATCTTCTGTCCACTTAACCTCAGCTTTGACAACCGTTTGGCCGTCAACAGTTTCAACAGGAACAAATGGGCCTTGGACTATAGAAAGCCATGCACTCATATTTGTTGCCTAAATGAAATTTTTCATTATGTTCTTCAAAAAGGTGTAATTAGACCCGAAGAACAGAGGAGGCCGAGTAATGGACAGTCCCTCAGGAAGAATCTGAGTTGTCTGATTTCCTGGGAGGAAATGAGTGCCGTTCTCAGCCATTGTGGGGATCAGCTCAAGATAGTTATATCTTGTTCAGTGAGCTTTTAAGCTCTGATACCACTTGTTGGACTCGTATAACATGACAAGGTTAGTTCCAAGGGGGGGATAGGAACTATTTAAAATTTTGTCCGTTAAGGCTGACTTCTTTTCTTTAAGAAAAGGTTTACACAGCGGCGCTAAGTAGTTTTAAGACACAAGCTTAGTCAACTGGTGACTAAGTTTGTTTCTTTCCTTGAGTCAGGAAATAACACTTAAGTCTATTCCTGAACTCAGCTTCTTAGTGCACTCAACTCAGCGTGAGTTCGTTACTTAGTCAGTTTTATAGCAAGCAATATATAAAGGAGTTTAAAGGTTAGAAATATGTTACTCAGTAGACATATCCTGGTTCGGCCTCTCCGCCTACGTCTAGTCCCCGGAACTCGTTCCGAGCTTTTTGAATCATCTACTGAGCTCTTTAAAGGTAGAGCTCGAAACCTTTTACAACAGAAGCTGAGTATACAAGAGTACCTTCCTCTATTCCTCTACTCACTCCTATAACTACCGCTGAGTACCATAACCGAGTACTCAGCTTCTCCTTTCTATTCTTCTAGAAATGATAAGTGTTTGTCCTAAACAACAATTGCTAAGACACTTTAGATGAATGAAATCACTCTAGACTTTTACACAATGATTGGAATTGGTGTAAGATTTGCTTTGCTTTTCTCACAGAACTTCAAGTATGAATTTGGTCAGCGTTTCGACTTGATTGAAGATCTGCATCGAATGAAGCATTTGAAGGCCTATTTATAGTGACACTTCAAGCACCGGTGATTTCGAATTTCGAAATAACCGTTGGAGGCTAACGGCTTCCTGTCGCTTTCACTCTGGACGTGCTCAGTGTCGTTGGCCAATGAGATTCTTGTATCTTCTGTCTACGGCAGTGCTCAGCAGCTTTTCATCAGATGAACAGAATGTTTCGACATTAATAGTAAAGTCTTCCAGACAGCTTACTGCGTCTTCTGAGCTTTACCCAAAGTAGAAATACTTTGTCTCTAAGTTGGTTCTGTTCTGCCGCTGACTTGTACTTCTTGTCGTTTAACTCATCAGCTTCATCTTGAAGCAATTGATAGAAGGCTTCTCGATCATTCTTCATGCTGAGTTAGTGCTTTGCTTAAAACGACTGCGTTTTGTCTTCCTGGGCCATGAGGTCTTGATCTGTTGACTTGGGCTTGACTTCCTCTTATAGGTCTTTAGGCTTTTTTATCTTAATGTCTTATAAATCAAATTAACTCAACATTGAACAAACACATTAGTGTGAATAAATCAAAGCATTTAAATTTAATGTGTTAGAATATTTTTATCATTCACATAAATAATTTTGTCAAATCAAAATCATGTGGAAAGGTATTTCAACAATATGGAATGTAGAATGTGATATATATTATTAATAATAAAAAATGAAATAATAATAATAATAAATAAATCACATATATTAAAGAAATAAATCACATCAAACAAACAAGCAAATTTAAACAAATCAAATCTTAAATTAGGTTGACAGTCCCCCGTAGAGTCACCAACTATCGCTACCGGCTTTTCCACACGTGGGCACTTATACGTTATATCAAGCAAGATTTTTTCTATTTTTAATATTTTTAGAGTCGTCATTAATCAAAATTAGAGTGTGATTGGGCACCAAAATTATGTAAATTTTAATAGATAAGGAGGTCTGTGAAATAGAGATTTTTATTTCGTTTATCAGTTATGTGTAAGGAAGAAAAACTTAATTAATCACCATACACTCGTCCAATATTGGTACAAAAAGATGTGATTTTGTGCTGAGTTTATTTGGTTTAGCTTTAATTTTTTTATATAAGACATGTGTTCATTTTTAGGATTTTAGATCTAGGTATATTTTAATTTGAAATTACGTATATAACATACACATAATTGTATTTATCAAATTAAATTTCAATTCAATCCTACCTATATCACATAAATGTGAATTGAAACATCGATTTTAATAAGGAGCGTTTTATATATATTAAGCTCAAATAATATTTTCATATTAATTTGAGCTAATTTATTGATTCGAGACAAAATCTCGAATGTATTTATTTTGGGTTGGATCTACGTCTATAACATACATGTACTCTTTTTTTAAAAATCCATTTTTCTATTTTATAAAATGCGAATTATAATAAAGAATTGTAATACAGAATATTTTTAATGTATTATTAAATTCAAATGATATTTTTTTTGATCAATTTGGATTAATTTTATTGGTTTCGAGATAACATTCCGAATTGATATTTTTTTATTTGTTATTGGATCACGTATATAACATACATGTAATCGTATTTATCCAATTAAAATCCAATTTAATTTTACAATTATATATCAAATAAAATATGAATTTTAATAAGAAGTATTTTAAATATTTTATAAATAAGAAATTAATTTGAGACTATATGCAGTGTTCTTAAAATCGGCTAAGGCGGTCGCCTAGGCGGCATGTAGGCGGGGATTTTTAGAACACCGTTCCGATTTCTACTAGTCGTGCGGTATAAATCGGTTGACCGATTTTTGGCCTCCTAGGCGGGTCTAGGCAGCTCTTAGGCGGTCTCAGACACCTCCTAGGCGGCCCTTTTGAAAAAATTGGCCTTTAAATTTTATGTCAATTTTTTAAATTTTAAATAAAATATTAAATTTTTTTCGATGAAAGATTGGGACGCGATTAAGTGGCTAGACATCCCAACTAGGTTGGCACCCCTAACACACCAAACCAATCCGAAATATTATTAATAAAAAAAAGAAAATTACAAAGGGAGGAAAAGAAGATAAAAAAAAGGTTCAAAACAGAGAATTAAGGAAAACGAACATGTGCAACATTACAGAGATCGTCAAAAACAGACGATTGACAAAAATGAGGAGCCGAGTGCCACCATGTAATAGCAGAAGCTGATTTGCCAAAACGGGCAAGTTGATCCGCAGCCTGATTGCCTTCTCGATAGATATGAGTGATTCTACAACTCATATTCGAGAATCTAGATAAACATTGAAGCCAGTCTTGTCTAATTTTCCAGGGAGCCGTGGTAGACTTACTGTTTAGCATCTCAACCGCATATGCAGAATCCGATTCAATCCAAAGATTGTGCCACCCCCGCTCCCATGCAGATTCTACTGCAAAAATAATGGCAGTCAGCTCGACAATGTGCGCATAAGAACTAGCGATGTTAATAGCGTAGCAGCCAATAACAAAACCTCTGGAATTTCTAAAAATCCCACCAGCTCCCGCGATACCAGGCGCACCGTCCGCCGCGCCGTCGGTATTAAATAACAAAAAACTAAAAAAAAAACCTTAAACTACCAAATGTATTCTTAAGAATATTAATTTTATTTTATTTTGACACATTTTGTTATAAATGTTAATATATTGATCTATTTGTTATTTTTTTTAAAGACATTAATATAAATAATATTAAAATATGTATATTTTTCTATCCTAAATATTTTATATTATTATTTTTACATAATATAATTTATATATTAATTGCATGTAAATTAAATTAAATTGCGAACATTCTTAACATATATGAAAAATATTACCCTAAATAAAAGTAAGCCTAAATTAAAAAGGAAAATTTAATTGCATTTTTTTTACAAATTATTTGACTATAGAAAGTTAATCTATTTAAGGTAGAAAATTTACCAAATATTACTTTAAGTAAAAATTCAGTCATTAATTATATGGAAATAAGAATTGATCACATCTAATTTTAATAGAACATGTAAACTTTTATTTATTAGAAATTGCCCTTAAATGAAAATAAGTACATTACCTTTTTTTTTCTAGTCAAAGTTTATGGTACTCTTTCCCTAAATTAATCTTTTATCAATTGAAATTTTAGGATAAATGTACAAGAAAGAGATATATTGAGCCTAAATGAAAAGAAAATTACCAAATTTTTAACCTAAATTTTAGGATAAATTTACCTTACCTTTTTTTTTTCTAATCAAAATTTATGCTACTTTTTCCCTAAATTACTCTTTTAAAATACTTTCCATCAACTGTCAAAACCTATGCATTTGAAATCTCCAAATTAGATTACAAAACTAGACGTTACTAAGTGCATTTCCATTTCTCACACTCTTATAATTCAAAAACACCCATATTACTTTTATTTCGTTTATGTTCAAAGAAAATCATAACTTTGAGCAGAAGAATTTGATATCCATGGCTGCAACTCAGCAGACTAATCAAAGACATCCAGGGATGAGCCAAGTCACCCAATTTTTCATGAGAAGATGTTTCACCGACAATCCTTTTACTAAAAAACAATCTTTGATTCCAAATCAAAGATTTGGGTTTTACCCTAAAACTCATGCTAATATTCCTTTAGGTTTTCTACATATATAAGGTGAGAAACTTTGAGAAAGTCACAGAAAGTGTAATAAATTGAATTTCGTGTAATGAATTGAATTTAGATTCCGTATAATAGATCATTATTTGAGATAATTTGTGGAATCATGAGATGTTTATGTGGATTTTTTTTTTGTATTATGATGAAGAAATTGAGAGGGAATTTTACAAAAATGTATTATATTTTTTCTTATATGAATTTAGAAAAGGAAGATAAGATTTTTTTTTCTCCTTTACATATATGCTCTGTTGTTTTTTTCTAGTGATGTTAAAAATGCACACTCACTCTGAATTTGATTTGCACGTAATTAATTAAGAAATAGGATTTACTAATCCTGTTGATCGCCACTCACACACAATAGGATTTGTATTAATTGTGCATAACAACTAGAAGTCTATTGTATAATACAAGATCGAGTTTATAACCTGTTTTCAATTAATACTATCTTACTCTATTCTCTTGGCTTGGTTAGCAGATTATCCGCTCAGTGAGAACAACTCATGCTCAGTTGATAACTATATGATCCAAAGACTAATTACTTGGCACCACTTGATGGTTTCTAGTAGCTCTTTGGATGCTAATTATGATCCAAAGACTAATTACTTGGCACCAAAGCCTAACCCCAGAGAGAATTTTGACAGTGATAGTGAGAAAGGTCTTGACTCTGTGGTAGATGATTGTGATTCATTTTCTGGATAGATGACTTTGTGGTAGATGATTGTGTTAGTTTCATTATTAGTCCGATGGCTTCTAGTACCTCTTCCCCAACTGCTGCTTTGGCACCACTTGATGATGATCCTTATGATCCAAAGGCGTCACAGGTTGTTATTGTTCCTGAATCTGAGGCTGAACTGCCAGATGTTGTACAAGCTGAGCCAGAGTATGTAGCACATGTGTTCACCACAGAGAAGTTCAGGCAATGGTTATCTTATATTCATAAACTGGTAACCAGTTTCAGAGAATGGCTTGCTAACTTCACCATCTTCTCAGTTGATAACTACCTGATGGTGGAGGGCACTACTTCTGTAGATGCTACAGCAATTGAAGGAGGTCCAGATGATGAAATAATTGAATGTGATGAAATTGAGCAAAAACAAGAAGAAGTTGCTATTTCTCTGATGATGTTTTCTAGAGATGCTTGTGGGAATTCTGTTGCTGAATCTTCTTATAAAACAGAACAATCTGTTTCTGAGTTTTCAAAAAAGAAGAATTCAGGATTTGAATTGGGGAAAAGAAAGTTAATTGATAACAACCTGATGGTGGAGGGCACTACTTTTGTAGATGCTATAACAATTGAAGGAGGTTCAGAGATTCAAGATGATGAAATAGTTGAATGTGATGAGTTTACTGAACAAGGATATAATAATGAAGCTGATGAAAGCAATGAACAACTTTCAGGTAACAAGGGTCAAGAATCTGAGTACCAAGAAGCGATTGTTGAGGCATCAGGGGTTGTTATTGTTCCTGAAGAGTTGGTTATTGAAACAGAGCAGTTTAAGGCTCCCGATCTCAGCCATGTGATCTCCAAACCTGAGATTTCAGCTGCTATGGCTCAAGAAGATGAAACAAACGATATCGAATTGGTGATGACTCAAGCTGGAGTTACCCAGTCGAAGAAGAAGAAGAATAAGAAGCACAAGAAGAAGAAGAACTCCCGATCCAATTGGTGGTGACTCAAGCTGGAGTTACCCGCTGAAAGGCTGTGAGGGGTTTGGGTTCCCTGATTCCCTGATTCCCCGAGGTTTTTTATGCATGGTGTGGATATCTATATGCTGTAAAGATTTATCTGAAATTAATTTTAGGAACTATTTTGAGGATATTGAATGGTGAAGTAATCTAATATGCTCTTATTATGTGTCAGTCCTTAAAATCTTAATTATATATTGAAGTATTTGATGATGCATTTGATTCAATGACACATTTCAGAGAAAGAGACAAGTTCTCTGATATGGATTATATATGGTCTTGGCTGTTTTGCCTTGTTTATTTTTCAGTGAAGTTAGACTTAGAGTTAGTTAAAGAAACAAGTGGTTCTTGACTGTTTGTGCTTGTTTTATTTGAGTTTCTTCAGGGTTTAGAACTATTGATTATGTTGGGAAATTAACTATTAATTTAAAACAATTAAATAAAAAGGGAATTAGTGTAAAGTCCTAATTAATAAGGGATTATATTTGAAATTTGTAAGGGATTGATTTTGTAATTTATAATTATATAAAAAAAAAATTGATGGAAGTTGACCACCGAATTTGATGGTCAACTGAACAATTAATTGTGCCAGCAACTAGTGCTGGCACAATTAATGAGAGAAGGTGATCCTTGGCTTTATAAAAGCCAAGGATACTTAAATTCAAAGAACATAATTGAGAATAAGGGAAAAAATGGAAAAATGTGAGGGAGTTGAGAGCTTTGAGAGAGGGGCAAATATAATGTTTATATTTGCTTGTGAGTTTTGAGAGTTTATTAAGAGGGTAGTCTAATTATTTTGGGGAGAGATAAAAATAGTAAGATAATTATTTTGGGTATTTTCGGGAAACACCTGAGTGCTACTATTTTAGTCTTATCTCATTGTAACTCTAAAAAGTTTCTAGAGATCACCCTCTTGTAAAACCTCATAAATTCAATAAAATTGTTTTATCGCTTCCGCTAAATTGTCGCAATCAAGAAAAATTCCCAACAGTGGTATCAGAGCTATGGTTCAATGTAGCGTCACCCACCAAATCAATTGGGCGTGAGAAAATGGAGAAAATGAGCAAGCAGTTGAGGGAAGGACTGCTGGCATGGGGAAGTCCAAATGTTTCGTGTAAGAAGTTTGGGCGCGTGCAATGGAATTGCAGAAACAAGAGAAAAGAAAGTGTCAATGTGACAGATCATGTTGACGAAGAAGAATTTGCTTAATTTGGAGAGAAGTGCTCCAATAGGTGTAGGTTGATGAGAAGTGCATCAACAAATTGATTCGGTGAGAAGTGCACCGAGAAGTTGTTTGCGGAGAGAAGTGCTCCGGTGATGATGAGAAAGTACATCATTGATTCGGTGAGAAGTGCACCGAGAAGTTGTTTGCGGAGAGAAGTGCTCCGTTTACAAGGTAATGATGGGAAAGTACATCATATATATATTAAAAGAAAAAAAAATGAAGATTTTAAATTAATAGTTAAGGGAAAGATTGTTGGGAAATTAACTATTAATTTAAAACAATTAAATAAAAAGGGAATTAGTGTAAAGTCCTAATTAATAAGGGATTATATTTGAAATTTATAAGAGATTGATTTTGTAATTTATAATTATAAAAAAAATAAAATAAATAAATTGATGGAAGTTGACCACCGAATTTGGTGGTCAACTGAACAATTAATTGTGCCAGCAACAAGTGTTGGCACAATTAATGAGAGAAGGTGATCCTTGGCTTTATAAAAGCCAAGGATACTTAAATTCAAAGAACATAATTGAGAATAAGGGAAAAAAAGGAAAAATGTGAGGGAGTTGAGAGCTTTGAGAGAGGGGCAAATATGATATTTATATTTGCTTGTGAGTTTTGAGAGTTTATTAAGAGGGTAGTCTAATTATTTTGGGTAGAGATAAAAATAGTAAGATAATTATTTTAAGGTAAGGGCTACGACAGCTGATTCCACTTATCACGCCTCTCTTTTACTGCCGCTCGGGCGCACACTAGACGAAGTATTTTCGGGAAACACCTGAGTGCTACTATTTTAGTCTTATCTCATTGTAATTCTAGAAAGTTTCTAGAGATCACCCTATTGTAAACCTCATAAATTCAATAAAATTGTTTTATCGCTTCCGCTAAATTGTCGCAATCAAGAAAAATTCCCAACAGATTATAGGTATCTGTTGGTAATATTGGTTCTGTGTTATTTGAATATGCTGTTCTGTTCTTTTTTGCATACTTGTTTTGCTAGGTAACTAGGGGGTATAGCCTTGTTTGAAGAATAGTCAGTCTCAATTAAGAAGTAGGTTAGGATAGAGACAAGTTGTAGTGAGAATGTGTAATTTTGTAAAAAAACTCTATTCCTATAACTAAAATTTCAATCAGATTTGGAGTCATAGCCTTTTCTATGTCACTCAATTCATCATTGGTTTGGATTCTCCATCTCCAATTAAAATGGTGCAAGATCTCTCATTCCAAGATCCTTTGACCTTAAAATCAAGATTATCTTCCGATTTATTATTGGCTAAGTAAATATCTAATTGTGTCTTCATTTGAATCACTGATGATTTCTTCACACTAAACAATAGATCTGATTGCCTGTGTCATCTTGTCAGTTTTGGTTCGAAGGTCAGTTATAGGATCCTCTTTTCATTGCAATGAAAATTGATTATGTTTACCAAGTGACCGCATTACCCTTCATGTCGTTTTCTCTTTTAGTTGATAATAAACCATCATTGTTATTTGTCAGTATATTGATGAAGTTTCTAGTTTTTGCTTCATCATATTGTTAAACTTTTTTTTTTATTAAGAGTTGAAACGGGGCAAGGCATCCCAGCTGGAAATTGATTGCTCAATCGTAGTAAAATTATTATATAGATGTTAAAATGAAGAAATTCTACAAATAAAATTGAATTTTGTAGGAGGAATATACTAATTTTGATCCTTGACCAATTCATAAGATGCCAAGTGAACTCCTTGAAGTGCTAATATACTGAATGGTTCAAAATTTGGTACTGAACCATTGTAGAAATGTTTGATCATTTAGCTGTTGGTTTTGAAATGTGAGACTCCCTCAAGCAAACTTGGATACCAATTTGTCAAAAGGAGGCCATGATTCTTTAATTACACCCAAATTTCCAAATTCATGAATCCATTGTGTGAGCAATGGCAAGTTTTGTTGGTGTATGAGTTTAAGGCCAATTACCTCCTCAAAAACACCAACATAATAAGCAATCCAACCCAAAGCAAGATCTAATGCTCCAATTTTATCTCCTCCAAAGAATTTCTTTCCTTCTAGTTCTCCTTCCAACTGCTTCAAATTATCCACTGCTTCTGATATTGCTTCTTCTTGCTCTTTCCCTTCCTTCACCAGGACTCCAAATGCTATTGATTGTAACACCTACAAAAGGGAAGAGATTAAATTAATTAGAATTATCAATTCTTACTATATTTATATCATGTAACACTATACAATAATACCTTTTCTAGAAGTGGCTATACCTTATCATCACCAAATTTAGCCCAAAATCGAACTTTGGCTCGATGGAGAGGATCTTGAGGCATTAGAGGATATTGGATCCATGTTTCATCGACATATTCGAGAATAACAAGTGATTCACAAATGGGGTTTCCATCATGCACAAGAACTGGGACTTTCTTGTAAACAGGATTGTATTGCTGAAGCATAGAGCTCTTGTCTGAGAGATCTTCAAATACTGTATCATACTCTATTTCTTTCAATTTCAGTGCCCAAATTACTCTTAGTGGAAATGGACTCGACCATGTCCTGAAAACCTTTACTTTTTCTTCCATTTTGTGTGTGTTTTCATCTCAAAATTCAGTGCCATTTATAATCAGATGTTGATTTTATTATTATCACTACTTTTTTCCTTTGTTTACTTTAATTTGTTATGGCCCATAATGCGCAAGCGATGACGCTATTTAGTAGCTATTTTATTTTGTCCGTTTGGCCGAACTCTAAAGTTGCTTTACTTGACTTTGTTTTCTGCATCTTGACTACTACAGTTGAATTTAATCATCACCAAAATGAAAAGAAAGGACTAATATAATATTCTTTGTCATAATGGACAATTGTGTGCATAAATTGATTAATGAGAAACAAAACATTGAAACAGAAAAAAAGATGGCGGAAGAAGTGAAGCTATTTACGATGTGGTCAAGTCCATATGCATTAAGAGTGATTTGGGCTCTAAAATTGAAGGGGATTCAGTATGAAACACTAGATGAAAATCTCCCTAAAAAGAGCTCTTCTCTCCTGCAATACAATCCAGTATACAAGAAAGTCCCTGTTCTTGTTCATAATGGAAAACCCATCTCTGAATCTCTGTTGATTCTTGAATATCTTGATGAGACATAGAAGAATCAATATCCACTGCTGCCTCACCATCCTCATGACCGAGTCAGGGCCCGACTTTTGGCCAAATTCAGTGATGATAATAAGGTACTAAACTAATCTAGCTTCAATTCAACTCAGGGGATTATACAGGCGGTTCTAACCACCATGACCAGGATAGTTTCCAAATCTCTGTCTCGACAAAATTTCAGGATTACAATGTTAAATTGATGATTTTATTAGATATTTGATAAGCTGGGTATTTGATTTGATAAATTGGTCTAATTATGGACGGTTCTTGCACCAGTATCTAAGAAATAGTAATGACGGACACCTAAGATGATCCAAGAAGTATTATGTCATTCCTAAATTTAAATTTAATATTTGTTAGGCCTTCTTAAATCCAGATCTCTTTTTAAGAACTTTTTGAATCTAAATTTCTAATTTTTTGTTTCTGTTAAACTTCCTTACATGCAATTTATTTTTTTATGAAGCAAATTTGATTTAGGAAAAAAAAAATTGTTTTACACATGCATGTGCAAAATCAGCTACTTATCCAACCAATCATATATTTGGCACTAATTCAACCATTTGCTTCTTACAACTTTGGATTTAACAACATAACTATCCTTAAACTTTAAAATCCAACATAAAACTCTCCACACAGTGTAATTACAAAAATACCCTATTCTTAACTAAAAAATACTCCATCTTTCCCTTTCTTTCTCTCTTTACTTTTTTCTACAAATCCTTTCTCTTTCTAACCCCTCCCTCTCTCTTCAATCCTTTTTGCAATTTTTTTTTCCTACTGCACGAGATCGAAACCCATCAAAGTTGGATCTAGCAATGTAAAAGTTTGGTTATTTTCATACAGATCCACATCAGTGTTCTCCAAATCAACCGCCATCCTCCTTAGTGAGTTTTAGATCTGCACTTTTCCCCCATTTCGTCAGCCATAGCAAGGATAAAGCAAAAACAAAAACTTCGCCAGAAATTCTAATTTGTGCTTCAGCTTATCCCTCTGATTTCAAATATAATATTTGAATTTATATAAGAAAAAATACTTGAAATGGCTGTTACAAATTACAAAATTCTACAAATTATGTAAGTATATAAAATGAAAAAATTTCTAAAATAAATGAGCGAGTGGAACATACATTCATGGATGTAACTGGTTTTGGGGGTCAATCATCTCAAACAAGTGGACAGGTGGTGTTGGAAGCAGAAATGGGCGATAAGAATCTAAAATGGCGAGGTGATCTAGAATTCGCAATTGTTGATCTCCCGTTGGCCTACAACATAATTCTAGGGCGTCCGTTCCTATCAGAAACGGAGTCCCTCATCTCAATGAAGCATTTGACATTGCATTTGCCAACACACCAAGGGCGAGTCATAGTTGAAGGAGATCAACTTGTGTCTCAACAAGCCTATACATTGTCACTTGAACCAAAGCCAGATGAAGAGGATAAAGTTGATGAGAAGTTGCCGGCAGAAGCATTAGGAGAAACAGAACTATTCGCCATCTCAAATGACAAGAATGTACGAATAGCGGCAGGACTCCCCGAGGAAACGAAGAAAGCCATTACTGAGGTGTTGATCCAATGCGAGTCGGCATTCGCCGCTCCGAATGAAGTGCTGAAAGGAATAAGTCCAGATATAGCAACCCATCGGTTGAATGTGGACAAAAGGTGCAACCCCAGTGCGACAGAAAAAGAGAGGACACGCTCCAGAGCGGCAGAAGGCGATTGAAAAAGCAGTGGCAGATTTGCTAAAATCGGATGCGATTCGAGAAGTCACGTATCCGGAGTGGCTAGCCAATATGGTGCTAGTCAAAAAGCCAAATGGAACGTACAGAATGTGCGTCGACTTCAAAGATCTGAATAAAGCATGTCCGAAGGATATGTATCCGCTGCCTAACATTGATATATTAGTAGATGGAACTGCAGGATTTGAGGCTTTATCGTTCACCGATGTGAAATCCAGCTACCACCAGATACCCATGGAGAAGGCGGATGAAATCAAGACATCATTCATAACTCATCAGGCAACTTATTGCTTCAAGGTGATGCCCTTTGGACTGAAAAATGCGGGAGCAACATATCAACGAATGATGAACAAAATATTTTCAGACAAATCGGGCGAGAACTTCTCGATCTATGTGGATGACATGATCATTAAAAGCAAGAAGATGCAGAACCACCCGAAGGACATTAAGGAAATCCTGGAAGTGCTAATCAAATATGGCCTCAAATTGAATCCAGAGAAATGCACATTTGGGGCAAGAGCGGGAAAATTCCTGGGTTTCATTGTTAGTGGCAAAGGAGTCGAGGCGAATCCCGAGAAAGTTAAAGCGGTAATGGAGATGAAGACACCGAGGAACATAAGGGAAGTACAGAGACTGAACGGGCGGCTGGTGGCATTAGGGCGATTCATATCATGCTCAGCTAGGAGATGTCTACCTTTTTACAACGCCATCAAAAAGTCTAAGTCCTTTGAATGGACGGCGGATTGCCAAGAAGCATTCGAAGGGATAAAGCGATTGCTATGCTATCCGCCCTTAATGAGCAGGCCGGAGGATGGAGAAGATTTATTTCTTTACGTATCCGTCACCAGTATGGCGATATGCACTGTGATGGTGCGAGAAGAAGAGGGCCAATAATATCCAGTGTACTATGTGAGCAAAGTCTTGAAGGATGCAGAACTTCGGTATTCGAAGTTGGACAAAATGGCTCTCGCGGTGATAACCATGGCGGCTAGGCTAAAACCATACTTTCAGGCGCATACTATCATTGTGAGAACCGGAATTCCAATGCGGAAGGTACTGCAGAAACCTGACGCATCCGGCCGATTAATGGAATGGTCAATTCGCCTGGGGGAATTCGATATTCGCTACGAAGGAAGACCAGCACTAAAGGGTCAAGTACTTGCCGATTTCGTGAATGAATTCACGTGGGATGAAGATGAACGTCCAAAGGCACAAAAAGAAGAGTGGAGCATGTTCACAGATGGGGTATTGTCCACGGATGGAGCTGGACTAGGAGTCGTCATCAAAGGTCCGGAGGTTATTCGCTTGTACTATGCGACAAAGTTAACATTCGAAACTACCAATAATGCCGCAGAGTATGAAGCAATGATATGCGGATTGAAGCTGCTTAATGAACTTACGCCAGAAAGAGTGGTGATCTACAGCGATTCTAAACTCATGATAAATCAGATCACAAAAAACTATCTGGTGAAACAAGAAGATCTGGTCAAATACCATCAGGTAGTAGGCAAATTGACGCAGGAGTTAACACACAAGGGAGTCATCTGGGAAATGGTGCATGTTCCAAGAGGCCAAAACACAAAGGCTGATGAACTGGCAAAAGCAGCGGCGAGTAGAGAACCATGGAATCAAAAAGCATGCAATTTGGAGATAAGATCCGCACCGGCATTTGAAGTCGATCAGATTATGGTCATTGAAGAGCTGGAAGATGATGAAGATTGGCGGATACCCATCCGCCAATATCTGGAGCAGGGAGATTTGCCGGATGACAAAAGCCTAGCCAGAAAGCTAATTGGACAATCAGCGAGATACTCAATTCGAGATGGAACTTTGTATCGAAAATCATATACATGTCCATGGTTGAAATGTGTTAGCCGCAATGAAGGAGACTACGTACTGCGAGAACTCCATGAAGGAATGTGCGGCGCACATGAAGCATCCGCGGCATTGGTAAGAAAAGTCAAGCTAATGGGATACTATTGGCCAAAGGTGATGGAGGATTCCCAGAAGATGGTAGCAGAATGTCACAGCTGTCAAATCCATGCGAATGAAAAGCACGTTCCCGGAGCCGAAAAAATCTCTATAATGACGGCATGGCCATTCGCAACATGGGGAATCGATATAGTGGGTCCATTCCCAGAAACGACAAAGAAAAGGAAGTATTTGGTAGTCGCAGTTGACCACTTCAGCAAATGGGTAGAAGCAGAGGCAGTAACCGCTCAAACACCTGAACGAATGATTGAGTTCTTACGAGAGAACATTATCATGCGATTTGGAATCCCGCAAAAGCTTATAACTGACAACGGCACCCAGTTCAACTGTGTCAAGTTCAAAGCATACTGCGAAAGCATGGGGATCAAGAATCATTTTTCTTCCGTAAACCATCCCCAATCGAATGGTATGACAGAGGTTACCAACAGGGCCATGATTCAAGGGATCAAGAAGCGGCTAGGCGATAAAAAAACAGGTTGGGCGGATGAGATACCCCATATGTTATGGGCATACAGAACTTCTGTAAAAGCAGCAACTGGCGAAACACCTTTCTCGCTGGTTTATGGAGCCGAAGCAGTCCTACCTGTTGAAATCAAGTCGCCTACAGATCGAATAATTTATTATTGCGACACACAAAATCCTATCAACATTAGAGATGCATTGGATTCTGTTGAAGAACGAAGAGAAAAAGCTTACATGCAAATGGAAGTATACCGCAATAGGGTCAAGAAATATCATGACAGAAGGGTGCGAAAAGTGATAATCAACGAGAATGACTTGGTCTTGAAAAAAGCGGATAAAATACAATCCAGAGATGGCAAAGGCAAATTAGGCGTCAACTGGATCGGACCATACAGAGTATCCAAGAAGCTGGGACCATCAACTTTTGAAATAGAAGAAATGAGCGGAAAAAAGCTCCCGCGCACCTGGAATCTAGAAAATCTGCGCCTATATAAACGGGCCGGGTAGTTCAGGGAAATGACGAGTACTCTTTTTCCTTTTATGAGTTTTTTCCCACTGGGCTTTCTGATAAAAGGTTTTAATGAGGCTTTGATCCCGCACATTTCATATACCAATATAACAAAAAGTCTTTTCTTTTATCAATAAAGATATTCAATTGTTGCATACAACGTCTGAGTGCGGATCCTTTTTAGGACAACCACTTCAGTGTGTTATCCACAAACAAAAGGCGGGTAAATCGCGCAAAAACCTTATGGTTAAACTTAAAAACACATAAATGTGTTTCCTATTAAGAAAGGCGGATGCATGATTACGCATCACTCGCAAAAACCTTATGGTTAAACTTAAAAACACATAAATGTGTTGCCTCTTAAAGAAAGGCGGATGCATGATTACGCATCACTCGCAAAACCTTATGATTAACCTTATGATTATATTATTTTCGAAAGAAAAATTATAAGATAAGGCATAAAATTAAGCGAATTAACGAGTACTCAAAAAATTGCAAAAAGGGTCTGGCCACCCTAGCGGAAACGAAACTAAACTACGAGGAAATACAAATATGGAGTCGGCAAAAGGCAAGGGTCACGTATGAAAACAAAGGGCAATAAGGAATAAAGCAACAATCGCACGTATAGGTAAAGCGGCAAGCAAAAGAAAATATATATATACGGGCAGTTTGTTACATACAACAGTCCAGATATAAATCAAACTATGCTACAGCTTCCTCTCCTTCACCCCTATGGCCCTCCTCGCCTTCAGCGGCTCCCTCATCTCCTCTAGTGGGCGGATCTGCTTCAAGTGAATCCTCAACCCTCGAATCAGTAACCGCTTCAGAGGGCGGTACCTCTTGCTCAGGCTGAGAAAGGTCTTGTGGTGCCTCTTTTTCCGCGTTCTGAGTAGGGATCTCGCAGCTAATTGGAGAGTTCTGAAAACTCTGCCAATCTAAGAAGAGTACCTCATCCATATCAGCATCCTCGGCTTCCAGCTTGTCCCACTTCTCAGTTAGATCCTTTTCGGGGATGGGAACCTTGGGGCGGCTAAGTACTCGATCTGGATGCCCATGCTCATAAGCGGCATGAATTCGCTCCCCATACCAATAGATGCGAGCACCATCTTCGGCTAGAATCTCCTCAGCTTTCTTCTTTTGCATCTCCAGAGCCTCCTTGGATGAATTTAGATCATCAAGGACCTTTTGCAGCTCGTCGGACTTAGCCTGGAGGGATCTGAGAGCTTCCTCCTTCTCGCTCATAACCTTCTGACAAGCGCCTTCAAGAGCCTTTACCTTCCCTTGGACATCATCATAAAGCGACTTCTGAGTCGCCAATTCAGTACCAAGGTTCTCCAACTCTTTGGCTCGTTCAGCATCCCTTTAGAGAGCGCCCTCCGCGAAATTGATAATCTGCATATAAGACGGCTCGTGAATAAAAAGGGCGAATAGAAACATGCGATTACTATGGACACAAGATCCTTGAAAGGGAATGACAAGCCTCTACCCCCAAAACAACAATATACCTCTATGGCACGCTTCTCAATCCCCTCCATTGCAGTAGGAAGCGGTACTTGTTCTCGCACACGGGAAGCAGAGAGGAGCCGCCCAAGGACATTGCATATGGAAGAGACAATGTCCTTACAAGAAAAGCTCACGACCATACCAAAGGTCCTAGTCCACCACCCGCTGATGTCGGGAATCGGCTGCGAATGCATAAGGGGAAAGATCAGGAGAACAGCAGATAACTCATGAGGAAAAGTTAACAACATAAAAAAAGGGGGGAATGGATTGAGATACCTCGTGAATTGGAGTACTGCTCTTTCCTTTGGACGGGGCGGATACGGGTGTGCCGCCAACAGTGAGGGACACAGAAGTGTTTTTCTTTCTGGGACGAGAAGACTCTGTATCCGCATTATGCTTCCGCTTCCTAGTTAAGAGAAGGTCCTCGGAAGCAGAAGCTGGACCTTGTGAAACGGAGGCCCTTACGGGAGAAGCCGCCTCAATAGAAGTAATCGCCCCTCCAGGAGAATTTGCCCCTGCAACGGAAGTGGTCCCCGCCATCCGCCTCTTCCTTCTCGCTAGGGCTTTCGCCTCCCGATCTGCAGCGAGTTGAGATAAAGGATCACCCCTGCAAAGGGTTAAAAGAAATCATCAACTGGAAAATAAAAAATACCTTGAACAAAAACGCGATAAGGGATATAGACAACGCGATCTCCCTCGCGGTAGGCAATCGCTACTCGGCTCCTTAGCATATGGAAGGCCTGATCATATGTCCATACGAAAGGAGGCGTACTCTTCAAGAACTTTATAACAGCGGATTCTTCCTCACTGGGGTAACCGAAGTTCAAACTCTTTACATTGGGCCGGCCCCAGCAGCGAAGGAAGTTTGGATTCCCTTCATTAAACTGGATAAAGAAGTAAGATCGATCCCACTCGCGGATCTTGTTCAGCTTCTCATCGAAACCATAGTAACCGCTCTGACGGATGAAAGTGAAATACCCCGCCGAACTTTTGAAATGATGAAGCTTGGAGAAAATTTTGAGCGAGAAGGGAACCTCCAGACAATCCGCCAGAAATTTGTCCAGAGTTAAGTTGGCCCATCCGTTGGGATGCAATTGACCAGGTGCGATTCCGTAACCGCCAAGGACGGAGGCAATCTCATCCGCCAGCGGATACGTGAAACCGCAGATAATCTGGGCGACGAAAATGGTGAAATACCCCTTTGGGTAGTCGCCCGATCCTCTATCCTCCCCGGGAATGAGGGCTTCGAGACCTTGAAGCCAAGAATACTGCTCCCGCAAGTCATCAATTGTCTCCTGACAAACTAGGCTTCCCGATCTGTCCTTCTTCGGTAGCAAACGAGGGGTTGGGACAGGTGGCGGAATCAACTTTTTAGGGTCAAAACCTAAACCCTCATCGGATGTATTCGCTAGGTGGAGGAAGTCGGCGGGATGAGAATCAGACCCAGGAGAGCTGGTTGAAGCTTCATCAACCATCTCATCGACCTCATGAGATACCTCGCGGACGTAATTTTCGTCGAACGGTGCGAAGTCGAGGTCAGGGTTCGACATATTGATGAAGAAAAATGAACAGAAGTAAAGAGTCGAGCGAGGTACAAGTTGTGGAAAGGAAAACTTACATATGAAAGACTACACAGAGAAGAATGAACGCGAAGAGGTTGATGCCGGAAAAGAAACGACGATGCCGGAAAAGAAACGACGGACAAGGAAATTCACAATTTTTGAATTTTGAATATCCAGACAAAAACGAAGAGTCCCCTATAAAAAGACCCTAAAGGGCTCTTGCCAAACTAAGGGGGAGGCATGTGATGACCCGCGAAGCCAAATCGGGCCGAATTCATTACACGGGCCCAGCCCATACTTAGACCCATGGTCTAGGATCGGATGGGACCCGAATAGAGCCCGAATAGAGGAAGCGGGTGAAGTAAGTAACCGCCCCGAATTCCTAAATGGAGCATCAAAACTCCCACTCAGAACAAACGATACCACGTTTGTTGCCACGAAAGCCACGAAAGGGACATGGCCTAAAAAGGAGTAACCGCCCTCGGGACGTGGCCTGGAAGGAGTAACCGCCCTCGGCGGTTACTTAAGAACACTTATAAAAAGCCATAAGGCCAAAGGGGAGAGGTACGTTCACATTTTTCCCCGTAATGCTATTATTACCAACCTTCATACTAGTGAGACACATTGAAGGTTGTACACCAAAGTGTGAAATAGTGCAAAGGTTGTACACCATAGGTGAAATTTACCGGATGAAGAAGAAGAATCATGTCTAAATGCAATGACATTCTAACTCTTCTCTCTCTAACCCCTCTCTCTCTCTCTTTTCAAAAGATTCAGATCCGTAACCCTTCACTCTCTATAGGCCATGGTTTGGACTAGAAAATCACGTAATAATACATTTGAAAAAAAATCAGCTCATTTCTGAAAAAAGGAAATTTGTTTCCCTTTTGCTAATTGATCATTTTGGTTAGTTCTACTATACAAATCTAGAAAACAAAAGAAAACAGTAAATATGCAACAAATTAAAATTACATATTACAGACTACAGTAGCTACAATCTCAATGAAAAAAGTCGCAACTCCTTTGAACCATTTGGTGATGCTTGGACTTGAGCCGCATACGGCAAATTCTATCAATGCGTTTGAGTCACGGTTACCTATTAAAGAACCTAATCGGCCGCACCAACTAGAAATTTCTATCCCTGCGTAGAATATGGAAATTTCATTTCTATCTATGCGTTTGCAACAGATCTTCCACTACAAAAAAAATGGTCTATTACGACGCTAAAATTTAGGGCTTAAGGACGCTTTTCAGCGTCTCTAACCGTTTACCCATACTTTTTAAAGCGTCGTCACAAGTGTCGTTAAATTGCGTGTCGTTAAATTTAACAACGCATAAACTTTGTGTGAGTAAATTAAATCTGGCGACATTCTCACGTAAACGTCGTCATGATACCAACACTTATATTTTAAACGTCATAATTTTTTCAATTAATTTACATTTTATTTTTGAAATTTTCAGTACGTTTTAATAAAGCGTTGCAAACTAGACGACATATAATTTTTCTTACATCGTTGTTTTACTTCAGAAAATATTTACAGCGTCTTAAACATGACGATATTTTAATTTAAAAGCATCTCCAAATTCACGATATTAAATTATATAAACGTCTCCATTTAGCTAGAGGAAAGTCTATTATAGCCTGAATGCTTAATGACACATTTTTTAACATCTGCAAAATTAAACACTTCAATGCATGTGAGTTGTTCGTATTATTATTATTATTATTAAATATTTGTATTTAAAGATATATATGAAAAAATTTCAAATTAAACACTGGAAACAAAAACAAATAGACAAGAACAATTATATAGGATCTGAATTTCAATAAAACGATACAGCATTTCATTGAACTTACAACATTTTATTGAACTTCAAACTCAAAAAATGTACACGAAAAATCATTAAAAAGATTCCTACTATTGAAAATGAAAAAGAAACTAGAGAAAGAGCTAAAAAAAACTATGAATTCAGCCATATCTTCCTTTTCCTCAGCAACATCATAATTTGGTTCTTCCAAAATTTGCTGTCTAAAACTAGAGAAAAAGCAAAATACTAATAATAATATTAAAGAAATAGAAGAGAAATCCCCGGTGCTAAATTGCAAACTCCATTGGTAACTGAATTGGTGCATGAGTCTAATGCCTCACATGGTTGTCCTTTTCGTTTCCAAGCAGCATGGCAAATTCACCCTTCCTTTGCTTCTTTCTTAAGTTAGTTCTTAAAAGTGGAAGTGAAAATTAAAAGAGGAATTGGATTCAGAGTTACAAGGGACAAGATTTAGAGAGATATAAAAAGATATAAACCATGAGGAGAAAATCAATTTCGCCTACCATGTAGAAAGGGAAGATGGAGAAGAGTAAAAAATCAACAGACTAAGTTGTGTTGTTAGAGAAGATAAAGCTGACTTTATGTTAGAGTTAGAGTTAGATTAAGTTTTCTTTTTGCAAATAGGGTTTTATTAGTGGGGCACGTTTTCTTTAAAAAGAAACAGAGTGGAACACAACTAATACTAGTTTAAGGTAAAGGTTATGGTTACTTTGTTTTTTACAAAGTAAACCTTATTTTATATGTTTTCACCATTGGATTAATTTTATACTCCATCATCTAATGGTGAAAACACACCAAATAATGGTACTTTATCAAAAACAAAATAACCATAGAAGGCACCTTAGTTTAACCTTTTTTTTATATAATTTTTTTTATTGTGGCATTCATAAATACCGGTTTTGATCACATAGGAAATTAATATCAACAATAAAATATATCATTAAAATATGAGAAATAAATTTTCTATATAAAAAGAGAAATAAAATAAGACTTTTTTTTTATATTTACGCTATTTATACAGTGAGATTAATATTAAAAAATTTAAATAATAATTAATTTTCTAAAAATACATCTAAATGAAATTTGATATAAAAAGAAATAAATATTCATAAAAAGTTTTATGTTTATACTACAAAACTAAAAAAAAAAAAGTTAAAACTTAAAAATAATGAAGATAAATTCAATAGCCTTTTGTTTTCATGCCACTGTTTATAAACTAAAAGTAAAAGTATATTTTTGTGTCCGTGATTCATTTTCAGTGTTATCAAATTAAAACATTTCTAAACATTTTCATCAATATAAAATCTACATCTTTTTTAAATTTTTGATAAAAATGCCAGCATTTTTTTTCACTGTCCACGTAATTTTTTTAAAAAAATATCAAATTTGTAGTTAAATTTTTAAAAATAGCAATGAAAATTAAAAGCGTCTTTAAGTAATTGTAAAATGTGACATAAATAGAAAGAAGGGGTTGAATTTTAAAATATGGGGTCAAAACTAGAAACTGTCTTCTGTTAAAAATATGGGAACATTTTTTTATCGTCATAGAACTTAAAATGTCTACAAATTAAAAAAACAACGACGCTTTTTTCTAAATATGTAGCTAAAATTTTAAAAACGCCAACAAAAAAAATCAAAGTATCATTAAGTGATTATAAAAGATGACACAAAATTAAAAAATGTGGTTGAATTTTAGCCACAGGAATAAAAAAATTAAAATATATTCAAATAAAAAAGTATATCAGGACATTTTTTTACGATGTAAATTCCAAACCGTCTTTAACTTTAAAAAAAATACCAACGCTTTCTTTAAAGCGTAGTTAGATTTTTATAAATTCCATCAGATAATAAAAAGCGTCATTAAGTGATAATAAAATCCGACGCAATTACAAAAGTGTGGCTAAATTTTTAAGTATCAAGACAGATGTTGAAAAGCGTCGTTAAAAAAGTGTCGTAATAGACCTTTTTTTTTGTAGTGTTCATTTCTATCCTGCATTTTTCTCAAATTCGTTCTGTGGTTTCAGAATGAGATTGTTGCACAAATCTCTCCATTGATTTTGGGATTTGAGTATCTTTCTTTGCTTCTTCTTGTCACTGTTAGCGTAGGTTTACTGGTTTCTTGTACTAAGTTTTTGTCTAAAAAAATCATCCACGACCCTAATTTCAAAAAAAAAATATCCATTTATGTTTGAATCTAAAATTACAAAGGAGAGAGAAAGAGTTGCAGAGAGAATTTGGAGGAGGAAGAAATGGAAAAGAAAAGGGTATATAAGTAATTTCACATTTGATGGGTTACTTTTTGACTTTTGGAGAGGTCAAACTGCTGATGTGGCACGTTGACTTTGGGTCGACCGGCTATTTTTACCTGCTGTACACCACAGTGGTAGGTCACCCATAAGGTGGTACATTTTAGTGTGACAAAACGAAAGTTGGACGCCAAAGTGTGAAATGTGACAAAGATTGTACACCATTTATGAAATTTACCCCTTGATATCATCTTCTCTAAATACCCTTCTATTAAAGGGATTAACTTTGATCTTCCTCATATCTAGGGATGGCAACGGGTAGGGTACGCGCGGGTAGTGCCAATCCCAAACCCTTACCCGTTTATTTTTTAATTACCCGTACCCGTCCCATTACTCTAACGGGTATATTTTTGCATCCCATACCATTCCCATTTAATTCGCGGGTACCCACGGGTACCCTTACCCGTTAAAAATCAATAAATAAAATAAAAAATATTACAAATTTAACAAAGTATAAATTTAATAAATCATTTATCTAAAAATTGAACAAATTGAACCTTAATCAATAAGAATAAGTAGCTTAGTGGTATCACTCAATGGTTGAAAAACAAAAGGTTGAGGTTTAAAATCTCAAATATTACATCTAAAAACAATAATTTTTTAATATATAAAAGAATTATGACGGGTAACGGGTACCGGGTACCCTGGGGGGTATTCCCATACCCGTCCCATTACCTTAACGGGTAATTATTTTCATTCCATACCCTTCCCATACCCTTTTATACAGGGTACGGGTAGTCCCATTAGGGTCGGGTAGTGCCGGGTACCCGCGGGTACACTACCCGTTGCCATCCTTACTCATATCATCCAATCCGCACCTCCTTATCCAGTTTTTAATATTTATTTTTAATTAAGAGTTAATATGATTTTCCTAAAAAAATATATTAGGATGAATTTGTACTTTAAACCCTTTATTTATTGATTGATTTTGCAATTTCTAGTTAATAAATTAATGGCTTAATACATCATCAGCTCCATGAACTTGTCTAAAATAGTAGATTGATTTTCTGAACTTTGCAAGTGTCTCACCAGCTCCAAAAACTTGTCCATAAAAGCAGATTAACTTCTTCAGTTTTGTAAGTGTCTCACCAACTCCCTAAACTTGCTCATTCTATAACAATTAAATACAAAAACTTATTAAACTTAAATTCTAAAAATACGTCTTCATCTATTCGAGAGGTAATTTTTTCGCTTCTCCTACCTTTCAACCTATTATAAGAGTTAGCGCGGCATGTTTGAGAGATTGAATGGATGAGAATCGAGAGTTAGTATTATGGTTTTTGTATTTAGTTGTTACAAAATAAGCACGTTTGAGGAGTTGGTGAAACACTTGCAAAGTTCATAGAGCTAATCTACTTTTATGGACAAGTTTAGAACGTATTACGAAACCTAAATTAATTGGAATTGAGCATGTAGGTGGAGATATGTTTATGAGTATCCCAAAACGAGAAGCAATTATGATAAAGGTAATTATATTTATGGCTTAATACTTTGTCCCTGAATTTGTCCAAAAAGATTGATTGATCTCCTAAACTTTTGAAGTGTCCCGAAAGCCTCCTCAATTTGTATAAAATATTCAATTAGCCCACTGAATTTGCAAAAAATGTAATCAATTGATCATTCGGTTGCAAAAAAGTAAGTTAAATGCGGAAGATATATTGCACGAGTCTTAAAAAACGTAAAACGACCAAAATCAGGAAAGACAAGTTTTATAGTTGAATAAGCAATGCCTTCATTTTTAATTTATTTTTTAATTATTTAATAATATTTTTAAGATGTGTAGAATACATCTTCCGTATTTAACTTACTTTTTTTTACGACCGAGTGATCAATTGATTACATTTTTTACAAGTTATGGGGCTAATTGAATATTGGGTTAATACACATATTTGCCCTCGTGTTTTCTCGGAAAAACACATATGCCCCTGTATCAAATAAACCCACTAAAATCTCCTTGTACTTGTCACAACCCTACAGATATACCCCACACTAACGGAATGATGATTTGGCACAAACGTCGTTCCACGTGGAACGCCACGTCATGCCACGTCAACTGCCAACAAATTAAAATGAATCCTACGTGGCAAAGTAAAAAGGGTTAATACACATATTTGCCCTCGTGTTTTCTCGGAAAAACACATATGCCCCTGTATCAAATAAACCCACTAAAATCTCCTTGTACTTGTTAATAAGTTATCAGCATTTGAAATGTAGATGTCGCTTTGAAAATGGTAAAAAAGCTGAAAATTGGTGGTGCTGCTGCTGAAGACTGGGAAGAGGAAGCCGTGCAAAAATTTGCCCTAAAGCCTCTAAATCGTCCTGGATTTATAAGCATAATATTTCATCCATGTTAGTTCTCAATTCTCTATTTGCTTATAACAGCTTTTTCAAATGTAGCAACTGTTGTAATATTTTCATAAATCCAAGGAGAAGAAGATAGGGTTTCGCACTCGTTTTTCATAAATCCACTGTTCACTCCACTGCAGAGTAACTATTCACTCTCCATTGCGTCGAATAAACCAGAAGAAGATAGGGTTTCGCACTCGTTTTTCTGTCAATCCATGAGAAGAAGAAGCGTTGCGATAGAGAGAGAGGAGTCGAAGGGTTCTTTTAGTTCTCCTAGGAAGTCGAAAGAACGAGAGAGAGTCGAAAGAAAGACAGAGAGAGTCATTCTAATTTCTGCTACTTATATGAACTGCCATGTAGACATATTTTTAATTATTTAAATTTTTAAAAAAGGGACGTGGCATGATAACTTATTAATAAGTACAAGGAGATTTTAGTGGATTTATTTGATACAGGGGCATATGTGTTTTTCCGAGAAAACACGAGGGCAAATATGTGTATTAACCCTTTTTACTTTGCCACGTAGGATTCATTTTAATTTGTTGGCAGTTGACGTGGCATGACGTGGTGTTCCACGTGGAACGGCGTTTGTGCCAAATCATCATTCCGTTAGTGTGGGGTATATCTGTAGGGTTGTGACAAGTACAAGGAGATTTTAGTGGGTTTATTTGACACAGGGGCATATGTGTTTTCCGAAAAAACACGAGGGCAAATATGTGTATTAACCCTTGAATATTTTATGCAAATTCAGGGGGCTATCAGGATACTTTGAAAGTTTAGGGGCCAATCAAACTTTTTGGACAAATTCAACGAAATGATGTATTAAGCCTATATTTATCATCTAATTTTTATTTTAATAATAAAGTAATCATCATTTTTTATTAATACCGTTTGAGTAGAGTACATGCCACAATTGGAGTGATGAGAATGTGATTAAAATTCTGAAAAATATAAAAGGAGCACTGCCTAATAGTGGGAAACTCATAATAATAGAAGCATTATTGGAAGAAAAGGCAGAGATTGTTAGGAATAAATATAAACTCATAATATAAACGGTTGGATTGCTGCAATTGGGTCCATGGCTTCAGTTGGGTGTATCTATTAGTCTCCAAAACACCAACAGAGATAGGGAAAGCATCACAGTATGTTGCGAGGCTGGATAATGTAATGTTTACCCAATTACCTTGTGGGAGAGAAAGAAGTGCTAAGGAATTTGAGGACATAATTAACCAAGGCTGCTGGTTTTCTTAAATTTCAAGTTGCTTGTGTTGCTTATGGCATCTTTGCTGTCATGGAATCTTACAACTAATTGGTTCCAACTTTATACTTAATTTCAACAAAACCATCCATTGATGTTTTCATAATCATTTTATTTAGTTGGCTTACTTATTTACTTTGTTAGCTGACCTTTCTTTGATGTTTCATAATCATTTTATTTAGTTGGCTTAATTATTTATATGCAATAACGATTGTAGGAGTTTTTGTCGTTAGATAGCACACGCATGTTTAGGGCTTCACTAACACTTTAATAGAACCTTCAGTGACAGTCACCGGGAGTTCTTATATTAAACATCCCGTCTTCCATGTCATTTGACGATCTCCAATTCACATTTAGACACGTGTATGGTAATCCCACGTAATAATTAAAATAGTGGGGCCTCCTATAATAATTGTGGGTCCATATTACACGTGTCAAAATATGTATGAAAGGTCCTCTATTTGACATGGAAAACCGGGTGCTTCTAATAATTTGCCCTCCATGGATGGATGTGAAATTTCAAAAACTAAGGCCCTGTTTGGGAATTAGCTGTTAGTTGTTAGCTGTTAGCTGATTACATTAGCTGTTAGCTGATTACATTAGCTGATTTGACTAGCTGTTTGTGTATACCTCTTTGGTAAAAATTAGCTGATTAATAATAGCGGTTTGTGCAAAAAGACGAATAAAGGCATTAATTTTGGCGCAGGAAAAGAGAGAGACTATTTATTAGGGTTAAAGAAGTTCATTAATTTTAATATTGCAAAACGCTAATTGAAAAAGCTCATTTTAAGAGCTTTTTCTAAATAAGCGTTTTCATCCCAAAACTCTCTCCCAAACCTCTCTCCACCAAACACTCCAATTAGCGGTTTCAGTGGTCAAACATCTAAAGTTGGTCAAAACCGCTCTTTTTATCCCAAAACGCTCTTTACCAAACATGGCCTAAATGATTCTGATGTTAAATATTTTAAATCATGAAATTCAGGGGATTAGTTATAGGTTTGGTATATGTTACATGGATTTGAGAACTAGTATCATATAATGGTACAACTTTACTTTAGTCCTTAATATATTTTTAATCCCTTTATATACTACTTTATGAATCACTTATCATCCTGCTAAAATTTTACTTTAACCCCTATTTAAACTCCTCATATACTATAATCCCTTTATATACTACTTTATGAATCACTTATCATCCTGCTAAAATTTTACTTTAACCCCTATTTAAACTCCTCATATACTACATTGCTCCTCTCTCCTTCTCAAAAAATTTTGTTTTAGCCATTGATTCTTTTTATTTTTACTATTTTACCACTGTACTAATTTCACTTTTAGTCCCTCTCCTATATTTTGGTTACATTTTCCAGAAAATTATTTTTGAACAAACTTTTTATTCTTTTACTTTTCAAATATCTTTTTTTACATATTTTCTTTAATTTCTTTCAATTTCATCCGTTTCACTATCTTTTGATTTTAATGGTTGAAATCCTTTATTTTAATTTCTACAGTTATATTGACTAAATTATTAATGTAAAACATGTATGCATAAAATTGTTGAAGAGAAAGTCAAAGGTTGAAAATGTGGATCAACACTAATAATGGCCAGAGTGTAACAAAATGTAAGTTGAGTAACTTTTATGTTACTACCTCATTCCCTCATGCTATAAGTTAAATTCAGTAATTAAATCTATATTAGTTGAGTTTCTTAATTTGCATAAAATATCATATAATTACTTACGTATAAAGGTATAAAGGAATGGATGAAGTAGTTTTTAAAGTTCTATACCTTCAAAATTGGAGTACCAAAAATTTGGTCGAACAAAACAACACTAGCTAATATATATATGCTACTTTGTTGGCCGGCCTAATAAAAAAAAAAAAAAGGTAAAAAACATATTTAAGCCCCTGAACTTTACCTGTTTTAAGGATCAAGCATCTGATCAATTATTTTTCCACATTGAACCCCTGATCATTGATTTTGTTATGGATTTGACCCTTAAGGGTCAAATCCATAACAAAATCAATGATCAGGGGTTCAATGTGGAAAAATAATTGATCAGGGGCTTGATCCTTCAAACAGGTAAAGTTTAGGGGCTTAAATATGCTTTTTGCCAAAAAAAAAAATAAGAGACTTCATAAAAAAATAGTGCGAGTAGTCATTTACAGGCCGAGATGACTACCCCGAGTTCACAGAAAATGGGAGCAATACAAACCATAACAAGTACTACCACTATTGCATCCCTCTCAATCATAACATTTGACAAACACCTATCTAAGATGAAACGGAGAGCTCATTCGATGCAAAAAGCTCCCGAATAAGAGCTTCATATCGAAAGGCGTTCAAGAGATCTACTCATCCTTGTAGCCTTTTTTTATAAGGGCAGGCTGAGCCAGGTTGGTCTCGGTTTTGAGATAAATCCCAAACCATCCATTTATGTTAAGCATTTTACAGGTTCAAGCAGGCGAAATGTTAGATATAAATGTTTAATTACATCCTATGATAGGCAGGTTGGGTAGGCCAACCGACTTATTAACAGGTCTACTTCCAATTAATAAAGACAATGGTATAGAACTTCTAGTGTTATATTTGGTTTTTACACAGCTTTTGAGCAATAACTAATGTTTTCAAAGTTCTGATGTAAAATAAATGCATTGAAAATCATCAGGATATGAGATATAAAATAACTTGGGTCTTAATTTGCAAATTCAAAGCAGAAAATATATAGAAGTACAAGAAGAGTAAAAAAGCTGAGTCCTAATCTTAGGATTTCAAGGGAAATAATCGACTATTGTCATCAAAGGAATTTCTACTTCAAGAATCAAACAACCATTAACAATGTATCCCTCAAATGTATCGTTGAGTTTGCTAAGAGGCATAAACTCAGAAAAATCACAACTTCTTGAAACAACAGAGAACAGATGGTTACCTGCAAAAATCAGATAATCTAAAGTTAAGAAGTTAATAAATAAAAAAATCATAGTTAAACAAATGAGAGTGGATCATCAAAAGTACCTTTTTCTTCAAAGTGTTTTCCATGTAATTGATCCCTCACACGTAAAATGAATTCACAAAACAACCTTTGTTGAGATTTCACATCATCCAGCTCAAAATATATAGACAAGCTTTTTCCTTTTGCTTCTTGAGTTGACCCTTTGGGAAAAAACCTTAAAGTCCTACAAGTTATTCCAAAAGAAAAGTTTGTAATTTCTTCAATAAGTACCCATATGGTTCTCATTTTTTTACAAGATATTACAAAAGAAAATTAATTTATCACTAACTTGTGTAATAGGATAAATGGAGTTGACTCCTTTTTTGAGAATAATATCAACTCATTTTAATTTAGTGTCATTTTGTGTCATTGATTTTCTAACAGTACAATTTGAAAACACATATGAGATATAAAAACATACCACTTATGGCCACCAATAACAAAGCTAGATCGGCAATGCTTATCACGTAGATATGCAAAGTTTTGAATATTCCAAATGTAGTTGTTAACAAGCTCCTTCACAACAGTTGCACACTCACCTTTACAGGATGCTAAATCAAGCTCTTCATAACTATTAAAACCTGGAGTGTAGGTGTTATAAGAAAAGTCACTCAATCCAAGCTGAACTTTGGTACTACTAGGCTTTAAAACCATAATCTCAGCTCCAAATATGCAACAATCATCAATCAGGTATCCGTTTGAAGCATCATTAAAAATGTTGATTGAAAGTAATTGGTCGAAACCCCATTCTGTTTTCATCCCACGAAAACGCCTTACACTCCACTTAGAGTCTGATCAAAACAATGTTGAAACTTAGTACCTATGTTGGTTTCAGTTTTAGACCAGAACAATTTTGAAACTTTAGTACCTTGAATAGTCAGATACTTATCCTGAATTTGGCTATAAACAAACAACTTCAAGTAAATATTAACCTCCTGAAGAAAAGTAAATGCATTTGATTTGGATAGTACTAAATAGAGAGAGATATGTTTATTCTCATTTACTTTCTTGTTTCCTTTTGGATGAACACACAACTTCCTGCAACATAAGTAAATGTTAGTAGATACATTACATCATAAACAGAAGATCAATAGAAAAAATGCAGCCAAAATAAAGTAGTACCAGTTGTATCCACCAACTCTAAAATCAGTTGATTCATATTTGTCAATGTTTGGATTAGATGACAGGATGGAGAAGTTATTGATCTTGAATAGGTAGTGAGCAGGTCTAAGATCCCTTAACTCCCTTTTCACTTCTGCAGAATATTCAAAATATAAACTCAGATTCAGTTTTGAATCTGTTTAAGAAATAAAGAATTTGAGAGAGCCACAAAAACGCATGTATACCTGTTTGTTGTTTTTGGGCAGGAATTCCAACAGTTTGTTCATCCTTTGCTCTTTTCAGTGCTTCCATAACTAGTTCACTTATATTTCTCCCTATACATTCGTATTTTGTCATTCTAGGATATATATACACTCACTTTAAATCAGTTGAAACGCCTTTTTTTCAAGTTCTCGATTGCCACATTTATAATTGCTGTTAACCAGTCATTATCGAAAGTCCAACCTAACACAACATAATATTTTTACTTTCTATTTTTTTTTTTTTCTTTTTTTTTTTGTTTTGTCTAATTAACTTGTCCAAATTAGTCATTTACCCCCAATTCATTGAACGTCCTATTTATCTTCTTAACTCCATAAACGTAGTATTTCTCATCCTTCTATTTTCATTCTCGAAGGTTGGAATTGACCGATGTAAGAGACGCGCCTGAAGTCTGACTTCTCAAATGCCACGTGTCAAATTCGGTCAATTTTTTTTTTGACAACTCGGCAGTTATATTTGAAAAGACGAAAATGACCCTATTATTGAGACTTTTACACTTCCTCTTTTCATTGTGATTTACAATTTGCACTTCATCTTCTCATTTGAAACCCTAAATTCCTTTACCATTTGAAATAACCACATAAATCGTCACCCTGTAATTAGAGATTGTATAACTATCAATTACAGATTAACAACATAAATCTTCACCCTGAAAACGTTTCAATTAGAAATTAACCACATAATTACTTAAACCATAATTTGAGCGGATATGGAGCTTTCCAACAAACCTTTTGATCAGTTTCACCATAATATAGCATATCTTATCGTTTGGCATGATAGGATTTGGAGCTGAAATTTCCAGATTAATGGAAAATATTCAAATTGCAAAAGAAAAACAAAACACTTAACTAATAAATCAAGTAATGAAAGAGATAGAACATGAATGAAGAAGATTATATTCAACAGTAATGAAGAAAAAAGAAGAGGAGTTAAGGATTTTATTGGATTTTATAGGAATTAAGGAAATATGAATTAAGGATTTGGATTTTATAACTTTTTTTTTTTGTAACCGTTAGTGCCCAATTTTCCATATCCACGCCTTTCATGCTTTTGTTGCGCGCACACACACAAAGTTAAGAAGGGAAATAGGATATTTGATGAGTTTGGGGTAAAATGATCAATTTGGACAAGCTAAGAGGGTGAGAAATAACATTTTTATGGAGTTAAACGGTAAATAGGACCTTCCATGAGTTGAGGTAAAATGATAAATTTGGATAAATTAAGTGGATTAAGGGATCATTAAGCCTTTTTAGAAATTAAAAAAAAAACATAATTTTTTTACTTCATTACCCTTTATATATATAAATAAAGCTTGAACTTCAAAAGTTTAAGTTTTTTTTTTTTACTTAATTACACTTTATAGATGTAAATGGATATTTTATCAAACTTAAATGGAGTTATAAATTGTTGTTTCAAATTTCAATTAGTGTTACAAAGCTATTTCTCAATTCCATATAAACACCTGTAAATTACATTTCCATATAAACACCTTTAAATTCCATTGAACTTTAGAAGTTCAAAAAAATCATCTAACAATTCATAAAAAAAAAAGTAATAATATAACAATGAAATAAAAACTTAATCTGATCCATTCAAGAAAATTCTAACTTATGCAAATTTTTTGATTTTTTATAATATTTTGATATAGTTTATCGGATAAACACGCGATTTTAAATGAAAATTATCCTCATGGTCAGATGACACAATATATATATCAGTGTGAATTGAAAAAAAATATCTATAATTTCATGTTTCGTATTAAGAGCAATTTCTTTTCAAAATTGTAACGCGTTCAAACATTTATAGTCATATAAAAGCGAGGTTTCAAGCCAAAGTGAAACCTGAATTCCTATGCCAAAAAGTAAACTAGGCGTCTCTCAAGCTTCATACTAGTCTTCATTTTCTCTGTCTAAACTTCCTTTTTATCATCTTCTTCTATTTGTTCTAATTGCGGCTCGTTTTGGAATTATTTTTCATAGGTAAGAAAATTGTTTTAGTTTGTTTGGATGCACTAAAAAAAGTGCACTTTCGGGGACGATTCTATACTTTCAGGGCAATGTTTTCATCCCCAACTTTCGTACTTGATACCGATTCTATACGATGTCATTTAGAGAGATTAAAACTAAGCACGATTATTGTATCTGATCTTAGGGATGACAAACTGTTGTCCTGTCTATGAGGGACAATTGTCGTCACTATACACTATACATAGGGACGATTTTTTTTGTAATTTGGGGACAATATATAATATAGAAAATAGTATTAGGATGTTGTTATACCCTTAGAAGTTCCATTTAATCCCATTTTTCCATTTTTTAAGAGGATTGGGAATTATTCCAAATATGAGTTATTACTTGCAATTGAGTCACTATATTAAAGTTTAAATGAAATAATCAATTCCATACAAATTATGTCTCATGCAATAGCTGTATGTAATATTAAAAAAAAAAATAGTCCATACCTAGAATAATCATACATGCAAATTAAATAAGACCAACGACACGAAATTTAGTTTTAGCATTCATCAATTGTACACATTTACATGACCCATTTGCATTAGAGAAGCAATTGATTGTATTTGAAGCTCTAATGTCTAATTCATAATGCATTCAGTAAGAAACCAGTAAGAAATATGTATTCATAATCAGCACTGAGCATAACTCATAAACACAACAATTTCTCAAACTCAAGCAAAAGTATGACAAGTTTTACATAGGATACATTTGTTAAACTATCATCAGATAATGAAATTTGCATAAAATTGAATTTTATATTGGACAAATAGTTTTTAAATCAATAAATGATGCAGTCATCTTATATGAGAACTCAAAGACAAGCTGAAATTGTGTCTCGCACAGTGTGTGCCATCAGCCACACAGCTTTTGAGGAAAAAGTTGTATGAAAAATTGTGGATATTTATTCTCACTCAGTGTCCTCGTGTGGGCTAGTTGCTGAGCCCCTCTGAACTCAAAATCTTAACACTGTGTTTGTATCTGTTTTCACACGTTGTGTGACCTCGCTGCCGGAGAATAAAGACCACGTTGCATGTCACAACACCCACACACCGTGTGAGATGACTTAACCAGTTATAAGGAAAAGGGTACAAAGCTGTCAAAATTGTTCCTCTCTTATTTACTGTTTTACCATTGTATTAATTAGTGTCATGTCATTTAAATCTATTAACCTTTATGTCATTTAGCCATCTTATCTCATGCATTAATTTGGAGACCGAAAAATCCTTGGTGTGTATTGTTTGGTTACATGCATATATTTTGATGATAAAAGGTATTTTTTTTTATAGCTTCTCATTGTTCTTTGTGTTTTATGATATTGAATCCCTAAATCATCTCTTTCTTTGTTGCCCTTTCGGTCATGAATTATGGAACAGAATTCTAGTTCTTTTAGAAAGGCAATTTACATTAGATGTGACTTTAGTTCTCAATTATTTGGTACTTTGAAGGAAGATATCCTAGTATCTTCCACACGTTAGGGTTGCTCTAGAAATTATCAAAGGCGATTGACATGTCTACGAAGGTAACAATGTTCAACTCTTCAGATGATCGAAGTTTTTTGAATGGGTTAGTCGTGCTGTTAGGTTCTATGATGGCTACATGTATCATCAATGTCATCTGGATGGCTTAGCCATGCTGTTAGGTTCTTCAATCTGGTTAAAAGTCAATACCGATGGTTGTGCAATGACACCTGGAGTCCAGCGATTTTTCGTACAATTAGACAATTTCCTTCGAGGAGCCTTCTCTTATGACAGGATTAATTCTTTGTTTAGGGTTATTTTTATAAAAAATTACATGATTGGATCTGGTTGGGAAATTTTTCTCTGAAAGAGAGTGTTTCCCAACCAGGGTTAATAATATAATTTTTTAAAAAAATTTAATTACTCATTACGCCAGAGGCGCCATAATGAGCATTTGACAGGAATCTAATGATTCCTGTCAATTATTGTGGGCAGTGGCTTCACGCCACTGCCCACACAAATATAAAAAAAATTTATTTAATTTATTATTTAATAAAAATAAAAATATAAAACTAAAACTAAAATTTATAAAACAAATATAAAAAAGTTTCAATTTATTATTTCATAATATAAAATTATACTAATGTTAATTTAATTTGTATAATTTTTAAGTAGGATCAATTTTAACCGTATATTATCGAAATTTTGAAAAAATTTATTTGATTGTTGTTTAGTTTCGTCAGATCTTCTAAACTAGCTTGTCGATAAATTAAAGCAGTTTCATACATTTGTTTTGTAACTATATTAATAACACAGTAAAATATTTTAGATAGTTTCAAAAAATTAAACCTGCTATATATAAATTACTCAATTTTTTTTTTTAAATTGTCTAAAATATTTTTATGGGTTATTAATGCACTAAATTTTTTTAATAGTAATGCACTAAATATTTAACCCTAACGTATGAAATTGTGCAAATTTAACACTAATGTTTTCATGCAAGATCAATTTTAATCATACGCTACCGAATATTTGAAAAGACTTGTTTTGACTGTTATTTAGCCACATCAGACATTTTAAACCAGTTTGTCGGTAAACTGAAGCAGTTTCATATTTTGTTTTGTAATTATATTAATAACACATTAAAGTATTTTCGTTAGTTTCAAAAAACTAAACCTGCTGTATATAAATTAATCACATTTTTTTTTGAAATTGTCTAAATTTAACACTAACGTTTTCCAACAATATCAATTTTAACTATACGCTACCGAAAATTTAAAAAGACTTGTTTGACTGTTATTTAATCACGTCGGACATTCTAACCCAATTTATCGATAAATTGAAGCGGTTTCATATTTTTTTAACTATAAACACAGTAAAATATTTTAGACAAGTTTTTTAAAACTGTCTAAAATATTTTACTGTATTATTAATATAGTTAAAAAATATATGAAGCTGTTTCAATTTATCGACAAACTACTTTAAAAGATCTCATCAGTTGCGTTCACATGAACCCTTATGACCACATAAATTTGGTCGTTCACCGTTAGTTCTAGGCGGATTAAAATCCTAAGATGGAGATTCAAAACATCTTAGGATTTTAATCCGCCTAGAACTAACGGTGAAACACCAAATTTACGTGGTCATGAGGGTCCATGTGAACGCAACTGAAGATCCGATATAGTTAAATAATAGTTAAACAAATCTTTTCAAATTTTTAATAGCATATGGTTAAAATTGATATTACTTATAAATTGTACCAATTCAATTATTGGTATGATTTATATATAATTTTATTTTTATAAAATAATAAATTAATAAATTAATTTTTTTTTTCAACACACTACTCCAATTGACAGGAATCCAAGATTCCTGTCAATTGCTCATTAATTGTGTGGGCAGTGGCGTAATAAGGAATTAATTTTAAAAAGAATAAATATTATTAATCCTGGTTGGGAAATAGCCCCTTCCAGGGAAAAATTTCCCAACCAGATCTAAGGGTGTAATTTTTTATAAAAATAACCCTATGCAGATTGCAGTATCTCATATTTACATAGAAACAAATATCAACTGATGGTCTAACAGTATTTTTCAAATGGATCCTGATGACTATGTGAATTTGGTCATTCACCGTTTTATATGTAGAATGATTAAATCTAAACCATAAGATGCTTTGAATCACCATCTTAGGATTTGAATCAGCCTATATCTAACGGTGAATGAGCAAATTCATTGTAATCATTAGAGTCCATGTAAACACTACTGGATGGTCTAAATCGCCATCTCTTGACTTCGTGAGATTTCACCCCTGAGTTTTATAATCCTTCTTTTTTTTTTTTGAAAAGAACCAGTACCAATTTATTCAATATCAGATAACAGAGTAGCTACAAGAAAATGAGGGGGATAATGCCACTCAACACGATCAGAGCTCGAAACAACGGCCCACGCTAGCACGTGAGCCGCTGAATTAGCTGACCATTTAACAAAAGAAATAGAGACATTACACAATGCTCGTAAAAGAATACAACACTCAGAAATAATGTCACTCAAGTATGACAACTGAACAACTGACCTATTAATTGCATGAACCACCGATAAACAATCCGAGCGAATATCTACATTACACAAATTGTGAAGCTTTATCCATGAAAGAGCCTCACGGATTGCCATCGCTTCGGCAAGAATTGGTTCGAACATACCATCCAACTTACCATGGGATGCAAAAAAGTAAAGGCCTGAGACATTCCGCATTAGAAACCCGTAGGAACAGTACCCTTCATCAACAAACACGCTCGCATCCACGTTACACGCCGACCATCCATCCGCGGGACGTTTCCATTTCACCTCCCATGTTTGAAGTGAACCACGAAGAGTCCGTCTTCCCTCTTGTGCAACAGAACAGCACTCTTTCTCTCTAGCGACAAAATCGACAATTTGCATAACCGAATCAGAGTGACCTTTCCAAACCATTTGATGCGATTACGCCATAGTGCCCAGAAAACCCAAACCTTCTCAACCAAACTCCTTATATCACCCATTCCCAAATTTGAACTTAACCATTCAAGACAAAAAGGGATACTACACATTCGATTATCACCAAAAACACAATACCAAACCTCAACAGCAATGCTACAAGATAGAAACACATGATTTTCATTCTCACCAGGATAGTTGCAAGACGAATAGAAATTCGCGAGATTGCTATGTCGCCATGCCAAATTCGCCATTGTAGGTAAGCATTGTGCAACAAGCTGCCACAAGAAATCCCTCACCTTCGGCGCAACTGGTAATTCCCAAATACTTTTCTAGTTTATCAACGGCTGTTCTGATTGGACAGATTGAGAGGCTTTCGCCACCCTATACCCACTCTTAACCGTGTAATTTCCATCCCTCTCGTCAATCCACATCCAACCATCCTCTTTAGACATATCCCATCTTGGTATTGCATTTATCAGACGTCGGTCTCTCAGGCAGAAAGATTCAAGAATATCCATATTCCATTGCCCATTTCTAGTAAGTAAACAATTAACAGAACCATCTGCTAAAGTGAGATCAGTTAAACTCTCCAAGTGAGGATCACAAAGTACAGGCAACCAACAATCATTCCATATATCAGTATTCTGGAGAAGTCGCCATCCCTGCTTTGCGAGAAGAGCAATCCTAAGAAGATCCCTGCCTCTTAAAATACTCCTCCAAATGTAAGAAGGGTTATGACTTACAACAGCTGATAAAAAAGTACCTGAAGGGAAGTATATGGCCTTAAGAACCCGCACCACTAAAGAGCCAGGATTCTGGAGAAGTCGCCATCCCTGCTTTGCGAGAAGAGCAAGGTTGAAAATCTGAAGGTCCCTGAACCCCCTCCCTCCCAAAAGTTTAGCAGTACACATCTTTTTCCAATTAATCCAGAAAATACCCCGCCCCTCAGAATTGGGATTTCTCCACCAAATACGACTAATTAGGTTATCAATTTCAGAACAAAATTGATCCGGCATAAATAAAACACTCATGACATAGGTGGGAATTGACTGAATAACAGCTTTGATAAGTACCTCCTTCCCGGCACGTGACAAGTACTTCTCTTTCCAATTTGAAATTCTATCCCTAATTCGATCCTTCAAAAAACCAAAGGTCTGTAATTTACTCCTTCCGACTAGGATGGGAGCTCCTAAGTAAAGCCCGTGGTCATTAACTTCCACCACCCCCAAAGCTGCAACCACCTGATCACGAGATTCATCCAACGTATTCCTACTAAACAGCAAAGCCGATTTCTGAAAATTTACCTGCTGCCCCGACGCTCTTTCATAGGTTAGTAAACAAGATTGAATTATTGATGCCTTAGAATAGTTGGCCCTGAAAAACAACATACAATCGTCAGCAAAGAAAAGATGGGATAAGCCAGGGGCAGACTGTGCAATCTGACAGCCATGAATTTGACCCGCCACCTCATGATAAGATAACAATGTAGACAGACCCTCCGCACAGATCAGAAATAAAAAAGGGGACAGAGGATCCCCCTGTCTCAGACCACGAGTTGGAATAATAGGGCCAATTTCATTTCCACCGTGAGTGATCGTATATCTGACCAAAGACACCTTTGACTCGTACTGATGAGAATTTGACTCCACAAGAAATTGAGCAAAAAGTAGCAGAATTGGCCTATTTTTTGCATGTGCCAATTGAAGTATTTTAAAATGAGATGAAGAATGAACATTTTCTTAGCAGGAGCTAAAATCTTCTTTTTTTTCTAGCAAAACTTATATAGCATAACTTAACCGGAATTTTTTCACATACGGAACAATTCCAATTTGAAAATGAAAGTTTTTTTATATGCAAATTGTGTTATGCTTGTGTAAATTCACTAAATCCAGTAACAAAACAAGTAAGAAATCATCATAAGCCATATAACCCAACTTTCGGGAAAACCCATAGCTTGTAACATTGCTCGTAAGAAACCTCATTCCACTCTGTCGTAGGCTTTGCTCATGTCCAACTTTAGTGCCGCTAAACCATGTCTACCCTGTCGAAGGTTCTTTAGCCTGTGCATAGCCTTATAAGCCACAATAATGTTATCGGATATCAGTCTACCCTGTAGAAACGCACTCTGAAATTCCGATATCACCGAAGGAAGAACATTTTTAAGCCGATGAGCAAGCATCTTTGAATAATGTTGAACAGTACGTTACATAAGGAGATCGAACGCAAATCAGTAACCTCAACCACCACTTTTTTCTTTGGAATAAGAACAATATTCGTATCATTTAAAGTTGGAGGAATGCACGAAGATTCTAATATAGACAGACACATATTTGTGACATCAGCGCCGATAATACTCCAAAACGACTGGCAAAACACCGGATTTAAGCCATCAGGACCCAGACTCTTATCCGTGTGCATTGAGAAAAAAGCCCTTTTTACTTCATCTTTGTCAAACGGAACCATTAAAGTTGCAATATCCTGTTCAGAAATACGTTTATTAACCCGAGCCAGAATCTCTTTCGCCTGACAGCCAGTACTCGTGAATATACCCTGAAAATAATCAAAGAGTAATTCTTCAATACCTTCTCCCCAACCCTTCCAGACTCCCTCAGAATTCTTTAACACACTAATAGTATTGTTCCATTTTCTAGCAGAGGCATACAAATGAAAATATTTAGAGTTGGCATCACCGTCGCGCATCCAAAATAGTTTAGCCCGTTGTCTCCAAAATTCGAATTGTTGATGAAGTGTTTGATTATATCTGTTAGATATAGCTTTAAAAATCGATATCCCATAAGGATCCGTCCTTCCCCGAAGTTGTTGTAACTCCAAACGGAGCTTAGCTAATTTTCTACCAAAATTACCTTCAAGCCCCACACTCCAATCAACAAGGGCCTTGGAACAACGAAGAAGTTTATCAGAAATAGATTCAGATGTCAATGTCCAAGCATGTTGAATAATCGAACCACACCCCTCCTCCCTAAGCCAATAATTTTCAAAACGGAATCGCTTAGTAGCCAATTTCACCACCCATACCTTATACTCAAGAAAAAGCGCCGAGTGGTCCGAGCAGATCGTAACAAGATTCCGCAGAACAACACTTTGAAAATTTTCCTTCCATTTTGAATTAAACAAAACCCTGTCAAGTCGTTCCTCAATCCACTTATCCGCGCCTCTACTCACCTCCCATGTAAAAAGGATGCCCACGCATAATCAAACTAGATAGACCGTAGTCCTCAGTAGCCCTCTGGAAACCCTCAAAGAGCCAATTTGGGTGCCGATTACCCCCCCCCCCCCTTCTCTGACTGACTAAGTAGGTCGTTAAAATCTCCAATACAACACCACGCCACATTTGAACTACCTCGAAGAGACCTAAGTAAATCCCATAATTCTCTCCGCCGACCTCTCTCTGGATAGCTGTAGAAACCCGTAAGCCGCCAAGTCTCCACATTTGGTACCGAAACAAGAACATCAATGTAATTTGTCAACACGCCAACCACAGAAACCGACACAGAATTCTTCCAAAAAAGTGCCAGACCACCTCCATGACCCTGTCTATCCACAACCGAGAAGCCCTCAAAACCCAAACTCCTCCCAATATCCACAACTTTCTTCTCAACAGCCAAAGTTTCCATAAGAAATAGAAAGTCGGCTTGTAGGCCCGAACCAAGTCCCGAAGGACATTAACTGTCCGAGGGTTGGCCAAACCTCGGAAGTTCCAACTTAGGATACTCATTGTCCCAGGCGGGCCTGGTTCCCAGGTCCCGCCCTCCCTCCGCTTTTTGACTGATCGGCACAGTTGGTATCCATAAAAGTTTCCTCTGTTCGCTATCTCTTTACATCCAAAATTATCCCTTCATCATCATTAGCTGATGTACGCTGAAACGTTGTTGTAATCGAAGGACTTGTGATCATAGTTCCACCACCCAATTGATTGTCAACATCTAAAGGTTCCCTAAGCCATTGCCTTCCAATCTGGACTCCTACTCGTCTATTCGACGCACGAAGGCTACTATCATATATCCTTTCCGCAGAAACCTCAGGAGAATCAAATAATTGAATACAGTATCTATCGGCATGGCCTATGATCCCACAGAAAAAGCAAAACTGGGGAAGTCTTTCATAATGAAATTGGACCCAAATCCAAGCTCCCCCACTTCTCTTGATCTTCTGCCCCTGTCTTAACGGCTGGCGGACATCAATTGTAACCTTGATCCTTAGGAAACTATGACGTAAGCCAGTGAAATTCTTAGGATCCGATTCAATGTATTTGCCAATACGATCTCTAATTGATTGACATGTCGCTTCCGTTTGGAATCCAATTAGGAGGTCTAAAAATTGCACCCAAATTATAAGATCATTAAGTTCGACTCTGGATGCCTGCTCAGACTTCTGTAATTGTTGGATAATGAGTACATTCTGGTTAAAGGTCCACGGACCATCATTTAGGACACGAGCCATATCCAGAGCATGATAAAACTGAAATAAGTACCTTCCCTCTTTGTCAGCTTCAGTAATCGTAACTCCCTTGACAGGTCTCCAAATGGCTGCTAGGGTATTCTTCATGGATTCAAAGTGTGTTGATTTTGTCGTAAGGAATTGCCCTAACACATAAAATTCTTATTGATAGGAATTCTGAATCGAAGAATCCCCCAAAATCAGGCCGTCTGAATCTTCATCATTCAAGTGGAGTTGAGCATATGCATCCATAACACCCTTCCCCTTCCTCATATCACAAACAAAAGAACAGAACCAAATTAAAGATGCAAGAAAATATCCGAAACCAGATAAGCGATTGTGTTAAAAAACCCTATTCAAGAGAACAGACAGAAAACCACTCCAAAAAGAGAGACGATAAGCCCAAGAGACTATGCCGAGATCAATTGCCGGAAAAAGAAAAACAGAGACAAACCAGGCATCGGACGGAGAAGCGACGGCGATAGCAAAAACTAGGGATGAAAGCGGTCAGTCGGTGTTAATTTGGGGAGAAAACACGATACTTCTTCTATAAACCAAAACCAATAACCGGAGGAGAAGAGTCAAAGGGCAAGCTAGGCATCGGTTCGAAGAGACGGTGGCGATCTTGTTATCTCATCGGAGAGAAGTCGAGAGTTGTTTTTTACTACATGACCATAGCTTATTGTAATGGAATGGAGGAAATTGTCTACAACAATGAAATACATGATAGAGATCAGGTACTTTACTCCATTTACTAAAACAATTGATTGTTTTGTAATCCTTCTATTATTGATGATTTGAGTTAAATAAAGAAATCTAGAATTGCTTTGTTTTTTCTTCCTCTTGTTTATTCTCTTTGTAACTTTTCTTTTTTCTATTAAAAATTAGTATCATGTGGTTCAAGTTTTTACTCCTTCACAACCTAGTAGGATACCCTTCCACCCAACCTTCATTTTGAAAAAGTGCTTAAATTATAATAAAAATTTAAAATGAGAACATTACGCTACTCTTTAACCTATTTTATGATTTACAAAAAAAGTTTCATGTATTTTTCTTTTATTTTCCATATACAATCCCAAGCTTTCTTTTTTTTTTGGTAGGAATAAGAAAAATAAAAACAAACAAAGCAAAACCTAACCCGGGATTAGCCTGGAAAAGCTAACTCCTACCACATCCTCCAGAAGGATTGAGGAGAGAAAGGCCGGAGGAACAGGATAATTAGTGACTCCCCAACTTCCTTCATGACCTGCAGCCGCTAGACGATCCGCCACCCTGTTCTGCTCTCTAAAGATATGACAGAAAGTGATAGAAGCAAAGGAATGGCAGAGCCTCTTGATCCCTTTAATAATATTTTTGCCTTTCATCCCAATAGCTAAATTGCTGGAAATTAACCTGATAGCTTCCTGATTATCAGATTCAACACTCAGATTAACAATCCCCATACTGCTGGCCAGTGCAAGACCAGAATAAATACCCCACAACTCGGCTAAGAAGGAGGACCCTATGCCAAGATTATGCGAGAACCCAGAAATCCAAGCACCCCCATCATCTCTCAAGACTCCACCAGCAGCAATCTTACCATTAGTAAGACAAGATCCATCCGTGTTGAGCTTTATCACCCCTTCTTGAGGTCTTCTCCAGCAAAGAAAGTGAAGAGACTTCCTCTGATATAACGATCAAAAGAATCTTCCAAAAAACTATTAATAACCTGGTAGACCTTTTTAGCAAAAAAGTCCACCAAGTTAGGGATATTAATAGAAACTGATTCAAAAATCTCCTTATTCCTCCAATCCCAGATTTGGTGACAGACAATTGAAAAGAAGATTTCTCCATGGTCAAGATTAGAAAGCAATTTCCCACTGACCCCATCCTCAAACCAATCCAGATTAGAATAAGAGAAGAACATATCAATCATATTACTGGGGAGAATTTTACTCCAAATACCTTTACTTCTCTCACAGTCCCTCAGAGCATGACAAATAGTTTCTTCATGCCCTCTACATCTGCTACAATCTCCTGACTCCACCAAATGGCGTCTTTTCCTATCTGAATTAGTAAGAAGCCTGTTCTTGATCCCAAGCCATAAGAAACTTCTAACTCTGTACGGAACTTTTAAAGACCAAATCAACTTCTAAATAGCAGAATGAGGCTCCTCATCACCGTTGCTAAAAGCTTCAAAGGCTGACTTACAAGTATAAGCACCGCTGTTTGTAGAAGCCCAACAAAAATTATCCATATCCTCTTCCATGTTACTAATTTTAACTCCTCTAATTCCAAGGAGAGTCTCCAAGCTAAAGAAAGCCTCAAATTTAGGCCAAATCCAATCACCTTCTGAATCAACCATATCCGCAATCTTCCAGTTGTAAAAACTAACAGGCGGAAGAGAGTTACAAACCTCTAACAGAGGTTTGTCACTAATCCACTTATCATGCCAAAAGCTGATCGTCTTACCATTTCCCACATCCCAACCGATCCCAGTACAAAATTCTGAGAAAATAGAACTCAGGCCTTTCCAGAGGAAGGAACAACTAACCACTCTATCTTTGGGCCCTCCAAAAATCTTATCTTTTCTATATTTTCCACCGAGTAAGCGAACCCAAAGCGCCGAAGGATTTTACCACATTCTCCAAAGAAGCTTCATCAAAAGAACCTTATTATTATCTTTAGCCTGTCTAATCCCTAGACCCCCTCTATCTCTAGGCTTACAAACCTCCTTCCACGGGACCAGATGAATCTTCTTTCTATCCCCAGAATTCCCCCACAAAAAACGGCGGTTAATTTTATCCAGATCATTAAGGACCGGCTCCGGCAATCTACAGGCTTGCATACTATTATTAGAAGGCAAAGGAATAGGATTGATGCGATTAAAGATTGTAACGGGAATTGGGTCTATGAGAATGAAAAAATCCGTAATCTTGCTCTTAACTTTTATAAAGAGTTATTCAAAGAAGATACTGTTGATCTTAGTAAAGCTTATTCAGTTATTACTTATCCCAGGATTGAGGAGGATAATTTTCTGAAAGCCTTCCAGTATGGGGGCCACTAAAGCTCCGGGGATTGATGGCATTCCTGCTGGTTTCTATCAAAAACATTGGGATACTGTAAAGGAAGGTATTTATAAGTTTATTGAAGGAGTGTTTACTAATCCTGATAATATTAGGCATGTGAATAAAACCTTGCTTGTTCTGATTCCTAAAGTTGAAAAACCTTCTTCTTTTTTACAAATGAGACCGATAAGCCTTTGTAATGTTATCTACAAAACAGTTACTAAAATGGTGGCTACTAGATTCCGTAATATTCTTCCTGATATTATTAGTCAGAACCAAGGTAGTTTTGTTCCGAGTAGACAAATGATGGATAATGTCGTTATTGCCCAGGAGATGATTCATTCTATGAAGATTAAGAAGGGTAGGAAAGGTATTGTGGCTCTCAAACTGGATCTTGAGAAAGCTTATGATCGCCTTGACTGGAGTTTTTTGCTTCAGTGTCTTGAAAAAGCAGAGATTCCGGAGAGCTGGAGGAAGTTGATTGAGGTTTGCATTTGTTCTCCTACTTTTCAGGTTTTGTTTAATGGGGATATGTCTGAGGAATTCTCCTCTTCTAAGGGTATTAGGCAAGGTGATCCCATGAGTCCCTTTCTTTTTGTTATAGCTATGGAAAGGTTAACTCATCTTATTCAGGATGCTATTAATAGTAAGACTTTTCATCCGGTTGCTATTAATAGATTCTGTCCTGCTATTACTCACTTATTTTTTGCGAATGATGTTATGATTTTTGTGGAAGGGACTGAGGATCAAATGAGGGAGATTATGAGAATTATTAATTGTTTTTGTGAGGCCTCTGGTCAAAAGCTTAATATTCAGAAGTCTAGAATGCTCTGTTCTAAAAACATGAGTACTGGATTGTGCAAGAAGTTGAGTGATATTTCAGGTATTCCTTTAACCAATTCTTTTGGTAATTATCTTAGGGTTCCTCTCCATAGTGATAGAGTCTCTAAAGCTTCTTTTAAAGAGATTCTGGATAGAACCAATGACAAGTGTGCTAATTGGAAAGCTAAGACTTTGTCTCTTGCGGGGCGTCTTACTCTTATTAAATCAGTCAACTGTGCGGTTCCTAACCATATTATCCCAAGCTTTCTAATATAGTAAACCTCTATTTTTATAGGACAAATTTCTTTGGCAAAAAGGAACATAATAATTGATATATTAGTTTTGATATTATTTCAAACCTTTAATTTAGCAACTTATTATTTTGTAAAAAGAATGAATAAAAATTATAAAATTAAAAATAGAGTTATGATTAGTGCAAAACATACACAAACCAATTGATAAAATCATGACTTGGGATGCCATTACCAAATTAGGATCCATAGAATATAAAATCCGATTACAAATCAATAATTGTCATTAAAACTGAATTACCATTCAAAATGAATAACTAAGATCTTCTACCTTTGCCATCAAATGAATTTCAAATTCAACAATCAAACAACCATTAACTATATATCCCTCTGATGCATCTTTGAGTTTGGTAAAAGGTATAAACTCACAAAAACCATAAAATCTTGAAAATTTATAGAACAAGTGATTACCTACAATTAACAGATAATTTAAAGTCAAAAAAGATAATAAATGAGAAACCTCAATGTACTGTATATTCAAAAGTACCTTTTTTTTTCGAAGTGTTTTCCATGTAACTGATTCCTGATACGTAACACGAATTCGCAATAGAAACTTTCATGATGTATGAGGTTCTCCAACTGAAGATAGATAGACGGGCCTTCTGACTTAGAATGCCAACCTTTAGGATGAATATCTGACTTCCTACAACATTCAAAAGTAAAATGTTGAAATTTTTGAACATTAGTTCCCATTACTGCTCTTTTTCTGTAACAAATTTTCACTGTGTTATTTCATTAGAATTACAGTCTTACATTACAATCTGGACCTGATCCAAAATCAGAGGAAAGTAATGATCATTTCATGTCACAACGGAAATTGAACAACTATATACTGATGGTTGAAGAGCAATGGAACTAAGCTTTAGTTGCATTTAAGCTCTCAGTAGTGATTCATACAAACTCCATTTATTTTAATCCAAATCTTCAATAGGAATTGCAAGTGAAACCCATTGACTATCAGCATTAGCAGAACCAATTGAAAATCATCAAAACTATAAGTTGAATGAAAAACCGCAGACAACCATACAATACTCAAGTCTAATGACCAAAAAACAGAGAAAAATAGCAGAGTCTACCAAAACCAGCATCAACCCACAGAAAAACAACATACACAAACAAAGCCACTCAAACCCATCTTTGACAAATTCGATGGTTACAATCCCCTGCATAACACAATTTAAAATTTCACAATAAAACTAATCTCATTAGTCACCAACTTTAACTAAAGTTGAATCTGCTAAAAACCTAATTCGTTCTTTGCCATCCAAATAGCATACACAGCTGCAGTAACAGAAAAACAGCGAACTGGTTAGAAGATATTTACCTTTAGCCTTCTTACAAAGTCTGGAAACAGATAGATTCCTCAAAAATTGAGTCAAAGGCAACTGACCATGTCTATTCATTTCTTCCCAAACCCGCTTCAATAAAAGAGCAGTAAAAAAAAGATATAGTGAAGAAGACTACAATTAATAGAATTAACAAACCATTTTTTCTAAAAAAAAATCAGCAACCATTACTCTTTCAAATTATTTCACCCTTAGAATAACTCAAATTTGAAATCAGTTTAACTTGCTATAGTCAAAAATCAAACTTTAAGAACTAGAAAATAAGCCCCTTAGATTTTTCTGATGAGCAAAGAAACCCGATCAACAAACCAGAAAATTGAGAGAAAAACGTACAAAAATCAAATACAAAAATGCAAGAACAAGCAAAAAATTTTAAAAAAAGAAAGAAACCAAAATCATACCAGCATCAATAACCACATCCTAATAAGTGGTTCCATCTTTTAGAAATTGACTCAAGTCCCAAGTCCATCCAATTCATCTAGGGTTCAAAAACTTACTTTCCAGCTTCACGCCACTGCTCCATTATTAGACCTGCAAAAGATTAAGAAAGAAAATATAAAATCCAATATATAACAAAACCTCATAAATTAGGTTTTTCATTAGACAAAAACACAAATAAGATATCTAAATTCCAATAGAGATAGGCATGCATATGGAAACTAATGAAAGGAATCAGATTTTGTTTAATTTTAAAATTAGGAACTTCAATTTTCAAGGGAATTAGAGAAGTATAATGGAGCTTACCGGATTCATTGCTATGTGGGTTTCTCAGAGCTCAATAGAAATGGAGGAGGGTTTTAGAGATGAAGAAAAATATCAGAACCAGGCCAACTAATCATCTTTCCACAAAGCTAAATCAGCGGGAGAAAGATGGATGGAAAGCTAACGAGGGAAAAAGGAGAGTATCGCAAAGAAGGATGGAGTACATCACAGAGATTGAGAGAGCAATACAGCTTATCTATATTTTTTATTTGTTAGATTTTGTGTTGGCGGGAGCTTTTGGGGGGAATATTTTGGGCCTAAATATTTGGCATAATTATAATATGGAGAGTTTTATTAATTTTTGTAAAACTAAAGGTTTAGTCACTATTACTATTCTTTCAACGAGAGTTTTTCCTTTTATTTGTTATAGCCATCAATCAATTTATTTTCTTATTAGTCATTGTTTTCTTTTAGGCATAAGTTAAATAACTAAATAAATTAAACAAAAACATATCAAATAATATAAACTCTTTGAGTAAGGGTGATTTTTTTAGAGTTTAGAATATTTGATATGTTTTAGTTAAATTTATTTAGTTGAAGATTATCTTATATATAATATTATAAAATAACGAAACTAACTAAATATTTTTCTTCTCTATTATTGGTCACAAAAGAATTAAATTTTTGGAAAAAAAATATTGGTCTCCATATTTATCTAAAATTTCCCTCTTTATATATAGCTACGAATAGTAGTGACAAACTGATTTTTGTCCCAAATATATATGCATGTAGTGACAAAATTTAGTCAAAATAAGTATTTCATCACAATTTTTGTATGTAGTCTAACTTTAGAGACAAATAATTTATTTTGTCACAATAACCATATTTATTGTGACAAAAATATTTTCGTCCCAAAAGAATTAGTCACAATATCATGAATTTTTTGTAGTGCCACTATTGGAGTGATTGTGGGTACCAAGGAAAGTTACCAATTTTTGGCAACCTCTTGGCAATCTTGTTTAATTATTTTTTAATATTTATAATAAAATAATAATTTGTAGGATTATAATGATAATTTTTCAAGCAACCTCTGTTGGAGCATTTTTTAAGTAAAAGTTGTCAAAAGTGATGTAAATGAAAGAAACAATAAAATATTATATTTTGGGATTATACTCTTTTAGGTACTCTCTATTGGAGATGCTCTTAATGTCTCTTAATTCATTTTTTTATTAATAATTTATTATTAAGCAATCTCTCTCCTCTCACTATTGGTAAATATAACAATAATTAATGATTTTAATAATAAAATAGTAATAATGAATGAATATAAAGAGCAGTGTTGGAAATAATGTCTTATTGTTTCTTAAATTGCTAAGAATCATTTATATTATTTTTACATTGTCCACTAAAAATCTGTTAGAAATGCTCTAAGTATATAGACAAACAGTAAACTTTATTTCATACAGAAAGAATGCAAACTTTATTTTATGAAAAGAAATATTTCAAGGAGCGAATATTTATGCAAAATATTTACAATCGGTATATCAATTATAACCAACAACTAACATTCACTCTTTGGATTTTACTGACAATAGTGACAGTAGGGAGGAAGAAGATAATGGGCTTGCAGTTGTGGCGAGATTCCTGACTGATAGGAGTATCAATTTTACTGCTATGCGCACTCGGTTAGCTAATTTATGGAGGCCTGGAAAAGGGATTGCAATCTCTAAATTAGAGGTAAATTTCTTTCTGTTTGAATTCTTCCATATTGTTGATAAGGAGAGAGTCTTAGCCGGAGGTCCATGGTCCTTCGATAATCACCTATTGGTTATGAACGATTGGAAAAAAGGAGAGGTGTCGGGGAGTGTCAATCTGGACTATTCTGCGTTTTGGATTCAGGTGTACGACCTTCCGATTGGTACAATGTCCGAGGCCATTTGTAAGTAGATTGGTAATTTTGTGGGGCGCTTTCTGGAATACGATCCTAATAACAATACAAGTATCAGGAGGATGTATATGAGGTTGAGGGTGCTGATTGATGTTAGGAAACCACTGCGCCGATTTAAGAAGATCAAAAAGTCAGCAACTGAGTGGGGATTCATTACTTTTAAGTATGAACGTCTGACGAATTTCTGTTACATGTGTGGGCTGCTTGGCCACACTAATCGTTTTTGTGAACAAAGGTTTATTACACCGGCACAGAATGTTTCACTTGAATGGGGATAGTGGGTTAAGGCGCCAATGCACAGGGGATAGGAGCAATAGGGCTCGAAATGGCTTTGGGAGCCGGGTGGTCGGATGGGACTACAACAACAGCTGCAAGTGGTTAAGCAGAAAGTGCTGGAGGATATCACAAATGTGCAGGTTGTGAATGCTCAAACCAGTTCCTAGGGGTGTCAGGTGGTAGATGAAGTTCAAGCTATGGAAGTAGCTTCGAATGTGGAACAGGAAAACACTATTGGAGTTTGTGGATGATCGTAAATGTAGGAGGGCTAATGCGGAGCCTGTGGTGATTGAGGGGGTAACGGTAACTAAAGATTCGCCTATTTCCTTTGACGTTCAGGATACGAGTGCTTCTTCTTTTAATGATGCGGTGAGGCCTGGAGATTTGGTCCGCCGAACCACATGAGTTGTCTTAGTTGGAACTGACGGGGGTTAGGCGATCCTCGTGCAGTTCGATCATTGGGAGAGGTTCTGAGGGCTTCTAAGACGGATGTGATCTTTCTCATAGAGACTCTTGTGGAGGTTCAGAAGATTGAATCGATTCGTCGTAAGTTTGGTTATGCAGGCAGTTTTAGTGTGAATTGTAGAGGTAGAAGTGGCGGTCTTGCTGTTTTGTGGAAGGATTCTATTGAAGCTTCGGTGAACTCGTATTCGGATCACCATATTGAAATCCAAATACGTGATTCACTAATGGGGGATTGGAGATTGGTTGGATTTTATGGATTTGCTGACAGGAATCGACAGAGAGAGTCATGGAGTTTGCTTAATTCAATTGCGTCTGTATCTGTCCTTCCTTGGGTGATTCTTGGGGATTTTAACTGCATTCTAAAGCAGGAGGAAAAGAAAGGAGGGTTGTTGTATCCTAATTAATGCAAGCATTTCAGGATGCTATTTTCTCAAATGGACTGGAAGAGTTACAGATGGAGGGTGAAGCGTTTACTTAGGAAAGGAGTAGGGGAACGAATTTTTGGATTCAGGAAAAACTGGATCATGCATTTGCTTCTCCGGAATGGATTGATCAACATTCCGCTTATAAGCTGACGACGCTACTGAGTAATTATTCTGACCATTTACCTATACATCTGCAGTTTAAATCTCGTGTTGGGGAGATTAGAAAGCGTCGTTTTAAGTTTGAGCAAGCCTGGCTGCATGAGGAAGTGTTCGTGGATATGGTTCGAAGAGTGTGGAGGGCTGGTGGTAGTAGCTCAATTTTATCTAAACTTGTTGCATCCGCTGATTCGATGGAGCAATGGGGAGTAGGCTGGCGGGGCAAGTTCACTCGTCAGATAGTAGGGTGTAAAAAAAGGCTTGTTAGGCTCCGTAGTGCAGAAGATACCGAGGGGGTTAGAGCATATTTTGAGGTCAAACGAAGTCTAGATTAGCTATTGAGAATGGAAGAGGATTATTGGAGGCAGAGGGCAAAGGCATTTTGGTTGAAAGGGGGGGGGGGATCAAAATTCTAAATTTTTCCATGCCTGTATTAAGGCTAGGCAGAAGAGCAATCAACTTTCTCAAATTAAGGATGATCATGGTGTTGCCTATACTGGCCTTGAAGGAATAGGTACTATTATCCAAACTTATTTTGAGAATTTATTTTCTTCTTCAGTTCCTGTGTGCTCATCTTCTTATTCTCCTTATTCTGATGTGACAGAAGTTATTGAGAATTTGGTTACAAGCGATATAAATGAGCAGCTTATTGCTCCATTTTCCGTTGAGGAATTTCGTACTGTTGTATTCCAAATGCCCCCGGATAAATCTCCTGGTCCTAATGGACTTAATCCGGGGTTTTTTCAGCATTTTTGGCCCGATATTGGAATGGATGTTTTTTTGGCTTGTAGGGAGTGGCTGAATTGTGGTCAATTTCCAGTGCATTTAAACGATACTATTATTGTGTTAATTCCTAAGGTGGAGAAGCCTGAAAAGATGACAGATTTGAGGCCTATCTCTTTGTGTAATGTGTTGTACAAAATTGTTGCCAAGGTGTTAGCCAATCGGTTGAAAGTGATACTTCCTGATATTATATCGGATACTCAATCTGCCTTTGTCTCAGGGAGGTCAATTGTTGACAGTGTTCAGCTTGCATTTGAGGCAATTCACTACATAAAAAGGAAGAATAGGGGCAATCAAGGGCAGGTGGCGTTAAAGATTGATATCAGTAAAGCATATGACAAAGTTGATTGGGGATTTCTGAAGTCGGTAATGGTAAGAATGGGTTTTTCACATGATTTGGGTTGATTGGATAATGATGTGTATTGGCTCAGTTAAGTATTCAGTCTCTGCCAATGGGGACTTTGTCGGTCCTATTATTCCATAAAGGGGCCTAAGGCAAGGTGATCCGTTATCACCTTATTTATTTATTTTATGTGTTGAGGTGCTATCTGGATTAATTAAGAAAGCGAAACAGGCCAATTTACTACATGGATGTCGTGTTGCAAGGCACGCACCTAGCATATCTCACTTGTTCTTCGCCGATGATAGCTTTCTCTTCTTTAATGCATCTGTTGAAGAGTGTAGGGTGGTTCAAGATATTCTGATGGCTTATGAGGCAGCATCTAGTCAAGCAGTGAATTTGCAGAAGTCTAGAATCTTTTTTAGCGGCAATGTGGCTGATGACGCCCGTGATCAGGTATGCAATTTATTAAATATGCATTCCCCTCTGAATACTGGGCGCTATTTAGGACTCCCTTCTTTAATTGGGAGGTCTAAGACCAGCATTTTTTGCTTTCTTAAGGATAGGTTCCGTAAGAGATTTGGTAGTTGGAGTTTCAAATTTCTTTCAATGGCTAGTAGGGATGTACTTTTAAAATCTGTTGCCCAGGCATTGCCTTCATTTTATATGAGCACATTTCTTTTACCTAAAGCGACCTGTGAGGAGTTGCAGAGAATGATGAATTCGTTCTGGTCGGGTACGAAGAGTGGTGGGGGTAGATGTATGCACTGGTTTAGTTGGCACAGGCTGTGCCAGGCTAAGGAATATGGAGGCCTAGGATTTCGCGATCTTAGAGAATTTAATATCTCCCTTTTAGGTAAACAAGGGTGGAAGTTAATATCAAAACCACATATTATGGTGAGTCGGGTTCTCAAAGCTAAATATTTTATGAATGATTCATTTTTTACCTCCAAATTAGGCAATAATCCTAGTTATGTTTGGAGGAGTGTGTAGGAGGCTAAGTCGGTTCTTCGGAAAGGCTTGCGATGGAAGATTGGAGATAGGGCTGATGTATCTGTGTGGAATGACCTATGGATTAAGGATTGTATGGATTTTAAGGTTCAATCCCCTATCATTGCGGGGTTTGAGAACTTCCGAGTATCAGATTTAATGGTCGAAGATATGCGTGTATGGGATAGGGGAAGGATTGAGGGTGTGTTAAATCCGGATGAAGTTGAGGAAGTGTGTAAAATTGTATTACCATATCATGCGCAGCGGGACTGTTTGATTTGGAACTGGACTAAGGATGGGGTTTACACCTCTAAGTCTGGGTACAAGTGTTTGCAAGAAACACGAGTGACAGAGTGGAGGATGGGGGCATGGAAGAGGCTATGGAATTTGTTTATTCCGCTTAAGTTTAAGTTGTTCCTTTGGCGGCTTTGTGTACATTGCTTGCCAACCCGATGTCGACTCAGTAGAAGAAATGTTGGTGTTCCCTTAACTTGTGTTTTATGTTTGCAGGCTTATGAAGATGACGAGCATTTGTTCTTCTGGTGTTTATTTGCTGATACTTGCTGGCGTGTGGCGAATGCGGCTGAAAATGATATCAAGATGATACACTTAGTGATTGGTTCTTGCGGCTCTGTGTTCATGGGTCGGAGGAGGATGTCACTCGGGCTGCTGCTGTATTATAGACGGTTTGGTCCGTTCGAAATACTATTTTATGGAATGGAGGTGCAGCAATTGCCACTGCTGCTGTTAATACGTTGGTTCAATACATTCAGGATTGGCGACAGTTCAATATGTTGGGTTCTCGGTCGGTTCGAACTGATGTTTCTGCTCCAACACGATGGCGATGTCCGGCTGTTGGTGTTCTTAAATATAATGTTGACGCCTCATTATTTGCACAGGAGAAACGCTATGGTTCATGGGTTATTCACCGATCCGAGGGTCAGTTTGTGGCGTTACGGTCTTGACACGATGTGGGCCTTATACCTGCGAGCTTGGCGGAAGCTGTCGGGCTACGACACGCACTTGTGTGGGTAAGCTCCCTTAATTATGATCGTGTTGAGTTCGAGGTGGATGCTAAAGCTGTAACGGACAGTCTATTCTCGTCTAAGATTGATGTGTTTGAGTTTGGAACTGTTATTAGTGATTGTAAACGTCTTATCGCTCAAAAGCCTAATTTTCGGGTTTCGTTTATTCCAAGGTTAGCGAATGGGGTAGCTCATGTTGTAGCTAAACACGCCCTTTCCAATGCTAATACTTATGTTTCTTTCTCCGTTCCTAGTTGGTTAGAGGACGCGCTATGTAAGGATATTTTTTATTAATTCAAGTTAACAGGTTTGATTAAAAAAAACTAACATTCACTCCATTTCCATATAATAATTTTTATAAATTATTCTAGCAAATTAGTATTTTACTAAAATATAATCATTCTAATTTTCTAAAAAATTTTAACTTGGGTTTTTAATCCAAACTTTAATTTTTTTTATATTAGTTTAGGTTTTGTTATACATTCCAATACTTATTTCCCAATAATGACATGGAATATAATTTTTATAGTTAATCAATATAAATTCATTAATATGAATTGGGATAAGGTACCAAAATAGGTCTAAGGTTTTTGGGAAAGTACCAATTTAAGTTTAACGTTCAAAATAACACCAATATAAGCTTAACATTTAGAACATAATATCAGTTTAGGCTTAACGTTTACAATATAGCATCAATTTAGGTCTCACATACAAAATAACACCAATATAGGCTTACCGTTTACAAAATAATACGAATTTAAACTTAACATTTTACAAAATATATACAATTTAAGCTAAACATCATAATTAAGGTGCCTTCTATGGTTACTTTGATTTTGACAAAGTACCATTAATTTCAGTTGTTAATCTAAGGTTTATATATATACAATACTAAGTAAATGAGTATGAGAACATAAATGACTTCCAATTTTTATAGGTTTCACTTGTGATAAAACATTATATATTAACTCATACCTTTTCCCCGGAGAGATAAATGGCGAGATGACCTAGCCGCTGCCCCCAATCTCTGCTTTGATCTTCGACCATAGAGACCGCATCCTTTGCCATTGCTCACCTCTTTGACCGCAGTTCCTATGCGAAATCTCTGCAGACCTCTTTAGAACAAACGACTCTGACTGCAAATCAGCCCGTCTCACCGCCGTCTTTCACCGCGGTGGTTCAACAATCTATTTCTATCACCGCGCCCCGCCTCTTCCGCAACTAGTTGTCTCTGAGGAAGGTGGATTGAAGGCAATCCGCATCCAGCAATCAGTTTATGAAGAACGGGTAAAATCTTTCCAGCACTCTGTAATTGGGCGTGCCTCTCTTACTAAAGGCAAACGCCCCTGGAAACATGATGATTTGAAGCAACATCTGAACAAAATTTGGAAACGATCAATGGACTAGAAGCTTATCTCACTAGGGAAATGATTCTACCACATTATCATATCAGATGCAGCTGCCTTGCAAACAGTCTGGAGCATGGGAGCCATTCCACTCAAGCCCAGAATTATGCGGTTCACCCCCTGGACGCATGGCTTCAACCCCGACTCCCACAAATCGACCTTTGCTCATGTATGGGTTCATTTCTATAATTTACCTTGGGAATTTTGGGATACTTGAATAATTATGAGTATTGCACGGGTTGTTGAAATTCCTATTCATTTTGATCACAATACTGTGAATGGTGAATTTGGCCATTATGCTCGGGTCTTAATTGATGCGGATTTGTCAGGAGATATATAGTCAAAGGTCCGAGTGGACACCACTTCTCACAAACAGTGGGTCTTCCTTGAATATGAGCATCTCCCGCCCCTTTGTGCGACTTGTTCCTCAATTGGTCACTTGACAGCTCAGTGTAGACGCAATGTCAAATATGAAGCGCAGAAACATCCGAAGCAGGCCGCGAAACAAAAGCGTGGTGCTGAAACTAGGCAAGAAAAATCGCTCAATGAACAAGAACACAATACAGAGACCTCAGATTTACCCCAGCAGAGGGATAATGATTTACAAATGGTTCTTCACATTTCCAGTTTAGCGAAAAAGGCAACAACTAGTGAGTTTGATGTTGATAAGCCTTGGGGAGATTATAGTGAGGATGGTAGTAGGGACAAGTTCGACACTGAAGGACATGCTAGGATGATGATCCCGGAAGCAATTCGCAATCCCATCGGTATCAATACTGAGGCACCCGACTGGACTAATCAAATCTGGAAGGTACAAAAGTGGCAGGATATGCAAGTCGCTGAGGATGAGACACAAAAACCGGATGAGGCAACAAAATGGTCTCTGATTAGTCGAAAACAGAAATCACACAAGTCTATCAGTGAATCTCGCTCTAAAAGACAGAGCCGACCACCTCTACGCTATCAATGTTAGTACTCTTTTGGAATTGCAGAGGGATTAGAAACCCTCACACCCGACGCGCCTTGAAGCTTATTTGTAATGTAAATCGTCCGGATTTGGTTTGTTTGGATGAACCGAAGGTTTCATTTGACAGAGTGGACTCATCCTTTTGGCTTTCGTTGGGCTTACAGCTAATTTCTAGTAACACACATGGTTCGATTTGGCTATTTGACAGAATCGGTAGTGTTGTGCAGAATTCTGTTCTTGTGGAGCATGAGTAGCATATCACCATTCAACATGGGGTGATTGGGTGCATTGTTTCTTTTGTTTACGGCAGTACTTCTGCAGCTCATAGAAGGGAGCTTTGGAATTCGTTGTTGTCTTATAACGGTGGTAGTGTTTGGCTTGTTGTTGGTGACTTCAATATTATCACTAGAGCTCATGAAAAAACTCGGAGAGGTCCTGCTAATAGATCTTGCAACGACTTCCACGGTTTCATTAACAATGGGAGCTTGATTGATGTTGAAACCACATGTTTTGAATTTACTTGATCCAATGGTTGACTTGGTGATGCTCATGTCGAAAGTAGGCTTGATAGAGCCCTGGTGAACGAAGGCTTTGTTGATTCTTGGGATAGAATCCGTTGTTCCACTCTCCCACGGAACCATTCGGATCATTGCCCGATTTTGATTTCCTGTGAGGTTGGCTTGGCTCGAAAATCCAGATTTCATTTTCTCTCAATGTGGACCACACACACTGTGCTTCATGAGGCCGTGTCGGATCACTGGCATAGCTCGCACATTTTTTTACCCCCGGGTCAGCTTCTTTGGCATAAATTGAAGACTCTTTGACCGATCCTTAAAACTTGGAACAGGAATGTGTTTGGCTTGGTGGAAGTTAACATTGCTACGGCTAAAAGAAAATTGCAGCAGGTCCAATCAGATATCTCTGAACATGGTTTTATAGGGACAGGCAAGCTCAGGAAGCCCAGGCTCAGGCTGAACTCGATCTGCAACTCTATCGGCATGAACTGCTCTTCCAGGATCGGAGTCGGGTGCAGTGGCTGTCAGTTAGGGACCGCAACTCCTCGTTCTTTTACCGGGCGGCAAAAATTAAAAAATTTCAGGCTAACTTAAGCACTTTGATGATTGATGGGGTGCTTACAAGCGACGAAAATTGTATTTCTCAACATGTTATTGATTTTTATACTTCTTTGTTCACTGGCAACTCTCAACCGACTGACCTGAGCGCAATTGCAAACACAATTTCGGCTCTAGTGACGATTAAGGATAATGAAGGATTAATGAATCGGTCGTCCGTCGATAAGATTAAGGTCGCGGTTTTCAGCATGAATCTGGATAGTGCGTCTGGTCCAGATGGGTTTGGAGGGATTTTCTATCAACATTTCTGGGACATCATGGGCACAGATGTTTGTGAAATGGTTTTCAGCTTTTTTGACAGGGGTTGTGTTTTCCCAGACATGAATTCCAGCCTAATGGTGCTTCTTCCAAAGGTAAACGGAGCCATTGCCATCACGCAGTACAGACCTATTGCTATGAGTAATTTTAATTATAAAATTATTGCAAAAAATCCTTGCTGGCAGGCTTGCTCCGGTGGCTGCAAAAATTGTGTCTGACAATCAGTTTGGGTTTATACAGGGGAGGAGTATTCATAACTGCATTGCTACAACTTCGGAAGAGATAAATATGATGGGTAAGCGTGGTTTTGGAGGATGGCATTAAAAATTGATATTCGAAAGGCTATATGCTGGATTGGAATTTCCTCTTGGCAGCTATGGAAGCTTTTGGATTTTCTCTATGTTTTCGTGGTTGGATTCTGGAAATCCTGGGCTCGGCCAAAATCTGAATTATGCTTGGGGGTAACGCGAAAGGTTACTTTGGTTGCTCTTGTGGAGTTCGCCAAAGGGATCCTCTCTCTCCTATTTTATTTAGCATCGCGGAAGATTTCTTCAGTCGGTGGGTTCACAGGCTTGAGCAACATAGTACTCTCACATCTAGGTTGTACGCATCTCGGGCTAGTTTCCCCTCCCATCTGCTATATGCTGACGATATGCTTCTTTTTGGCAAAGCCTCTATGAGAAACATGAAATGTACCAGGGATCTTTTTTAATTTTATGTAGCGATTTCGGGTCAAGTGGTGAATTGGGAGAAAACAAAGATTTTCTTTGGTAGTCACATTAGGAGCCATAAGAGGTTTCGGCTCGCTGCGTTCCTAGGTGCTGGGGTTGCGGATCCACCTTTCACCTATCTTGGCATCCCCCTATTTCATGGGGCTCCTAAAAACAGATATTTACAGCCGATTGCGGATCAGTTCATGTCCAAGTTCAGTTTATGGAAGGAGCAGTCGTTGTCTTTTGCAGGAAGGTTAACTTTGGTCCATTCGCCTCTCACTGGTGCTCTTATTCACTTTATGCTAATCTACAGGTGGCCGGTTGATCTATTGAAAAGAATTAATAGGCTATCAGAAATTTTTTTTGGACTGGTAATCGTGAGTTGCACAAACTTGTGGTGGTTCTTTGGTCTATTTGTTGTCAACATAAAGACGGGGGAGGACTTGGGATAAAGGATCTGAGCCTTTTTAATTATGCTTTGTTGGGGAAATTCTGTTGGAAACTTTTACAGGGATGTACTTTCGTAGCCAGGCTACTTCGGACCCGTCTTCTCACCGCTTCTGGTCAGCTGAAGCAATATGTTACTAATTCTTCGGTTTGGATATCTTTCCGCACCATATTTAGCAATATCAGAGACAACGTAAATTCATGGATTGGGGACAACTCGAGTTTGTATTTTTGGACGGATGCGTGGATCCATCCAACCATAGTTGATCAACTCGAGATTCCTGCCTAGGAGCAGCGAACTCTATTTGAGCCAGTAAACAGATTTCACGCTCTCGGGCTTTGGGCGAATATACAGGACTTACCTTTACCTTTCTCGGTTCAGGAGAATATTATGCAGATAAAGCAGGGCTTAGATGCGAGGGATGTTTGCATCTGGACGATTTCAGATTCTGGCTTTTCTTTGGCTTCAAGGTGCAAAATATGCAAGGCGCATGAAGAATCCTCGGAACATCTATTCACCTCTTGCGATGTGGGGTCCTCATTGTGGACAGCCATTTGGAATCACTTTGGCGTTACGGTAAATCTTCCGATGATAAATTCTTTCCCTAGCCTGCTGAGGCAACAAATTCCATGCAATAAAAGAAAGAAGTGGCTGGTGGCGTTAATTACTTGCTCATGTTATATCTGGCACATTAGGAATAAGGCCGTGTTGGATAAGGAGCTCCCTTCAATCCAAAGGTTAGTTGCTCGCCTATTTTCGTATATATCGAAATCCGCTGGTGTTGATAGCGGAACTGCTGCTGATCCGGATCGAAACAGACCGCCGAAGCCTGATTACAAGTTCATTAGGTGGGTGGCGCCGCCTGTGGGGTGGATTAAAGTTAATACAGACGGTTCAGCCATTGGTTCGACGGGTAATGCAGGTGCAAGGGGAGTTTTCCACAATGTTAGGGGCTTCGTCATAGGATGTTTTGTGTCTGCACACATAGCTGAACTTAAAGCAGTTCTTTTTGCAATTGAATCAGCCGGGGAGAGGGAATGGCACAACCTTTGGATCGAATCTGACTCACCTTATGTGGTAAATATGTTCAAAGGTATGGAGGTGAGGGTGCCTTGGTACGTTCGGCAAGAATGGCTACAGGGTCTGTCGCGATGTGCGCTTATGAATTTCAGAATTTCCCACATTTACTGCGAAGGAAATCAAGCTGCTGATAGCCTTGCTAGATTTGGCACCACGGCAACGAGTTTGACTTGGTGTCATGTTGCACCGTCATTCTGTCATTCTTTTATTTTTGATGATCTTTGTAATGTAGCTCATGTTCATTTTGTTTAATTCTTCCTTTGTATTTTTCATTTTTTTGTTCCTTTCGGGTTGATTGGGGTGCCGACCTAGTTGGGATGTCATGCGTTGAGCCTTTAATCACGTCTCGACATTCTAATAAAAAAGTATGAGAACATAAATAATATGGAAAGAGGAAGGGACTTTTTTGAAATTAGGAATTGATAATTAGTTTGTTTTTGTTTTTGAAGAAAAGAATTGATAATTAATAATATAAATATCATCACTAATTCACTACAAAGAGGAAGATAAAAAAGGTAGTTTATATTGGTTTGGGGGTTTGGACAGATTGATAAAAATTTATGACTAATTATAGTTATTTATACAGTGTATATAGGAAAAATAGGAACTATAAATTTATGACTAATTATTTATAGTTTATCTATGTAAATAGGAAATGGAAACTATAAAATGACTGACATATATATAAACGGTTCGGTTTTTAAGTAATTTGTATCAAATCGAACCGAACTAAGTTTAAAATCGATAATACTAAAAACTCTAAACCGATTTTGAACCGAACGGAAAACCAAATTTTAATGCGTTTGGTTCGGTTTTGCGGTTTTAACTGCATTATGAATAGCCATAACAAGGCACATGTATCACACACATGATGAGTTAAGGGAGTCTCGAAGTTCGCAACCAGTAAGTATTACGGTTGTCCTCACGATACGTGTGTGATGAGGGACAGTGTAAATACCAAATTTATTATTTATTTGTTAATATCTACTAGCTCTATATAGTATTTGAATAGTTCAAATCTCTTATATCTTAGGAGATCCATCTGTTGTAACCTCTCTCTATATTGTATTAAACGTTCAGCAAAGGTAAAATCTTTGCCATTGGTAGTATTTGGCAACGATTTTAATTAAAAACCGTTGTCAAATACCACCAAACACTACCAAAGGTATCAGTTTTTATTGTATGCGGTCTTCAAAGATCTTACATTTGACATCAATTTTTTTTATAAAGATTCCATTAATGGTCATTGACAACGGTTTTATTAAAACCGTTGCCAAAAGTAAGATCTTTGTGTAATTTGAACGTTGCCCAGATTGATGCCATTGGTGGTATTTGGCAATGGTTATAATTAAAACCCGATCCTAAAAGGATAAAACAGTTGTTGCCAAAGCTACATTTTACTGAATTTATATAAATTCTATCATCTGAACGTCAATACTTTTACTGAATTTATATAAATTCTATCATGTGAAATACGTAACAATGATGAGGAGGACAAATTTTTTTGTCATAACATTACCCCAATAGCTACATTTTAACTTAATATTTTTCCAAGTTAGATTAATCATGAGAATATAAATTCAGCGTCATGAGAAAAATTTGGTCACTTAAAGGTAAAAGAATTACCAAAGACAGATTTTGCCCTTCATCTAAACCATCAACAAATAAAGCCCTATGACAATGTTAATTCTACTATTAATTCGATTTTTTTTATTGAAATACGGATCTAGCCTAATGGGAATCTCAACCAGGTTGGCGCCCCAAAAAGGCAAATAACCAAATATATAAATGAAGAGATGGAAAAAAAAAGTATGAAACCAGTACAAAGAATGTTTTAAGAAAATCTAAACATATTTCTACCAATAGCATTATCTCTAGCAAGAAGAGAGCAGAAGTGTGGAAGGGTATTCCATATTTGTAAATCTGAGGCCAGACGTCCGTAATTAGCAAGAGCGTCCGCCACTTGATTTCCCTCGAGGAACACTTGATTTCCCTCAAGTATTTAAATTAGTAAATCATAAAAGGATATAACTTTATGGTTTTATATATAAATGTGACATGGTGGAGGGTTGTGAAAACCTTAAGTTTCTGTGTTGGGATAAAAATGTATATGTATATTGCATTAATTGAAAATCATCTGATATATGAGATAAAACAACTTTTGCATCTTTACAAATCTAAGAGCAGACTATGTAAAGATAATTAAAATATATTACAACTTTTTGGATTTAAGGGTAATTTCAACCATCGTCATAAAAAGAATTTGTACTTCAATTTTCAAAACATCATAAAGTATATATCCCTGTGATGGACCATTGAGTTTTCTAAGTGGAATAAAATCAGAAAAACCACAACTTCTTGAAGAAACAGAGAACTGCCCATTACCTGTACAAAATCAGATAACATAAATCAAAGTTCATAAATAATAAAATCCTCATATCATAGTTAAAAAAAATCATACTGGATTTCATAAATACCTTTTCTTTCATAGTTATTCTTACTAATACCATAGGGATTCGAAATACGTAAAACATATCGAGTACACAACTTTTGTCGAAGTTCAAGAGCAGATCATCCGACCTTAAGAACAATGACAAGCTTTTGCCATTTGTGGCGGAAGAATCCCCATTTGGATAAAGCAGTAAACTCCTAAACCATATTCCATTCCAATATTAGAAAAATTATACATAATTGATTATATGATTATAAAGCAATACATTTAGATAAAGCAATACATTTTCCACATTTAACTTATTTTTTTTTTCAACTGAGTGATCAATTGATTATATTTTACCCAAGTTCAGAGGGCTAACTGAATATTTTATGCAAGTTCAGAGGATATCGGGACACTTTAAAAGTTCAGGGAGTCAATCAATCTCTTTTCACAAATTCAGGGCAAATGATGTATTAAGCCTAAGTTATGTATAGATAGCATACTTACCATTTATATCCACCAATATCAAATGTGTTGGATATGTAAGATTTTTTGTGTAGATCTGTATAATTTTGAATTTTCCAAGAGTAAGTGTTGTTTGAATTAGATAGGTCCTTCAAAACTGAGGCAGACTCCCCTTTGCTAATAGACTCCAAAACGAAAATCTCAGCACCAAATATGCAACAATCATTAATGAGGTATCCATTTGATGAACCTTTAAAAAGGCTGAGTGGAAATAATTGGTCAAATCCCCATTCTGTTTTCATTTTATAAAAACGCCTTACCCTCCCCATGCCATCTGTTCAAATGCTCACCAAAATTAACCAACCAAATTTAACATAGCTATATAAAGGGCAGCCCGGAGCACTACGTGTCCCCGCTCAGTGAGGGTCCAGAGAGGGATACCACCACGAGGGTGTACTGGGAACAAGATTTCCCCTACCAATTTATTTGGCAAAAGACCACTCCTACCCGTGACCTCTTGGTCACACGATAACAACGTTTATCGTTGCTCCAAGGCTCGACCTCTTAACATAGCAATATATATTATAAATTAAAAATTAGGCTAAAAAATTTAGCCTCATTGTACAAGGCATTGTAGTCTTAAATCTAATATTTACTTCACAATATAACTGCAAACATAGCACATTTTGGGTTTGAAATTGCATATTTACTAAAGATTGCACATGTACATGGAGGCTAAATTTGATCTATATGAAGCTAATTTTATTTATCTTATCCAGTAACTAAGTAAATGTTACCTTGAACAGTCAAATACTTATCCAGAATTTTATTATAAACAAACAATTTGAAGCACACATTGACCTCCTGATGTGAGGTAATTGAATTTGATTCACAAAAAACTAAGTATAGAGAGATAAACCGATTCTGATTCTGGTTTCCTTTAAGCCCAACACACAGTCTCCTGAATGCAACAAAAAAGGAATAACATATGTATCCATAAACAACTTTGCTCATGAATTAAAATAAAAACATAATTGTTTTACTCACCATTTGTATCCAGCAACTTCAAAATCATTTGACTCATATTTGTCAAAGTTGGGATTCGATAGCAGAAAGGAGAAGTTATTGATCTTAAATAGATAATGAGCAGGTGGTACATCCCTTAACTCCCATGTCACTTCTGTTGAATATTACAAATATATGATGAGATTGAGTTTTTGATCTGTTCTTTTTTGTATAAAGAAATTCAGTGATCCGTGAAAAAGCATACCTGTTTGTTCTTCGGCTGGTAATGCTTCCATGACTATCTTGTTCAATTTTCTTTTAGACATGCCACAATCTTCTTCTTTTAAATTACAATTCTGGCATTGTAGGGTATTATATATATATATACAAATGGAATGGGAAAAGGTAAAAGTTGAAAGGTCTTTTTAAATCGAATGTTAAACCACAAGTGAAAATTGTTCTGTCAATATTGAAAGTTGAAATCATGTTCTCGATAGTAATAATACTTTTACTTAATTACTCTTTGGTATTTGCGCCAAATTTAACACTAACATTTTAGGAAAGAGTACTGCTAATTGATTGAGTCAATTAATTTTTACGGCAAGCCTTCCGAGTGAATTGAAATTAGGTTTAAAATTATTATTTTTTAGCCATAAATTTCACTTTCTCTCTCTTTAACTTTTTGCACATCTTCCTCTCGTGTCAAATATCATAGTTTCTAAAATCCGCTTCCAATCGTCTCTATTCACGAGAAAAAAAGTTAATAATTAGCCGGAAAGAATTAAAGATTAGCATGGTAATCCCAAACCTGGTTAAGAAGGGAGTGAAAAAAGCAATAATGGTAAAAATAAAATAGGGTTTTAAGTAACAGCTGAGGACGTTGCAAATTGTTAAAAGATGCCAAACTAACTGGTTTAGTAATGTGCATGTTAAAGAACACGATAGAAAAAATATGTTTTGCAAAAAGCTTTAGTTGGTGCCTGTTACAAGTGTGAATGTAATTGCAACGCGCCTCTTTTATATAGTTACATATGTACATAAAAAAGTGTTAAGCTTGCCAGAAGTTACTGATTAATTGAAATGTGCCTTTTATTTTAACCCGTTAGAAACAACATATATTCTCGAAATTGTATATGCATATTTTATTAAGAATGAACATCTTTCGAACTTCCTCCATCTAAACCTTTATATAATTCTTCTTAAGCGATTCGCATAACCAATATCTGATTTGTTAATTAAAGATTTATTTTCGTCAAAAAAACAAATTTTTTGTTGAGAAACCCTACAACGAGGAATATGCGCAAGAGCATCGACAACTTAGAAACAAAAGGGAATCTCATGTCATGTTATGGTTTTATTTCGATATGTAAATGACATTATCAAGCTAGTGATATTGAAATTACATGCTCCATTAAATTTAATTTCTTTTTTAATTTTAGAATCATATATTTAATTTAGTAATATATTAAAATTGAATTTTTTTGATATTGTATGTTCTTTTTGAATTGATTTGTATATTTAACTTTCATAAATGAATCAATAACTATTGTAGATACCAAATTGGAATATAAAAAAGCAGTATATATAATAATTAATGCTTAAATTATGTAGGGGCGGTTTTAACCATCCCTAGAGTCGAAAGAGATATTCTAGAATCATGTTTAACTGCCCCTATAAATCAGGAGCTAATTTTTACTCTACCCCATAGGGGATGATTTCCTCACTAATTTGTAGCTTCGGTCTCCTTTGGCGACAGATTTAAGCCGGTTGGTAAAACCGCCGCTTTAACCTACAAGCGAAAAAACTGTTAAAGAACATGATAGAAAAAGCATATCCCACACGCAGTGTGGCTTTTTGAAAGATACCTCTTTATTCCCAAAACTTAACCCACAAGCTGTGTATGAACAGGGCCGGCTCCAGTACTTTAGAGCAGTGGCGGATCCAGGAATCGACGTTCGGGAGGGGGGGGCAAATTTTAGTCCGATTATAAAATTTTCGAAGTCCAGCCTGTTAGGGATGGACAAATTTTTTTAACCTTCTAGCACACTTAAATTTTATGTTTCTTGTATGTTAGCTAAAAATTGTAACATTTTCACACTTTTTTTATTTTTAGCTATAATTTTTTTAAGAGATATAATAAAAATAACTCCATATAAAACAAAAAATGAGCTTGGTATGGTTTGAACTCATGGCCTCACACCTTAAAACAAAACTTTTAACCAACTCAACTAATTTAAACTTTTGAAATAATACTTCATAGGTTAAATATATACTAATATTTGGGGGGCTATACGGGACAAAAATAACGGTACTCAAGGGCGGAGCCGATGGCCGTGGGGGCTTCGGCCCCCGTGGGCTCTAGGCTGGATCCGCCCCTGCTTTAGAGGCCCTAGGCAGGGCCGATCCTGACATTTTTATGGACCTTAGGTGAAAAAAGAGATAAAGAATCTCTTAATTTAAAATATATATATATATATATATATATATATATATATATATATATATATATATATATGTATATATATATATATACTTAAAAGTTTAAAATAGAAATTTGGACGTATTTTAGAACTAAAATATCATATTATTTGGTCATTTTCTAGGTATGAATAATTGTCTTACTAGATTATAATTTTCACTTTGAATTTGTAAAAATATTCAATATAAAAAATTGATTGTACATGTTGTTATTTAATTAACTTAATATGTTATATTACAAAAAAAATCATTTTTTATTAAATCACGTCATAAAACTCAAATACCGAGCCCCGTCCCTGCTAGTAAATGTTTCTTAGTGTTAACAAAAAAAAAAAACTTATATGATTTTAGTAATTTGATCCTAACTATGAGAGTAACTGCAAACATAATGTGGAAATGGAAAATTAATTGTTTTTTTCGTAATAATTCAATTTTAAATATAAAAAATTTATAGGCAAATTTTTTTTATTGTATATTTGGCATGATAGTATACAACATACACATAAAAATGATAACCATGTCAAATGAGTTCCGATCAAGAATTATCTCCATTAGAGATTAGAGATCAGTGCAATGAAAAATGGTAAGCAAACTATAAGTTTCGTTGTGATTTTCAAACATATTTGAATAATCCATTGAGAAAATTAAACAATTTCAGTATTCATCAATATGAAATACAAAATTGATACCAAGATGCAATATGTGAAGAATTGTTTTATCAAATGTTTCAAATGCATAATAATCAAATTAATAAAGAAAATGCTATATTCAGACATGAACATGGTTCATTAGGCAACAATTTTATATTCAATAGCCTTATATTTGCTGCTAATTAAAGTCATTGAATCATAATTATAATCCAAATGGTCATTAAACCACGATCCAGTTTAATTTGACTAGTTCTTTTTCAGAATGAGCAAAATGCCTTTATCAACTTCGTTTTTCACGAATAACAACAAACTACAAACCTTTCATGTTTACTTAGAACATACCAGCTCAATACTCGCATTTTGAGAACATCTTGGCAAACTTACCAATTCTTGTTGAGAAACTTCGAATGGATAACCTTTTGCATTATCATTCAATTCAACAACCATCTTTTCTAACACTTTTGCATTCTTGAGTAGAAATCGAACAAAGTGCGGCACAAGCTGATCTTGCTCAAATCTCCTTGGAAAGCCAAGTATCTTAATGGTTTTTAGATGCGATACCAAACATTCGAAAACAACCGCATTTAAATTCAAATAGATTTCTCCAAAATCATTCAACTCTGTGTAATAACGCTGGAGAAAAAAATTGTTAGGCCAAGGAAAATAACAGTAATACATGTCCAGTTGATATTTAGAATATAAAAGATAACAAAAATTACCTGGTAATGGATATGCACGTTAATAACTAATTTCTCAAGTACAAGTGAATTGCGAAGTACATGTGCAATTCCAGAAGGGTACTTATACCAATCACCATAATTAAGAGTCAAACATTTCAGGTTAAACAATGGAAAGATCAGATCTTCCACTCTGAAAGATGAGAGTATCTGCAAACATAATATTAATGGAAAATGAATATTTTTGTAATATAAAAATATTACATTTATTCCTAAAAACAAGGATGAAATGCAAAGTAGAAAAATAAGAATGAAATACTACTTTTATTGTTTAGAAGTTACCTTGATAAACCAAGTCCCGATATTTAACTCATTGACATGTTGAAGCTTACGTAGAATATCTTTAGTAAAACTTTGAAACTCCTCGCATTCAACGCCGATAGAGGAGCAATCAACAGTAGCGCAAAGTGAAGATGGCAAATTCAGTAATTTAACATTTTTAGCATCAAAACTACCAAAAATCTTCAGTTTGCCAAGCGTTGGACATGAAATTTCAATATCAAAATTGTCCCAAAGATATCCTAAACTCAAATTTGTCAAAGATTTGGAAACAATAACCAGCTGACCAAGCACACCACAGTCAATCAATTCAAATGACTCTAGTAACGAACTAGCGGACACAGCATTATTAATTGCTTGAGCAAACAACTCTAGATAATATATAATCAAACCATTCAGAGATAATTCCTGAAGGTTTGGACATAAAATTTCGATATCAGAAATTTGTAAACTTAGTAAAACCAATCTTTTCAATGACTTAGAATTAATAACAAGCTTATTATCAAGCTCAAAACTGCTGTTGCTTAATTCTAAGGACTTGAGTAATGGACTGCCAGATAGAATATGTTCCATTGCTTGATCAGGAAAACTACAACTTTGCATATTCAGTTCAGTGAGAGATTTCCAGTTTACTTTTCCATCAGGCATATAAGCAAAATTATGTGTTCTTAATTTAACCAGTGAAGCATTGTTGAAAACGAATTTGGGCAACACATAAGAACCTTGCTGGATTGAACTCATCAAATTCAACTCCTCCACATATTTTCTTGTTGCAAAATGGATTTTCTCATCAAACTGAGGATCCTTCTCATCGTGATTAGGATAATGGAGGTGAAATTTCTTGATCTTAGAGCAGCTGTGAAGCATTAAGGTAGTGTCAATGAATTTAAGGAAGTTTTCATAAGACATACCGGTTGAATGGAATATGAGAACAGGTACATGAGTCCATTGTTTATGCCATTCTTTTGACAACACGCTAGTCTGAATAGCTTGTTTGGTTGAAGGCAAAAAAGAAAGGATATGATGAATTACGGAATCTGGCAAATCACTGATTCGGTCTCCTTTGTTCTCCTCCTCCAACTTCATTCTTTTGCTTCCCATTTTCTCAGTCTAATGCTGTAACTAGGGCTCAGGAGTTGTGGAAGATTACTACTACTAATAAGATGGAATTGTGGTTTCGCTTCAGTAATTGGCTCTTGGAGTCCCCTTCTGTATTCAAACTATAAAAATCTGAATTCAAACTATAAAATATATTTTATAGTAATTTCAAATACAGATTAAGTTAATAAAGTATTTTTAACAGAAGATGTTCATAACTTACTAATTTGGTCATAAAGGGTTTAATGAGACAAAAAATAAATGATCAGAGATTTAATGTATCCAAATAAAAGATCAAATGCTTAATGAAAAAAAATGAGACATCATGGACCTAATGATGATTTTTGCCAATGATAATTGAGGAAATTACATGAAAAAACATATCTCATAAATAATTTATAGTTATGACAAATCTTATTTCTAATTTTGTCAATTAGGAAGTTACCAATAATTAGTTAATTTAAAGAAGGTTATCCAGGTTTAAATTTAAAAACAAAAACTGTTTTGTATAGTTTCAACCTTCACATTTATAATGATTTAAATTAAATTTAACTTTAAATACAATTATTTTAAATTAAATGTTAGTCAATTAAAAAACTAGAATATTTTTATGAATAACATTGCATAACAGGACAAAAAAAATGCTTTATACAATTCTATTTATAGAATAAAAGGTAAATTTTAAATAAAACCCTTATGTTTTAACTAATTTTCAGATAAAAGACTGTGGTTTACTTTTTTTCTCAAAATCAGGATTGAGGTTTCACACTTTTAATATAAAACAAGAACCTTTTGAATTAATGCTATTAAAACCATCTTTAATGACCCGAAAATGAAAATTTTCAAGAATTAAAGTTTTTCAATATCATATTTGCTATGGAACTACATTTTTTATTTTCGAAAATAATCTTTTTTGGAACTTTCTCTCTCTTTACCAAACATCATCTAAATAATCTCAAAATACAAAAGTTGAAGAATTAAAGTTACTTAGAATATTAGTAGTTCTTAAATATGTCATTTTTTTCAATTTTTAGAAGTTCCTAGCTTTCTTGCTTCTGTTTTATGTAAGGATATTGGTTCTGTTTAATATATTGATTTTCTTCTCAAAAAAAAAATGTCATTTTTAAAGTCGTCAATTGTGATTTTAATAGTATCAATCGAAAAAGTTCTTATTTTACTAAAGTTGAAAACCCCAATCTTTACTTTGAAAAAAAAGTAAATGACAGTCCTTTATCTAAAAATTAGTGAAACTACATGAGTTTTATTTAAAATTTATCCTAGAATGAATAATCAAAAGCTTATGAAATTTTAGTTGTATAGTAAGATTGAAATGATGGACTAGAATCCTGTAGTGTCAAAACATAAAGCTCTCATACTAATTATGCTACTGCCAAAGTGGTTAAAGTAATGACTTCAATTTAACAGTGTTTGCACCATAATTTTTTTTTTGCAATTATATATTAATTGCTCTAATTTACGTCAAAGTTGATTTTTTAAGAGTAAATCTTAGAGGAAACCAATCTCCTAAGATGAACCTCAGAGGAAACTTACGGTAAATTAAAAAGGAAATTAGAAGGCCAATTAATATTTTAATGTGTATTTTGTGAGCCAATTAAAATGCAGGAAAGTTAAAAAGCGTCATAATCAATTTCATCGTGGAAGTCAAAATGGAGCGGTTATTCAATATGGTGGAGAACGTGGATTAGTGGAAAGAAGCAGGAAGTTACCTCCAACGTCTATAAAAGGAAAAAATCACGATAACAACAACCCCAACTCAACAACTCAACCCAAGCAAAACTCTAGCAAATTATCTCTAGACTTCAGCAATTTAGAATACTCAGTCGTTCCCTTAGTTTTCCATTTTCGATTTTATTGCTCAGTTTGTAGACTTTCAGTTTAATTTCAATCCAAGCGCGTCAGTTCCTTTCGATTTTATTTTATTTGTTGTTTCAATCATTTTTTGTAAGGTCGGTATCGTTTTGATAATCGAATCTTTGGAATTTTCGATCTCTTTAATTCTTACAATTGTTTGTTACGTAGAAATTAGAAAGCGCACTCAATTTCACTTCATAATTCGAGAATACTATAATTCTCTGGCATGCTCGCAATTTCCCACAAAAGAGCCAAATAAATAGTAATTTTTTTTTATCAGATTTAATAGTAATTTTTAGTGCAACAATTTCATTTTACACTAAACTACTACAGATCATTAATCAATTAATGATGGAGGGTTCTCGGGTTCCTACAAACAATGACTTTTTTGTTGACAATATAATAGATGTTTACTATATCAAAATTAAAAAATTCAAAAAATGGATGATATTTTAAACAAATTTTTAATGTTGAGATCATTTTTTTGAAAGAATAAATTGAATTAAATTGAATCAGAAATGAGAACATCGATAAGGAAAGGTGGTGGACATGCCCACTCACCCTGATAAGGCTCAGAACTCACAGCTTTCACTAGGAAATGCGTCGCTAGGTTCGCTGACCGTCTAACAAAGGAGATTGAAACTAAGTCTAAATCTCTTAGGATAACACAACATTCTTGTATGACATCAGATAAATAAGAACAATTAAAACGCTGATGTGTTGAATCGCCTGTATTACTTCGAGGCAATCAGATTGAATTTCCACTCGAGTAAGGTTCAGAGCTTTAATCCAACTCAATGCCTCCTTAATTACCACTGCCTCGGCCATAGATGGGTTGATTAAGTTCGGGAGGCCGGCATTGCGGGTGAACAAACAGTGGCCGAAATGGTCACGGATTATCATGCCAAACGAACTAAAACCCGCTTCCTGATTCATTCCCGCGTCGACATTACAAAGTAGTGCACCTTGCTGCGGTTTCCTCCATGTGCTTGGTGCAACGGTATCGTTGCGCAACTTCTCCTGCCGGACTTATCTGGATGCAAACCAATTCTGATATTCAATATTAGCTGTTGTCAACACTGAACCATGTAAGCTAAACTTCTTCTCCCATACTGCTTGGTTACGATTCTTCCATAATTGCTACAAGATCGTTGCAATCAGTTCCAGCGACGGGTCCCTAACTCCATTAACTGTGTAAACCAAGCGAGGAAGTCGTTTACCCCATCCATTCGACTATCAGAGAAGAAACAACCCCAAACTTGAGGGGCTAGGAGGCATGAAATGAAAATGTGACTTTCGTCTTCTCCGGAATCACTACAAATCGGACATTTATTCGGATGCAGACTCTGTCTACATTGAAGATTTCCATAGTCGGTAGACACCTCGACAGCATCCGCCAAAGAAAGTTCTTGATTTTTGGTGCCACATCCAAGTTCTAGAGTGACTTCCAATTAACCGAGCTTTGCGCGTTTGGTTGCTCCTCAGCAACGCTTACTCCTAGTAGGTAACCGCTTTTAACAGAATAGTCACCATTGGTAGTTTGTTGCCAGTACCATGAGTCATTGACGCCCACATGGAATTGAAAGAATCATCCTCGCATCTCTTGTGTTAAACAGCCTGCTAATTATGTCCCTTCGCCAATTTCTGAATTGGTCCAAGAGCTCATCTACCTTCTCCACACTCTCCTCGTTCGACTGGTTACTAGTAGGATAGAGGTTATCATTGTTCGGTAGCCAGGGACTAAGCCAAATGTTTGACGAACTTCCTAAACCGATTTTACAGTGCAGACCAGCAGTAATCAGCTCGCGGCTAGCGAGGATGCTACTCCAAGTATATGATGGATTATGGCATAGGTTAGCTTGCAGAAAGTCCCCTTGAGGGAAGTAACGAGCCTTCAAGATTCTAGCCACCAATGACGTCGGATTCTTTAATATCCTCCATCCCTTTTTTACCAACAATTCTAAGTTAAATTGGTGGATATTACGAAAGCCCAAGCCGCCGTTAGACTTTGGAATACTCAGTTTTTCCCAACTCTTCCAGTGTATCCTAGACAGAGACGCCCCTGCTGACTTCCACCAGAACTGATTCAACAGTTTATTCACATCCTCACAGAACTTCTTAGGCAACAGGAACAAACCAATGATGTATGTAGGAATGGCTTGTAATACAGATTTGATCAGAACCTCCTTTCCGGTACGTGACAAAAACTTCTCCTTCTAATTGTTAATCTGTGACCACAACCTATCTTTCAAAAACTGAAAAGCTCTCATTTTTCTCCTCCCAACATCAACAGGTGCTCCCAAGTAGTTATCGAATGCTAATACTTCGCTAACCCGAAGTTTATTGAGTACTTCGGCTTTTGCTGTCAGACTAGCATTGCTACTGAAAAAGATGGATGATTTCTGAACGTTAATTTGCTGTCCCGAGGCCTTTGCATAGCTAATTAAACACTCTTGTACGCACTAGGCTTCGGCTTTGTTGGCTCTAAAGAACAATAGGCTATCATCGACAAATAGTAAATCCGATATTTGGGGAGCCAATCGAGCAACACGTACGCTATGGATTCTGCCTTCCCTTTCTCTGGCTGATAGAATTGCAGACAGACCTTCTGTGTATACAAGGAATAGAAAGGGGGATAGTGGATCGCCTTGTCTAAGACCATGTTGAGGAATTATAGGGCCGAGCTCTCGTCCGTCGTGGGAGATCTTATAGGTTACCATGGAAACCGACATCATGATCCACTAGATCCAAGTAGTAGGAAATTCCAACTTCTGAAGCATGTGTTCTAGGAAACCCCATTTGATATGGTCGTATACTTTGCTCATATCAAGCTTCAGTTCTGCCATGCCATTCTCACCGTGTCTCAGCCCTTTTAGATTGTGGATGATTTCATAAGCTACCAGGATATTGTTAGAGATTAATCTAGTTGTCAAAAAAGCACTTTGGTTAGCGAAAATAACATCCGGGAGGACTTGTTTAAATTGATTAGCCAGCATCTTTGTCAGTATCTTCAGTAGGACATTGCAGAGAGCAATAGGCTGTAAATCTGACACTATTTTTGCATTTTGTTTTTTTGGGATGAGGATGATCAATGTATCATTCAATTGCTGAGGCAATTGGTTCGAATTGAGGTAAGAGAGACATTCTCCACTGACAGACGGGCCCACTACATCCCAGAACCTTTGATAGAAAGCGAGGTCAAGTCCGTCAGGACCCGGGCTCTTGTCCGGCTGCATGGCGAAACAAGCATTCTTCAGATCCAATGATGTAAACGGGCGGGCTAGTATAATCTTACTGGGTTTGGAGATTTTAGAATAGACACAGTCTAGGACATCGGTGTCATCTGTATCTGAACTAGTAAAAATGCCTTTGAAATAATCTGTTAACAGTTCTTCTAACTCGTCGCCCCATGAATAGTGCTCACCCGACTCGGTCTGTAGTTCGTTGAAGCTATTTTGCTGTTTTCTTTCAGATGCATAGGCGTGAATCCCTAAGCCAGAATAGTTTCGCCCTCTATTTCCAGAAGTCTTCATATTGGCATAGCGTTTTAGAGAAAGCTATTAAGGCTTTATTAAATTGGTCATAACCGAAGCTATTTTGTCTGCCTTTGTATATATTCATCTGTTTATGCAGCTCATCTAGCCTTCATGTAAAATTCGTCTCGAGCTAGTCGCTCCACTCCCTTAACGCCCTGCTGCAGTTTTTAATTTTATTTCTGATTGGCTGATTAATATCAGCCCCCCATGCTTCTGCCACTACCGCATTACACTGCTCTTCTTGGATCCATAAGTTTTCAAAACGAAAATGTTTTCCTGATGATCTGTGAACCCATACTTATAGTTCTAACAACAATGCAGAATGATCAGAGGCGACTGTAGTGAGGTTACGAAGCTTTATTTCAGCAAAGGCTTCATTCCATTTAAGATTAACAAGTGCCCTATCCAATTTTTCCTCCAACCATATGTCAATTCCTCTCCTTGATTCCCATGCAATATTGATGACCGACCATAGTAATTTCATGCAGCTTGCTATCTTCTACAACGCTTTTGAAGCCTTCCAGTAACCAATTAGGGTGTCATCATCCTCCCTATTTTTCCGACAAGTGTAATAAATCGTTGAAATCACCTATACAACACCAGGCCTTGCCATCCTGTTCCTTGAGGGATCGCAACAAGTCCCAGGATGCACGCCTTCTACTTCTCTCAAGATAACCATAAAATCCAGTGATCTGGAACGGAGCTAAGTTTGGAAGAGTAATGTTGGCATTAGTAAAATTCAGTGATGACGAGATTATATCAACCTGAATATGGTCTTTCCAAAGGAGCGCAAGCCCCCCTCTATGACCCTCACTACTAACCATAAATCTTCTTTTGAACCTCAGCTTCTTACTCACTTCCTAAACACGAACATCTTGTATCATAGTTTCCATTAAAAACAACACCATGGGCTTATGGACCCGAATAAGGTCCAACAGAACCTGAACTGTGCGTGAGTTGTCCAACCCACGACAATTCCAACTGAGTAGACTCATTGGATCTGCCGGGCCTGAAAGCCAGGTCCCACCGTCATATCATTTTTTGACAGAGCTGAGTCGTCCACCTCCATGTCTTTCTCCTCTCTTCTATGTCTCTTTAGGTCATGTATGAGACCTTGGGTGGCCGGGTTACTAGAGTTTGGTCTGGAGATTCGTGAAACATGGGATCCAAAGGATTTGATTATTGACTCAACCTTCCATGTTCCTTCATCTGACTTCCTACCTCTTGTGTTCGTGAGAGATCCCTAACTAGTTCCCCCATCCCCGCCTACTTCACTCACTACCTATGCTGATTCCCTTAACCATTCCTTCCCAGCCTGACTACCATTACGGCGTGTCGTAGCTCGGAGAAAGCTACCAAACTGACGTTCAATCGTGGATGACGGGTCGTCGAAGAATTGGGAACAGAATTTGTCTGAATGGCCTATTATACCATAGTAAAAACAGAAGCTAGGCAATCTTTCGTAGCGAAAGTTCACCCAGAACCAGTCGCCTCCACTGCATTTCATCTTCTGGCCGAGCTTCGGCGGTAACCGAATGTCTATTGCTACCTTGACTCGCAAGTAACTCCTTCTAAGCCCCAAGAAATTCCTCTCGTCCTATTTAATGAACGTGCCAATATACCATCCGAGCAGCTTACATATAGCCTCTGATTGGAACCCTATTGGCAAGTCCACAATTTGCACCCAGATTATCAAATTATTTAGTTCTACCTATACAACTTGCTCAAACAAATCCAATCTTTTAATAATCAGAACGTTCTGGTTGAACGTCCAGGGGCCATCGTTCAAAACTCGTGATACATCCAACTCGTGATAGAATTGGAATAGATATCGCCCCTCCCCGTTTGTTTCAGTAACCGTCACTCGCTTAATGGGATGCCATATAGAGGCCAGGGTGCACTTCATGCTTTCAAAATGGATTGTTTTAGCCGTTAGGAATTGACCGATAATGTATTGTTGAGCGATTTCCGCAAGTGCACGGTATACGCTTGTAGTAATAAAAGATATAGGGAACGCTTTTTAACTAAAACTTTATTTAATTCGGTTTAATCACGTGTTTAGGTTTAATAAAAGAAATACGTTTAGTTGATGGAATAGGTTTTGGTAAATTAGGATTAGATAGAAAGATTATATCGAGTTTAGAGAACAATTCCGTTTGGAATTTTGATTACAAAACAGATACTTCCGTAATCGGAATGAAATAGATCTTATTTTCATAAAGCAAAGTAAACAACTTTAACTTTGTGAGATTATGGACATGTAACAATATAATAATTTACTCAATTAAATGGCTTCGAACCATAGAAATCCCTTTAGCGTAGAGACGATTCCTACCTTAATCAAACTAGTGTTTTACTTCTGATAAGCCGCGATCAGCGATCATGTCATCCATAAAAACTAAATTTGTTAAGTGTTCAACAAAGTTCTTATAGAATAGAACGTTTTAATAAAAACACCAATATATCATTTTGAAAATCATTTTGTCAAAACAATATCAAAATAACAACAGTAAGAATATATTGAATAAATAAGTATATCATTAATTGAAATGTGAATTTTCACAAGTTAACAGAGAAGTAGAAACTTGGATAGCATTGTAACGAAGACTTTGAGATCCGGATCGTCAATCTTTCTCTCAAACTTCGTAGGCTCGTCAAACCATATGCGCTTCAGCCGTCAATTCTTCTCGCTGGATCTTTGGAATAGAGACTGGTCTCGTCCACTATCAGAATGAAAACTAAACTAATACTGTGTTTATAACTAATCTAAATACAATTCGTGTACAACACGATTGCTTACAGAAATGAAATCTAACTTTCCGATTCTTTTCTGAATCAGAAACTCAACATAACAACTTTCTTCTCTAATTTCTCTAACTTTTCCAACTTAACCAACCTTGATTTCTGAAATGGATCACTTATTTATAGTTGGTGAAGGGTTGTAAATGACGGGTCGTGTCTGCTGGTGAAGGGTTGCTTTTATCCGAACGAACATACGCGTTTTTACGAATTAAACATGTGTTTTGTGTGCAGGAAGACTTGCTGTCGCGACTGAGATTCTGAAAATCTCAGTCGCGACAGGGGGTATAGGGGCGAGCTTGAATACGTTGTTTTCCCCCGGTCTGGCCTCCGTAAGTCGCGACTGAGATTTTGAGAATCTCAATCGCGATAGAGAGATGTTCTCCCTGGGGTTCGACTGTTTTTCGTCCTCCTCGAGCGTTCTTCTGACTGATATGCATTCTTGGTACGTTTTTAAGGTTTTTCGTCCATTTTAGCTCCATTTTAGCTCCGTTTTTGCTCCTATTTGGATTTTACCAAATATTTAGGTACCTTGCATCAAAGAAGTAAATAAAGACGTAAAAGTATTCCAAATGAATATAATTAGCATGATTTTAATGTAAATTTAACGTATTTATATATGATATTTTAGGTATATTTTGGGCTTAACAAACTCCCACACTTAAGCTTTTGCTAGTCCCGAGCAAAATTTCACTGAATTTATTCTTTAATCAATCTCTTTATAAATAGAATATATACCCATATATTCCTCTTTGAATTAGTTAAACCGAAAGATAAACTTTTCATGGTAAATTTATACGCAAGGTATCAAACTAGCTAGTATAAAAGAGATATATTACTCGTCTTGTATTTCAATTTTTATATTGAAGTATTTGGGACGGTGTAAGCACGCATGTTTTTGAATCTTTCGTCTCAAGGCATTTCTAAGCACAAAATTTCCTTTCCCAAACCTAAACTATTACAAATATGGATTTAAGGACTTAGGTTTAATATATTTGCTTAGTTACGTCCAAGATAAGGGTGGTCTCGATCGTAACTTTATACGCATTTTATTTGCTTTCGTGTTCGTTTAAGAGGTACCGACCATGCCATGGGTGGACGCAATCGTTACTTAAAACTTTAAACACGTTTAATTTTGCTTTAATTTTTTAACGTTCCTTTCATACCTCGACCGTGATAAGGGTGGTCGCAATCGTGGCCAAAAGTAAACGATACTTAATTTTCTTCCCTTTCATACCTCGATTGTGATAAGGTTGGTCTCAATCGTGGCCAAAAGTTAAGAATACGACTACTTGATTTAATATGAAAATAAAATTGGGAAAGAAAAATAGCACATTCATCCTATATTGACTTGAAATTCAACATGTATTATGGCTAAAGTTTCCTTAAAAACTTCAATTGGTTTTTAATGTAAGACGAAAAATAATATCGAGCTAAAAAGCTAAAGTTATTAGTTCGATTTATGCCTATAAACCTAATTGAAAATTGAAAATAAGATTTATATCTATCATGAATTCATGATATAAAATAGAGATTTGAAACTAAAGAAATTTCACTTATATACATTTACTCGAGACGTTTTTGATAAAATCGTATCGGAGATTTGTAAAAATATTTGTAAAAATATAGCCCGTATAGAAATATTATTTCTATCAATAATGATAACCTTAAAATATGCTTAACATTATTTTTGAAAGTTAAAGTGTTTGAAAACATATGAAATATTTTCTTTAACAAAAATTTATCCTTTATGAAAAATTGCTATTATTTGTGAAAAAGTGTTGCATGTGAAAAAGTGTTGCAAAAAATGTTGCATTTTTTTTTGAAAAATTGTTGCATATTATACTTTACTTAAAATTGAATAACAACATGCATTTAAAAATAAATAGCATTCATTCTCATTCCTTGCATTCATTCGTACTTAAAAATAAAATGGATATGAAATACCTCCTCCCACACTTAATTTGGACCATGTCCTCATTGGTGCAAAAAGCGATAAAACACGAAAAATAGTACGAAATAAACCATACGAATTAGAAATGAAAAATAGAATACCATAACATTCAAACATTAATAATAAAGATAATTGTACGAAACATAAGTAAAAATATTGTACCAAACCGAATAAAACATAATAATAATAACGAAAATGAGTTAAAGAGAGAAACGATAAAACCTATCAAGGTGATGGTGGTGGAGAAGGCGTAGTCTCAACTCCTTGGCGTCGGAAGAAAGAGAGCATCCGGCGACGAGTAGACTTGCTCACGACTCAACGTAGTGATCCTTGAACTCATTTCGGCATTATTAGCAACGACTTCATCTAACCGCAAATTCATGTGACGGTTATGCTCGTTCATTTGTGTCAAAACACGTTGCCATCCAACTTGTTCTTCTTCATTTGGTTCCATGTTTGCTTGCTCGGTGGCATTAACATCAACATTCTCCTCTTCTTCTTCTTCTTCATCAAATTCCTCTTCATCCTCCTCATTATCATCTTGGGCACCTAAACCTTGAGAACCCGAGGCTTCACTACTCATCGTAGCAAAAACACGTCTCGTGCGATCCGTATAAGATATAAAAGCGGGTGGTCTCAACTTCTTCAATAAATTGGCCCTTTGAAGTGCGGTGAGATCCAATGATGGTAAACCAACATGAGGCATATTTTGATAATCCGCTAATTCACCTCGAGCGCCCAAAACAATGCCGGTAATCAAATTACCCATAGGCACTTGCTTATTGCGGGACTTGGAAGCTCGAACTAAATTAGTAAATATCATCTCAATAGTATCAATTGTCAAACCCTTAAAAATAGCATCAAACACAACCAAATCACGAACTTGCACTTTTGAACTTTCAACCCGACCAAATAAGGAGAATGATAAAAACTTGTGAAAGAAGAATACACAATCATCCTTAATTAGTTTACTAGATGTATTCTTTGGACTAAAAACATCTAAACCGGTTAAAGAATTCCAAACCGTGTGTGAATCAAAAGGCTTTGGCTTTGAATAAAAATTTCGAGTAGGAAAACCAAACCAACGGTTCATGGCCGCATAATTAACATCATAACGAACTCCATCACTCCGAAAAGAGATAACTCCTTTCTTCTTGTCATAGGTTAGAGTAACCAAAAACTCAATAATATGCGTTTTAAGACTAGGAAAACGCATACTAGCAAATCGTTTCCAACCAAGAACGGTAAGAAATTCATCAATACGCTCGGTAAAAGAAAGTGTATGTACCGTATCGGTGTCAAGAAAAGGCATATCCACGAACTCTACGAGGACATTAGAAAACCGGCGATATTTGCGTCCTTCGGCTTCCGACGTGATATCGAACGGTGCTCCATATTGAACCCGTAATCTATTGATCTCGGTGGCCTTGGCTTTGTTTGCAACGGTCTTTTGTCTAGGCATATTGTTTTGGTTTGTGAAATTTGGGTGAAAATAGATGAAATTTGGGTGAAATAGGTGAAAATAATATGAAAGGATGAAAGTTAGAATGAAAGATAATGGTGGTGAATTGGGGAAGAAGATGAATAGGGTAAAAATTTATGGGGAAGATGAGTGAATCTTGTTATTGGGAAGAGAAAAGATGATTGATTGGTGTAAAAATAGGTGATATATATAGGTGTAAGTAATAGGTATTGATTAGGATAGTGGAATAGGGTAGTAAATAGAGTAGGAATAGGAAAAGATGGTGAAAATTTCGCCCAATCCCGCACCTACATGTCGCAAGTCGCGACTGAGATTTTCAAAATCTCAGTCGCGACAGCAAGTAGGGAAGGGGCGAATTTTTGCTGAAAAAATTTTCCTCTGCTGTCTCAACTGAGAATTCGAAATCTCAACTGAGATTTTGAAAAATCTGGGTAAAAGTGGGACTGTTTTTGATGATTTTAACACTTCAAAACCAATTCCTCCGTGAAGTAAGTGACATTAATGTAAATATTAATCCCTGAAACTGAGATAAACAAAACTAAAACATTAAATTAAAGGAAACCCAAAGATTGTTCCTTAAGAAAAAAGAAATAAACTAAAGAATTAATGCTCTTTTATTTATCATTTGTAAACAATACCATAATATACATCTACATAGAAACATTATAAAAACATAATTTACAATCAAGCACTCATATATATAAAAAACAACAAACGGAAACACATAAAATATATATATCCCTAACTAAATGACAGACGACGTGCATTGGCCCTTTTAATCTTCGTTTGAACGAAGACTTGCCTCTTTGGTGCAGAAAGGAATGTTGGACCAGAACGGAAAACTCGTTTGACAAGTCCCTCGTTCTCCAAGAACTCGTAGTCTAAAATCGGGTATGGTTCTGTATCAGTCCAAGGAACAGAAATGGTTCCCTTGGTTCCTAAAATTATTCCACATATGATGTTGGCGAACCCAATCTTCCGTTTCTTAGAACGGGAAGCAGCAACTAACCCCTCCATCAAAATCTTTGAGGAGTTAACTGAGTTGTCTCGCCCAACACATAAAGATCAGTATCTTTCACAATATTGCTACTGACTCGACCAAAAAGGCTGTGACAGAGGAATTTGTGCAGATACAACATGGAATTAGAATTAATGGATTTGTTGAAGGCAAGACGTGGATTGAATCGCCTAAATCCTATTAGCATCCTCCATATGTCTCTAGAAGTCATATCCCTTCCAGGATGGTGTTGAGTTGTGTCTCGGGGTGGAAATCCAAACCAATTGTGAAGTTCTGGATAGCCAAAAGTAAATACCTTCCCCTCACAATGAAAACTGAGACGAACACGTCTCTTGTTGACGAACCGAACTGTGGAGAAAAATTCCAGAACCCAATTTCCAATAATAGGAAATTTCATATGAACAAATTTTGACCAACTCAAATTAGTCAGATAGCGATCAATGTCTTCGCTTATCCCGAGTTCCTCGTTCAGAAACTCGTCCAGATACATCATGCCAAAGAACTGAGCATATCTGAATTGCATAAAACGTTTCCCCTCGTCATGGTTATAAATGGGAAACCATGCTCCATATCTATCGGAGATATCAACTTTCTCTTTTCGAGAAGAATTTTGTTTTTGAATGTTCTTCAAAGACTTAGTCATGTTTGTGATAGAAAAGAAAAATGAAGTCTGTAGGATTTGAGAACTTGAGAAAGAAATTTAGAAAGATGAAGTAAAATGGAAGAAGTCTGATCCTATATGAATATATAAGAACTATAAGTGAAAGGTTATGTCTGTTAGAAAGAAATAGGTGTCAAAGTGATACCTCTTCGATTTAACTGACATAAAATTTTGAAGAAAGAAGACTCTAATCACTTACAGTTATTTCAAATGTAAAAAGACAGAAAATTTCTCAACTGAGATTTTCGAAATCTCAACTGAGATTTCCAAATCCTGGAACATAGAAAATCTCAACTGAGATTTCTGCATATATAATTTCTAAATAACACTTAACACTTAATGAAAATTTCAAAACATGACTAAATTAAAATTTTAATGTGAATAAAACTCATTTGTACTTAATGATAAATATATAAAAATAAAAATTAAAGTAAATAAATTAAAAAGAAAACAATAAATTAAAAAGAAAACAAATAAATTAAAAAGAAAAAGAATGAAAATAAGAAAAGCTATAAATTAAAAACATAAAAATCAAAGAAATTAATTTTTATAAAATTTATCCACGGATTCAATTGCTTGAATAGGAGCTCCGTCGAAATAAATTTTGCAACGATTACCATTGACCTTAAATCGGTCGCCATTAGACTTTTCTAGCTCCAATGTTCCGTAATCAAATGTTTGAACAACCAAAAATAGTCCAGCCCATCTAGATTTTAGCTTACCTGGAAATAATTTTAATCTAGAATTAAAAAGTAAGACCTTATCTCCAACATTAAAGTTTTTAATTTTGATTTTGGCATCATGCCACTTTTTAATTTTCTCCTTATAAATGCTCGCATTTTCGTAGGACAAATAGCGTAATTCATCCAACTCGTTTAAGTCAAACAAACGCTTTTTCCCTGCGCTCTGCAAATCATAATTAAGGGTTTTTATAGCCCAATATGCTTTATGTTCTAATTCAACCGGCAAATGACAAGCTTTACCATAGACTAATCTATAAGGTGTCATCCCGATAGGTGTTTTAAATGCAGTACGGTATGCCCATAGTGCATCGTCAAGTTTATGTGCCCAGTCTCTTCTAGAAGACGAAACTGTTTTCTCAAGTATCCATTTGAGTTCTCTATTTGAAATTTCTGCTTGACCATTCGTTTGAGGATGGTACGGTGTAGAGATACGATGGTGTACTCTATATTTTTTCATAAGTGACTCAAAAGCTCTATTTACGAAATGGGTACCACCGTCGCTTACCATAACTCTAGGAACTCCAAATCGACAGAATATTGAATTTAAAAACTTAACAACTACTTTAGAATCATTTGTCGGGGTTGCAATTTCTTCAACCCACTTTGAAACATAATCTACGGCTACTAATATATAATTTTTGCCAGAAGAAAGAGGAAAAGGACCCATGAAATCAATTCCCCATACGTCGAAGATTTCAACTTCCAATATGTTCTTAAGAGGCATCTCATCTCTCCTTCCTATATTCCCCGTTCTTTGACATTTATCACAGCGGAGAATAAATGAACGGACATCTTTAAACAGAGTAGGCCAAAAGAATCTGCATTCAAGTATTCTAGCTGTTGTTTTGCTTACGCTATTATGACCTCCGTAAGCGCTAGCATGACATTCTATCATTATAGATTCATGTTCAAACTCACTAACACATCTCCTAAATATTCCATCGCCGCATGTTTTGAACAAGAATGGATCTTCCCAAAAATATTTCTTAACTTCTGAAAAGAATTTCTTCTTTTGCTGGTAAGTCAATCCATCTGGCACAACATGTGCAGCTTAGTAGTTGGCTATATCCGCATACCATGGAGTTATGACACTTTGTAATTGCATGAGATGTTCATCGTGGAAATCATCTCGAATGCCTGATGTTTCACCGATGGGACCGTTTTCATCCTCAAGTCTTGACAGATGATCGGCGACCAGGTTTTCAACTCCCTTTTTGTCTTTAATCTCAATGTCAAATTCTTGCAATAGTAAAACCCATCTAATAAGACGTGATTTTGCATCTTTCTTAGCAAATAAATATCGTAAAGCTGCATGATCAGTATAAATAATAACTTTAGATCCTAACAAATAAGATCGGAACTTATCGCATGCAAAAACTACTGCTAACATTTCTTTTTCAGTTGTGGTGTAATTTAGTTGTGCACCGGACAATGTGTGACTCGCATAATATATAACATGAAGTTTCTTATCCTTCCTTTGACCTAATACACATCCTACAGCTAAGTCACTCGCATCACACATAATTTCGAAAGGTAGATTCCAATCGGGTTTTGATATTATTGGTGTACTGACTAAAGCCGTTTTCAAAGTATTGAAAGCTTGTAAACAATCTTTATTAAAATCAAAAGTTGAATCCTTCATAAGCAAATTAGTAAGTGGTTTGGAAATTACAGAAAAGTTCTTTATAAACCGTCTGTAAAAACCTGCATGACCTAAAAATGATCTTACTCCCTTAACAGTGGTTGGTGGGGGTAATTTTTCTATAACTGAAATCTTTGCTCTGTCCACTTCTAAACCTTTTTCAGAAATTTTATGACCTAAAACAATTCCTTCATCTACCATGAAATGACATTTTTCCCAATTTAAAACTAAATTCGTTTCCTCACATCTAGACAATACTTTATCTAAGTTCTGTAAACATGCATTGAAAGAATCTCCATAAACTGAAAAATCATCCATGAAAACTTCCATTATGTCTTCAATGAAGTCATTAAATATTGCTGTCATACATCGTTGAAAAGTTGCTGGTGCATTACATAGACCAAAAGGCATTCTCCTATATGGAAATGTTCCGTAAGGACATGTGAAGGTTGTTTTGTCTTGGTCATCCGGGTAAATGTAAATTTGAAAGAATCCGGAATAACCGTCTAGAAAACAGTAAAATGCATGACCGGCTATCCTTTCGATCATTTGATCAATGAAAGGTAGAGGAAAATGATATTTCCTGGTTGCTTTGTTTAGGTTCCTATAGTCTATACAAACCCTCCAACTAGTGGTGGTTCGTGTAGGTATAAGTTCACCTTCATCATTTCTTACAACAGTTATGCCTCCCTTTTTAGGTACACAATGGATTGGACTAACCCATTCACTATCCGAGATCGGATAAATGATTCCATTGTCTAAAAGTTTAGTAATCTCATTTTTGACTACTTCCTTCATGTTCGGATTTAAGCGTCTTTGCCTATCCGCTTTAGGTGGCTTATCCTCTTCTAAGTGAATTCTATGCATTACTATACTAGGATTAATTCCTTTTAAGTCTGAAATTTGCCATCCCATACTTCCTATCCTATTTCTAACAACATCTTTCAATTTTTCTTCTTGATCGCTTGTTAATTTGTTAGAAATAATTATAGGTAGAGAATCGCCTTCGCTTAAGAAAGCGTACCTCAAATGACTGGGTAACTCTTTAAGTTCTAATTTAGGGGGTGTTACAATCGAAGGCGGAACTGGTCCATCTTCTCTAATCAAAGGCTCTGGGTCCTTATCATCTAATTCCTCGTCTACTATAGGTTCAATTATTTCTTCACTTTGAATTACATCATTGACACATTCCTCGACTAAATCAAGTTTCATACAAGCGAATTCCTCCATAGGGTATTTCATCGCTTTGTTCATGTTAAACTCAACCTTATCTTCTCCTATCCTTAAAACTACCTTCCCTTCTGACACATCTACTAGAGCGCGTCCCGTGTTCATAAACGGTCTGCCAAAAATTAAAGGGCAATTTACATCATATGCAAAGTCTAAGATAACAAAATCGGTAGGAAAAATAAATTTATCGACTTTGACTAAAACATCTTCAATTATACCATACGGCCTTTTAGTGGTTTGATCCGCTAATTGCAAAACCATATTGGTACGTTTGATATCTTCTTCTAAACCTAACTTGTTAAAAATAGACAATGGCATTAAGTTTATACTTGCTCCTAAATCACAAAGACAACTTGGGAATTCAATATCTCCCAAATTACACGGAATAGTAAAACATCCGGGATCCTTGAGTTTAGTGGGCAAATTACTTGATACTATTGAACTACAGTCTTCAGTTAACGAAATGGATGAAATTCCTTCCCAACTGATTTTCTTTGAAATCAAATCCTTTAAAAACTTACCATAGTTAGGAATTTGTGTTATTGCATCCATAAACGTCAAATTGATATGCAAATTTTTGAGTTTATCCAAAAACGTTAGAAGTTGTTTGTGTGGAAAAGGTGGTTTGGGTACAAAAGTTTTAGTACCTGTGTCAAATGGTGAAATATTTGTGTTTAAGATATCTTCTTTGGACTTCGGTAAATCATTTCCTGATAATGTTGCATCTTTGGGCATTTCATGCCCTTGATAATTTTTTCCTGAACGAAGAGTAATAGCCTTCACCTGCTCTTTCCGATTTTCTTCCGTATGGCTGGGAAGACTTCCCTCTTTTCAGGATGGAATTGATTTAGCAAGTTGACCAATTTGAACCTCCAAATTATGGATGCTAGACGAGTGGTTTTTAATAAGCTGATCGAATTTATTTTCGATCCGTTTAAAACCATCGTCGTGATTACTTATTTTTCCACTGATAGCATCTATAAACTTGTCGATTTTAGAAGATAAAGTGCTAATCGTATCTCTTGACTGATTTTGATAATTAGTGGTACGATTTTGATTAGCACTAATATTATTGTTACTGTTATCTTTCCAATTAAAGTTAGGATGATTCCTCCATCCAGAATTATAAGTATTAGAATAAGGATTATTAGTTTGGTTTTGCCCTTGGACAAAATTTACCTGTTCAATCTCACTCATATTTTCGTAATCCACATCCGTTTGGATTGGATTACCATTGGTATCGCGTGGTGCCATAAATTTGTCAATTTTATGCGATAAAGCAGAAAATTGGGCTTGTAGCATCGCGACTGGATCAAGTTCAACTATACCTTTAACTGACGATGAGGTTGAGGATGATGGTTTTGCCACCGGCATATGTCCACGTTCCGCGGGCCACATACTGCTATTGATTGCCATTTCCTCCAAAAGTTCTCTCACTTGGGCTGATGTTTTCTTCATAAATAGCCCTCCCGACATAGCATCTAATGAACCCCTAGTTGTAGGATTCAGTCCATTGTAAAATGTTTGCATTAAAAGAAAGTTCAGCGGGTAATTGGTGGTGTGGGCATAAACGTTGAAGTTCTTTAAAACGTTCCCAAGTTTCATAAAGGGTCTCATTATCATTTTGAGAAAAAGATGTTAACTCCTTTATGACTCTTGCGGTTTTTGCTACAGGAAAATATTTAGATAAAAACGCTTGGGCTAATTGTTCCCAAGTGGCAAAAGTTGCGGCTGGCATAGAAGTTAACCATTCTTTGGCTCTATCCTTCAAAGTGAAAGGAAAGAGGCAAAGTTTGATTGCTTCTGCAGTCACATCTGGAATTTTAAATGTGTCACAAATTTCTAGGAAATTTGTTAAATGGGTGTTAGGATTTTCGTTAGGTAACCCGTAAAATGTTACATTATTTTGCAACATATTAAGCAAAGCTGGCTTAATTTCAAATTGATTTGCGGTGATTCTGGGTCTAACGATACTATTGGTTACACCGGCCATACCTGACCTAGCGTATTCCATAAGTGTTGCTGGGTCTGCCATTTTTTCTGGCTTGGTATGTGTTTTTACTGGGGTCTTATTTTTGTTTTTCTTATTTTTCTTGTTCTTCCTAATGGTTTTCTCAATTTCTAGGTCTATAGGGTCTGGTGCAATGCCTGAATTTCGAGAACTGCGCATGAACCTGAAATCTTCCACGAACCGAAACTACCTACAAAACAGAATTTTGAAAAATAAATAAATTAGTATAGGAAAACTTTTAAATTATAAAAGTTAGAATAAATATGTTTAAACCTAGATTCGAAATAAGACACGAAAAATTTAAAATTTTGTCAAAAATTTTGGCGTTCCCCGGCAACGGCGCCAAAAACTTGTTGAGCGATTTCCGCAAGTGCACGGTATACGCTTGTAGTAATAAAAGATATCGAACCCACAGGGAACACTTTTTAACTAAAACTTTATTTAATTCGGTTTAATCACATGTTTAGGTTTAATAAAAGAAATACGTTTAGTTGATGAAATAGGTTTTGGTAAATTAGGATTAGATAGAAAGATTATATCGAGTTTAGAGAACAATTCCGTTTGGAATTTTGATTACAAAACAGATACTTCCGTAATCGGAATGAAATAGATCTTATTTTCATAAAGCAAAGTAAACAACTTTAACTTTGTGAGATTATGGACATGTAACAATATAATAATTTACTCAATTAAATGGCTTCGAACTATAGAAATCCCTTTAGCGTAGAGACGATTCCTACCTTAATCAAACTAGTGTTTTACTTCTGATAAGCCGCGATCAGCGATCATGTCATCCATAAAAACTAAATTTGTTAAGTGTTCAACAAAGTTCTTATAAGAATAAGATGGAATAGAACGTTTTAATAAAAACACCAATATATCATTTTGAAAATCATTTTGTCAGAACAATATCAAAATAACAATAGTAAGAATATATTGAATAAATAAGTATATCATTAATTGAAATGTGAATTTTCACAAGTTAACAGAGAAGTAGAAACTTGGATAGCATTGTAACGAAGACTTTGAGATCCGGGTCGTCAATCTTTCTCTCAAACTTCGTAGGCTCGTCAAACCATATGCGCTTCAGCCGTCAATTCTTCTCGCTGGATCTTTGGAATAGAGACTGGTCCCGTCCACTATCAGAATGAAAACTAAACTAATACTGTGTTTATAACTAATCTAAATACAATTCGTGTACAACACGATTGCTTACAGAAATGAAATCTAACTTTCCGATTCTTTTCTGAATCAGAAACTCAACATAACAACTTTATTCTCTAATTTCTCTAACTTTTCCAACTTAACCAACATTGATTTCTGAAATGGATCACTTATTTATAGTTGGTGAAGGGTTGTAAATGACGGGTCGTGTCTGCTGGTGAAGGGTTGCTTTTATCCGAACGAACAGACGCGTTTTTACGAATTAAACATGTGTTTTGTGTGCAGGAAGACTTGCTGTCGCGACTGAGATTCTGAAAATCTCAGTCGCGACAGGGGGTATAGGGGCGAGCTTGAATACGTTGTTTTCCCCCGGTCTGGCCTCCGTAAGTCGCGACTGAGATTTTGAGAATCTCAGTCGCGACAGAGAGATGTTCTCCCTGGCGTTCGACTGTTTTTTGTCCTCCTCGAGCGTTCTTCTGACTGATATGCATTCTTGGTACGTTTTTAAGGTTTTTCGTCCATTTTAGCTCCGTTTTAGCTCTGTTTTTGCTCCTATTTGGATTTTACCAAATATTTAGGTACCTTGCATCAAAGAAGTAAATAAAGACGTAAAAGTATTCCAAATGAATATAATTAGCATGATTTTAATGTAAATTTAACGTATTTATATATGATATTTTAGGTATATTTTGGGCTTAACATGTATAGCGAAGCCTTCTCTTCAATCGCACGAACTTCTTCACTAGGGACTAAAAAAGCAATGTAGAGATGCTTGGAAAACTAAAATGGCTTATACTTTGGAAAAAAAATCATTTTCTAAAATGACACATATAATGAGACAGATGGATTAATAGATATCTTCTTTTCTCAAGAGAAAAAAAAGGATTCATTTCAAATAAATGTCTTGTGGATTCATGTTTTTGGAGATCGATATCTGTGTGTATTTTTTGTTAGAAACTGAACCATGTGGTTTGCAAGAATTTTATTTTTTATTGACTTTGCCAAATCCGACCAATAATGATCTGAAAATGAAAATTTTCAAGAATTAAATAATATTTTAAGCAACGTTTTAGATTTGAAGTTATTCGGGTATTAATGTTTAAAGAGAGAAAACTCGAAAATGATGATTTTGAAAAATAAAAAATATGACTCCATAGTAAATAGGATGTTAAACAACGTTAATTCTTGAAAATTTTCATTTTGAGATCGTTATAAGCCAAATATGACAACGTCAATAAAAGATAAAAGTTTTTTCGAAACAGATACTGATCTGCAAAAACGTGAAACCATATAATATTTATTTGGAATCAACCCAAAAAATAATAGATATCTTCTTCAAACAAAAAATATCACATATAACATTATAGTATTTTGACATCCTTCTTTTTACCGTTGAAAGTGTTATGATTATTAATGTAAATATACACATAAGCGTTCAACAAGTGACATCATCTTTTTCAAATAAGGAAGCCTCAGAGCAAGTCTAATGGGTGTTACAAGTTTGTTACTTGTAACACCCAACCACTAAAGTGGTAGTGTTTTTATTGTTACAATAAGTAGTGCGTTGCAAATTTTAGTGACAAACAAAAGTACACTTTGGCAGAAAAAAAAATACTTTTTTATATACCTGTTTTTTCAATTCTTTTTTAACTTTTGTTTTAATTTGTTTGTTCATTCATTCAAACGTTGATATTGTATCTTTATATACTTTTAATTACAAAAACTTTTACAAAGCTTTTATTCTTTCAATTTTTTTAACTACTACATAATTATTATTCTTTTAATTACAAAAACTTTTACAACAAAAGTTTTTATTCTTTCAATTTTAATTACTTATTCTTTCAACTCTGTTAAGATTTTATATTTTTAATCAATTAGTTTTTATTCAATTTATTTTTTTAATTTATTTTTTATTCAATTTATATTTTATTAAATATGGAAAATTTAACGAATTATTAATAATTATTGAATTAATTATTTGTTGTGTTGAAAATTATTATTTGTATATTGTTGGCCCAAAATAAATAAATTTTATTTTCAGGTATATAGAAAGCTTATATTTAATTTTAGGGTATAGTTTCCATTTTTCTAAATAAAAGAAATAAAAATGATGAAAAATATGAAAAATAAATATAATAAATATATATATAAACTAACCTCCAGCTCGGCGAACTGGAAGTCAGCTCGGCGAGCTAGAGGTCAGTCCTCGTCCGGAGCCCGTTTTCGGTCACCGACTTCTCCAAACGCATCCGGACACAACCACGAGCTAACCTACGAAGCCTAGCTCATCCCCACACCTAGACCCAAGCCTTACAAGTATCTCTAACCACAAGGTAGTGAAGTGATGTGGCATGGAAGTTAGTGGTGGTTTGAGGAGGTTGAGGAAGTTAGTGAGGTGTCAAGTTAGTGGTCAAAATTAGAAAGAAAAATAAGGGTTAGTTGGCGATTAATTACACAAATTGCCCTTTCAAAATGCTATAAATAGACCCTCCATTCTTCATAATTATTGACTCATTCAACATACAAAACCCTCTCTCAAAGCTCCAATGTTTAATTCCTAGTTTTTGTTCTTTGTTCTTCAAGTTCTTAGTTCTCCTTTCCTTTTTCTAGCTCTTTTAGTGTGCTTTAGCTTTAATTCAAGCCTCTTTTCAAGTTTTTTTAATTCAATTTAGCATTCCTAAGCCTTTAGTTTACTCAATTCCCTTAGCTAGAATTATTTTTCAAATTAATTTTCCAGATTCATCCAATTATTTTTAAAGCCCGATTTCATACATTTAAAGTCGTTTTTTGCTTTCAATCCCTTCAACAAAGTTGTTCCTTACGTCCTGAGGTTCAATCTAGTATATTTAATTTTCCAATTCCGTGCTCAGAAACTATAGTTACATGCCAATCTTTACAGCCCAAATTCTTGTAGATATTCTGTTTCCAGAATTTCCCAGATTCGACCAGTTATTTTCAACTCCCAATTTTGTCTATTTAGAGTCCGTTTTAGCCTTCGGTTCCTTATAGAAGTTTGTTCCTAACTTTCTGAAATTAGGTTTAGCATGTTTAGTCGTCCAATTCCGTGTTCTTAAGCACTCAATTAAATCCACCAAATTCAAGGGTTAAATCTGCCCCATTTGCCTACCACACGTTTTGATATTGCCAAGATTGTATACCATACGGGCCCAACCGACCGTGGTGCATCCGAGGATTTCAAGCCGACATCAAAGTTCAACGTCCAGCCGAGATAGCTATTGTGGCTCCGAGTTTCTCGTTGAATTTCAACTTTATTTTAATTGCATTTCAATTCCTTGTATTGATTTGTTTTTTCCAATTCAATTGATTGTCTATATGTTTAGTATAGAAATCTTTCAATTGTAATTCATTTTCAATTTCATGCTTTTTGAACATATGTATTCAAACCTTGATCAAATCAATAAAATACCAATTTTTTCACCAAATCTCGTGTCAATTTCACACCTTTAATTTCTTTATTTTACCCGTCTTCAATTTATACGCTTAGCTTAAATCAAAATAATTAATCTAGCAAAGTTTTTATAATGGCGCTAGAGACCCAAGAGGGACTTTTTCAATCTTTGCGTCCCTCGCCAATCGCTTCGATTAGAATTCATGTTTTCGGCGCATAATTTCACAAACTTAACCGTCTTTAATAATTGAGAAATAATTTCTCTGGCACGCCCGCACCCTAACAACACGTGACAAGGTTGAAATTAGCATATTTCGAAAATATCGCTAACAATTTTTGGCACGCCCAGTGGGACCTATTTTTAAGCTTGGCCAAAAAATTTAGAACCCGTTTTTGTGCCTATTTTCTTCTCGTAACTTTTTTTCATATCACATTTATTTTTTTCGCCCCACTTCCACTTTACCAAAATTTATTAGCTAATGCTAACAATTTTTGGCACGCCTAGTGGGACCTTTTATTTAAGCTTTTTCAAAAATTTCAATGTTGTTTTCCATCTAAACACGATTTTTTTTCTCACAATCAGCTTTTCAGTTTAGCTTATTATTATTCCATGCTCTTACTTTATGCAATTTTATCTATTTGCTTTATTTACTTTATTTTCATGATAAATTTGGTAGATGTCAATAGGTGCAAAACAATCGAACCATGATGAGGACATCATATGAAGATGCAAGGGATGCTACGATACCGGTGTATTTTGGTGGTTTCAATAGAGATCGACATTTTACAATAAGTGCAACCGGATTGTGGGTTCATTGGTACACCGTGTTTAGATGCTACAATGATGGCTATATTCAGTTTATTCATAGTGACGAGCATAATATTGACTGCAAGTGTTGTGCTTATGTTCAAACTACGTCATTCTATGATGATCGATATGGTGGCTATGTGGAGCAAGTCCAGGAGTCCCATAAGAATCCACATGGTCCTGATTATATTGAAGTATGGGAGCATCTACGGATGAGTAATCCTCATTGCCGAAATAGTTATATTTGTAATTATAGGGATGAAAACCTCCATTTTCATCGTCCTTGTGGGCAATCTTGCTTTGAAAAAAGTACGGTCATGGCTCCAATCAAGCATAAGACATATGAAAATGTTGTGTGCTCTAATATGAGTTATGACCAAAATTCTTTCGAGGATTCCAGTCATGTGGCAGAGGTGGAAGCAGTCCAAGTTGTTGAGGATGATGGAGAAATCGAATCATTACTTATGGAGGAGAACCAATCAAAGGATGATGAATATGAACAAAGAATGGACCAACTCGAGAAACAGGCGGCTAACGTAGCGGCTTCTTTAAGAGCCTACATTGAAAGCTATTGGGGGGCAATCCAAAAAGGAGAATTTCATCACAATACAAAGTTAGAAGCATCTCCCACACGCCCAACTCCTCAAAAAACAAAGATGCCTGATGAGCGTGGCGCCTAAGTAGAGCTTATGAATATATTATGATAAGTGCGTTATGACTATGGATGTGATCTTCCTAAATTCTCTATCTCTACTAGACGCTACTACTTAGGGGCAAGTGTACCCCATCGTATCAAGTAATAATCCGGTTAAGACCGGGTATCGAATCCACGGGATTTATAACCACAAGTATTAAACGACTCGGTTTTATACGTTATCTAAGCGGTGAATACTTTAGGTTGGTTTGGGTGACAACTACAAACTACTCCTAAACTATTGGTGAGACAGATTTATGTAACGGAAAACTCCTCGGAATGATATGGGTGACGATAAGTTATAAATATAATAAACAATAACTCCGAATATATTCGATTGATGATTTACTCTTGCAAAGACGACTACGTGTAGTTCGACCGACCCGTGAAGTATTTAGACTATGTGGTTCCTAGTCAAGGCGTGTCTAATGCTGGGGATCAGAAACTAGGGCCCGTAAGTTCCGTGGTTTGTCAATTCCTACGGTTTCTGATGTGTCACTTCCGGTAAGGCAACACCTATATGAATCCCTAAAGATAGCCCGAATGGCATCGGCAATCGCGTTCCCCTACACAATAATCAATTACGAGTATCAAAACAAGTAATAAACATCAACACATATATAGAAACGGAAATTGCAAATCATATATTATAAATATGGAGAGCGTAAATGCGGGATACAACCAAGCCTAGTACATAGGAAGAGTACAAGCTAATTAGCGAGTAGAGAGGGAAGAATTGGCCCTCGGAACTAGCTAACCGGACTCAAGGCCGTCTCTTAGGTCTTGGAGGTGGAACTCTCGAGCTTGGTGGACGAAGATGGAACGAAACTTTGACAGAATGCCGGAATAAATGAACAAGCTCTCAAGGTGGTAGAGTTTTTTTACATAAAAACTGAATGTCTAAATGAGTGCTAATCACCCTTATTTATACACATCAAGCTAGGGGTAAAATTGTAAATTCAGAAGATACAAGTATGGAGATACATTATTTCTGCATTTTTCCCGTGACACGCCATGCGTATGGTAGCGGACGCCCCGCGTATTGGCCCATTTTGTCAATAATTCCTGCATGTGGACCAAATTCAGATCTTGTTGTCTCAACCATGCCCCGCGTAGACTGGGGTACGCCCCGCGTGGTTGAGCTCCTGAGATTTAGTAGCTTGAATTGAGGTTTTTACGCCACGCGTAGCCTGAAGAACGCCCCGCGTATATGAGTCCCTAGATCTTTTGGGTTGAAGAACTCCCATATACGCCTCGCGTGTAGGGTGGGACGCCCCGCGTAGGGGTAGTTGACTTGGAAGACCATGCAGTCTGACTTTCATGATTGAGCTTACCATCTCTGACTAGATGTCACACGCCCCGCGTGGACTCTCATACGCCCCGCGTATCAGTGAGTTAGTCCCACGTGGTGCCTGTGGATTGAACAATTATTTCTGACTGGATGTCACACGCCCCGCGTATGTCGGTGGGATTTTGCTCCTTACTCGTACCTGAAATACAATTCTCGAGAGCCGAGTTAGCTTGACGTTTTATTTTTTAAATTTAATCATAAATAGAGACAATTAACCGAAAGTACGTATTTTATTTTTATTTTGTTATTTTATTAAAAACTCGTTATTTTTGTAATTAAACTTATTTATTTGGTCCTAAATTAAGCCGTAAACCACGCTAAAAGATAGGGGCGAAACGTCGCTATCAACCTCCTCGGACTTTAAAGTTTTACTTGTCCTCAAGTAAAAGAAGTCGAAAGACAAAGGATTGAGATGATTAAGAAACAAACCTTCGGTTAGTTTTACCAAGTGCGTGATCCCAAAGCTAAAGTTTTATGCAAAGTTTCCGGCAAGTACCTGTTGAAATACCTTTCCACATAATTTTGATTTGACAAAATTGTTTAAATATAAATTATAACACATATCCTAAACACACTAAGTTTAAATGCTTTGATTTATTCTACTAATGTGTTTGTTCAATGTTGAGTATAAATGTTATAAGTCATAAGGATTGGAAGGCCCAAGCCCAATACGGAAACCAAGGCCCAAGTCAAATAACTCAGTACACTCGGCCCGTGTATATCAAGACGCTGCCGTTTTTGTTCAAAACGCAACTCAGCAATCGGAAGGATCTAGAAGACCTTCGGGAACAACTTCAAGATGAAGCTGCTGAGTAGTCTCGACAAAGCGTACAAGACAGCAGCTGGCAAAGGAAAACTTCCAGACAAAGTGTTTCCTCTTTTGGCAAAGTTCAGACGACACAGTATGTTGTCCAGTTGACTTTACCATAAAAGGAGAGACCATCTGCTGTGCTGACCGAGGACAGAAGATACACGATTATGATTGGCCGAGAGCTCTGTGCAAGTCAGGATGACAACGACATATAGCCATTTCCCTCCAATGGTTATTTCGAAATTCGAAATGACCGAATGACCAGACGTCTCTATAAATAGTGCCATCACAAGCTTCACAACACACAGAACTTGATCAAGCCATTACGCTGACCAAATCTCTAGAAGTTCTGCAAGCAAGAAGCAAAGCAAATTTCTTACACTACATTTTCATATTTGTGTAAAAGTCTAGAGTGATTGTAAATCGTCTAAAGTGTCTTAGCACATCTTTGTATTAGGACAAAAACACTTATCATTTCTAGAAATAGAAAGGAGAGGCTGAGTACTCGGTTTTAAGTACTCAGCGGAGAGATTAGGATTGAGTAGAAGTATAGAGGAAGGTACTCTTGTCATACTCAATTGCTGATATTGTAAAAGGTTTGAGGCTCTACCTTTAAAGAGCTCATTAGAGGATTCAAAATCTCGGAAGTGTTCCGGGGACAGGACGTAGGCTTAGAAGAAGCCGAACCTGGATAAATCTGCTAAGTGAAGTATTTCTAAACCTTAACTCCTAATTTATATTGCTTGCTTTAAATAATTAAAACTGACCAAGTAAAGAGGTCAAGTTGAGTTGTGCGCGTTGAACGTCTGAGTTCAGGAATAGACTCCAAGTGCTATCTCCTGACTCAAGCTGAGGAACTGACCTAGTCACCTGTTGACTAAGCCAGTATCTTGCTGTTTACTCAGCGCCGCTGTTCAAACCTTTTTCTTTAGAAAAAGAAGTCTGCCTAAATTGCGAAAAAGTTTAAATAGTTCCTAACCCCCCCCCCTTGGAACTATACTTGCAACTAAACAAGGGACCAACAAGTGGTATCAGAGCCTAAAAGCTCACTTTAAAAGGTCTAACAACCTTGAGCTGATCCCTACCATGGGCGAAAACAGCAGTCGGTTTCTCCCTGGAAACTAAACAACTCAAATACTGCCTGAGGGGCTGTCCATTACTAGGCCTCCCCTATTCTTCGGGTCAAACTATACCTTCTGGAAGAATAGGATGAAAAAATTCATTCAGGCTACAAACATGAGTGCCTGGCTATCTATAGTCCAAGGGCCGTTTGTACCTGTTGAGGTTGTGGCTGGCCAAACAGTTATAAAAGTTGAGGCCAAATGGACAGAGGATGATCTTAAGAAGCTTCAAAACCATGCTTCGGCTATCAATATACTTCACTGTGCGCTCGATGCTGCAGAATATAACAAAATCTCAGGTTGTGAGTCGGCACAAGAGATCTGGAAGAAGCTGGAAGTCACCTACGAGGGAACAAACAAAGTAAAAGAATCCAAGGTGAATCAGCAGATGAGACTGTACGAGCTGTTCGAGATGAACAATGATGAGGGCATTTCAGACATGAACGCAAGGTTCACCAACATCATTAATGAGCTCAAGAGACTTGGGAAAATCTTCACTGAGGAAGAACAAGTCAAAAAGATACTCAGGAGTCTTCCAAAAGACTGGCAAGCAAAGAAGACAGCAGTTGAGGAAGCTCAGGATTTAACCACCTACAAATATGACGAACTCATCGGTTCATTGCTGACCCATGAGATATCCATGAAAAACTTTGAGGTGAAGGAAAAATCTGATGACAAGAAGCAGAAGTCACTTGTCATGAAGGCTGACTCCACTGACGGGAGTTCAACTGATGATGAGGAGATGGCCATGTTCACAAGAAAGATGAAGAGGTTGTTCAGGAAGAACGACAAATATTCTAAAAAGCCTTACAAAAAGTTTGATAAGTATAAGGCTGACTCAAGTGACAGCAAATACAGAAAGGACAGCTCAAAGCCCATTACATGCTTTGAGTGCCATCAAGCTGGCTATATTAAGTCAAACTGCCCCACGCTGAGGAAAGACAAGAAGAGTGGGAAGAAGGCAATGGTGGCTACTTGGAGTGACAGTGATGAATCTTCATCAACAGAAACTGAGGCCACCGAGTCAGCGAATATATGCTTTATGACTGACGAACTTGCTGAGCCATGCGTCTCTAAGCATGCTGACCCATCCATCGCATCAGATGATGAAGAGCAATCAAATGAGGTAATTTCTCTTCCCCAGCTCAGAAACGATATGGTTAATGCCCTGAGTGATCTCTATACACTTGTTAAGAAGTGTAATAAAAAGGTTAGAGCACTCAGCAGGCGCTGTGACGAAGTGGAAGAGGTCAAACTGAGTGACCTCAGATACCTTCTTCAGGACAACTCGACTCTGCATGATAACATGAAGATCATACATGAGTATGTGTCTGAAGTCCAGACAGTTTCAAAGAAACTGAGGAAGGACGTCACAACCATCCAGAACCAACTAAAGGTTCCTAAGAAAAACAACATTCCTCTGAGAACTCAGTACCAAGGTACTCAGCAGAGATGGAATCCCCAGCGAAAAGTCTAGTGTGACTTTTGTGGGAAGTTAGGACACACTACTAAAGCGTGCTGGCACGCTCAGCACTGGGGTGCTGACAAGTCAGTAAAAAACCCTAAACAGAAGGTCAGTTGTGACTTCTGTGGAAAGAATGGCCATACTGTCCATGTATGTCGCCATAAAATAAAATATGATAATATACCTGTTGCACCTAACAAGTCAGGACCCAAAAAGAATTGGGTACCTAAAAGTAACTAGTTACAATACAGGTAAGCCTGAGATGTGCCGAGAAGTCAAAGATGTGGTATATTGACAGCGCATGCTCAAGGCATATGACGGGTGATGAAACTCAGTTCATCACGTTTGAACGTAAACGAGGAGGGAGTGTAAGTTTTGGAGACAACAAGAAGGGTAAGATAGTAGGCTCATGAACCATCGGAGGTAATCCTACTATTGAATCTGTCTCCCTAGTCAGCGGACTCAAATATAACTTACTCAGCGTAGCTCAGCTATGTGACAATGGGAGAAAAGTTATATTTGATGCTACTGGATGTAAAATATACGAGGGTAAAACTAATGAGTTAATTTTAATTGCCCCTCGGATAGATAATGTCTTTATGCTAGACTTAGAGAAAAAGTTTTCAAAAACTGTGTGCTTAGTAACAAAGGAAGAAAATTCCTGGCTATGGCACAGGAGACTTGGTCATGTAAGCATGGACCTCCTGGCCAAACTAGCAAGAAAGCAATTGGTTGAGGGACTGCCTGAACTTAAATTCCAAAAACATCAATTATGCCACGCTTGCCAAGCTGGAAAACAAACCAAACAATCTTTTCACAGTAAAAACATTGTCTCAACTAAACGACCGTTAGAATTACTACACTTGGATCTCTTTGGTCCAGTCCAGCCGCTGAGTCTGGGTGGAAGAAGATTTTCCTTGGTCATTGTAGATGATTTCTCTTGGTATATGTGGGTTATCTTGCTGACCAGCAAGGATGAGACCTTTGAGACATTTTCAAATTTGGTTAGAAAAATTGAAAATGAAAAAGACCTAAAATTAGCTCATATCCGTAGTGATAACGGTGGAGAATTCAAAAACCAAAAGTTTGTTGAATTCTGTGAAGCCAGCGACATTGACCACAATTTTTCTGCTCCTAGAACACCTCGGCAAAATGGGGTTGTAGAAAGGAAGAACAGAACTCTGGTTGAAATAGCCAGGACAATGCTGGATGAGCATAGGCTTCCAAAGTATTTTTGGGGAGAGGCTGTTAACACAGCATGCTACATTCTTAATAGGGCTCTAGTTAGACCTATACTCAAGAAAACCCCCTATGAACTTTGGAAAGGATGAAAGCCCAATATTGGATACTTTCGTGCCTTTGGCTGTAGATGTTTTATTTTAAATACCAAAGATAGCTTAGCAAAGTTTGATTCAAAAGCTGATGAAGCTATCTTTCTGGGCTACTCAACAAACAGCAAAGCATACAGAGTTTTTAATAAGCGAACTCAAGTTTTAGAAGAGTCAATACATGTAGAGTTCGATGAAACTGACCCTGCAGGTAGATACCAGCCGCTGACCGAAGATGATCCAAACTTAGTAACCATCGCTGACTCAGAACCAGCTACTGAGTCATTCACGAAAAGGCTGACCAAGAGTAAGAGTGAACCTAAGATTACTTTTACTGACCCATCTACTTCTGCAGAGATTGTTGAAACAGGAACAGCACAAGACATGAATCTACCTAAAGAAATAAGGATTCCTAGAGGGCACTCCGAAAGTGCAATCCTTGATTCTGCTGGGAATATCCTGATGACGAGGAATCAACTCAGGAAGTACCTCAGCAATGTTGCTTTCGTCTCAGTACAAGAACCGAAGAATTTCGCTGAAGTTGAGTACGATGAATTCTGGATGAACACAATGCAAGAGGAGCTCGATCAATTTCGAAGAAATGATGTATGGGAGTTAGTGCCTCATCCAAAGAGTCAAAAGACCATCGGAACAAGATGGGTCTTCAGGAACAAGATGGACGAACAAGGAAACGTAGTCAGGAACAAAGCAAGGCTTGTAGCTCAGGGCTACAGTCAGCAAGAAGGTATAGACTACGGTGAGACCTTTGCCCCAGTGGCAAGGCTGGAGGCAATTAGAATATTATATGCATATGCATCTTACATGAATTTTAAATTATTCCAAATGGATGTCAAAAGTGCATTTCTTAATGGAGTTATAAACGAGGAGGTTTATGTAAATCAACCTCCAGGTTTTGAGGACCCTAAGTTCCCAAACCATGTTTACAAACTCAAAAAGGCTCTGTACGGCCTCAAGCAAGCACCACGTGCTTGGTACGAGAGGCTGACCAGTTTCCTGCTGACTAGAAATTACGTCAGGGGCAAAGCTGATACAACCTTATTCATTAAGAAAAAGGGTAAAGATACCCTGCTGGCCCAAATTTATGTTGATGATATAATATTTCGTGCAACTAACGAATCAATGTGCAAGGAGTTTAGCAAACAAATGCAGACGGAGTTTGAAATGTCTATGATGGGAGAACTCAACTTCTTCCTCGGTCTTCAAATTAAACAAGGAAACAATAGCATCTTCATCAGTCAAGCAAAATATGCCAAGGAGATCTTAAAGAAATATGACTTGGAAAATTGCAAGCCAATATCCACTCCTATGGGCACTGACACTGTCCTCTGTGCTGATGAGAATGGTAAGTCAGTAGACAGCAAGTTATATCGAGGTATGATAGGCTCTCTACTTTACTTAACAGCCAGTAGACCGGACATTCAGTTTTCAGTATGCTACTGTGCTAGATATCAATCTAACCCTAAGGAATCTCATTACATTGCTGTAAAAAGAATCCTTAGATATTTGCAAAGCTCAGTGAACGCAGGTTTGTGGTATCCAAATACTCATGATTTTACACTTATCGGATACACTGACGCTGACTATGGACGAGATAAGCTGGAACGTAAAAGCACCTCTAGAGGATGCCACTTTTTAGGAAGCTGTCTTGTATCCTGGTTCAGCAAAAAGCAGGCGTCAGTAGCCTTATCCACCACTGAAGCTGAGTACATTGCTGCTGGTCACTGTGTTGCTCAAGTCCTGTGGATCAAGCAACAACTTAAAGATTATGGTGTTCAAACGAAGACAATTGAGGTCAAATGTGATAACAAAAGTGCAATTGATCTGTCCAAGAACCCAATACAACACAGCAGAATGAAGCATGTCAGCATCTGACATCACTTCATTAGAGACCATGTACTCAAGGGTGAGATTAAGCTGACCTTTGTCCCAACGGACGAACAGCTTGCGGATATCTTCACGAAGCCACTGGCACGTGAGCAGTTCAGCATACTGAGAGAAGCAATTGGTATGTTTAATCCTCTTCAGTAAATTCCTGTGCTAAATGAATATTGAATGCTGAGTGAATTACATGCTGAATGATTTATTGTTTGCTGAGTATCTCATTGAAACTGACTGAATATACAATACTGAGTAAACTTGCACACTGAGTAAATTAGTTTAGAACTTGAACTTAAAATCATCCTTAAATAATGCACTAACCACTCAGAATATCAAACGCTTGACATTCTAAATACTGAGTGATTAATCCGTTAGCATAAATGCCAAGCACGCGTATAACCTAGGATGACGTATTCGCCGTAATGTGTCATAAATGCCAGGATCCTTGTCGGTACATGATCCCAAGGCAAAACTGACACATGGATTTGGTTAAGATCCACACCGTTCAACTTGTCTATAAATTATGGGCATTTCCCCATTTTTTACTCTTTACGCTTAACAAATTCTTAAGGATAAGAAATTACTCAAATTTCTCTCTCACAAATACCTCTATTCTCTCCATCTTAAAAGAATGACTAAACTATCCTTCAACGTCTCCGGTGCCGGCCACCAAAAGTCTAGCTCCGATGAACCTTCACGAAACCCTTCTACACCGAGCAAGGGTAAAACTGGCCAAACCTCTGGCCAAGGGAAAGCTGTTAAGATCAGGACCTACTCAAAGGTCTTCGACAATGTACGAGAATGGAAGGTAGAACCCTCCAGATGGGTTTCGGAGCACTTTGTACAGAACGAACAACCATTTGCTGAGTGGATTTCCAAGAATGAATGGACTGGGCTGTTCTCGGTCAGGGATGAGACATATCCTGACCTAGTGAGGGAATTTTACCACAACCTCAAGGTTGCTAGTGACTCCGCCGACTACCTGAGCACTGAAGTAAAAGGGAAAACCATCTTCATCAACCCTCTGTACATAGGAAATCTCCTCCAGCTCAAAACTGAGGGAGTAAGGCTGAGAAAGTCAGGAGATCAGGACAAGACCGACTACGTCCATACCTTCTGCAAACATGAGGGTCACTCAGGAGAGATCTCAGCATCTTCGATGGGACAGCATCAGAAGATGGCTCACTACCTGCTGAGCTATTTCATTTACCCAAAGATCAACTGCACTACATCAGCAACCAACTTTTAACAGTGCTTCATATGGCACATGCTGACGTACACCCCTATCAACATGCCAGTTTTCTTAGTTGCTGGGTTCCTGCGCAACACGGGTATAATGAGGTTGGGATCAATCATCACCAGGATCCTCATCGACCACAAGATTGACCTCAAAGGTGAGGAATCTTTCAGAGGAACCGAAATCACAACTGCCTCGCTGAGGGCACTTAAATTTGGACAGCCCTTGAAGAAAGGAAAAGCTGCTGCTGCTGCTGGCCAAGCTGATCAGACTGAGGAGACTATTGCTGAGCCTAAGAAAGGGCGAAGAACTAAGGCCCCAGTTTCTCGCAAGAGAAAATCTGCTGAGGCACCTAATGCTGTGTCTCCAGCAAAGAGGCAGAGGTCAGCTGGAAAGTCAACTGAGAAGAGAAGCAGGCAAGATGAGCCTGACACTGAGGAAGCTGCTGAGCTACCTCAGAAGAAGCAGAAGTCTTCAACACTGGCACCTCTCGACGTCATGCCGACAGATTTTATTATACCCGGTGATTCTCATTTCACTCAATGCCAAGGTACTGATGCTGAGGAACCTGAGGTCCAGTTAGATGACCACTTCATCTCCCAAGTTGAGGAAGAACTTGATGGAGATAATACTGAGGAAGAAGAAGAAGACGATGAAACCAGCGGTCAGGATGACGCTGAGGAGTCTGAAGAGTATGACAGCGAAATTGAAGCTGAGGACACTAACACTGGGTTAGCTGGTGGAGCTGTGCAGACTGACACTGAGTTAGCTGCTGGAGTTGAGCAAGTGGATCAAGCTGACCAGACCCATACTGAGGAAAAAGAACCTACTCACTCAGAAGAACCTGCTCATCATACCTCTCCACCACGTAGAAGGCGAAAGCTGGTTAAGGCCAGTGAGAAAATGGTCAGTGAACCCCCTTTGCAATCACCATCTATTCCTGAACTTGTCCTCTCCAAGACAACAAAGGATCCTTCTACCGTCCAATTAAAATTTTTCAAACGGCCCTCAACTTCCTCTACTACAACGCCGTTGGAAAAACAAGCCTCTGTTTCTTCTCAACAGGAACATGCCGAGCATCATACTTCCACTACTTCAACCAGTCAGGTTGAACCGACCACTGCTCATGCTGTCTCCTCAAGCATGGTGCTGACTCCCCATCCTTCTGCCGTCAGCATAGACAGTGTTCGAGTTAACACCTCTACAACCAATCTCTCTGCCGATCTCACAACAATTCCTCCATCTCAAGGGCAGATTGAGCAAACTCATCCTATCACTGACCAGGGTACTCCCTACACACCCTTCTCTTCTGGTCATACGGATGTACATAGGGATGCCACTGAGTCCGGCAAGAAGCTCATCGACTCAGTGCAAGCTCTCATCCAAGATCTTCAACATTCTGCTTCACCTGCTGCTGGATCCTCATTCCCAGAGACAACTCAGCTCTCCCAAGTCACTCTACTTCTCAACGAAGTCAAGGGACTCAAGGACCTGCTGAATGTCGTCTTATCATTTCAAGCCCAGCAAGCAAAGAAAGACTCACTTGCCAAGTTGGCAGAGATTCAACTGTCCACAATTCAACATCTGAACTCGCTACATCAGCAAGTCCAGAAGTTATCTACTGTGAACACTGACTACGCCACTTCCTCAGAACTGAAGATGCTTTTTGCTCAACTGCATACTGAGCAACTCAAGACAAATGAGCAAATGGTGTCCTATAGTCAGTGCTCAGTTGAGCAAATCAGTGAGGCTGTCAGGCTACTTAACCTGAACAAGCAAGAAATGGATACTGACGCGTTGAAGCAGAATGAATTGCTGTCCCTCGCACAACAATCCTTCAACCATATCCGTCATAATAATATTCAACGACATCACTATGACTCAGCACTTCTGAAGACATTCCACCAAGTCTTCGATGGCCTCTCTGAAGCTCTCATCTGGCAAGCCAAAGCTCAAGCCTTCAGTGTAAATATGCTCAGTGCTGCTGATCTTCATATACCAGTAGAAGTCTCAGCTGATGGGGTTGCCATTTTTGATGGCGTGAACGAAAGTGCTGACAAACTAAAAGAGCTTTCACAAGAACTTTCTCATGCTGTCTTAACCGATGCGTTCAAGGTCCCTGAAGTTGACAAAACGAGGGAGAAAGCGCAAGCTGCCAGAGCTCAGCATGAGCGACGTCAGTACGAGCGAAGTTAGTCACAGGGCAAGAAAAAGAAATAGATAGACTAGCATGCTTAAGCCACATATGTGTAACCCATTTTGTCTAGTTTACTTCTTTTGTCTATGTACTTGCTGACTTCTCTCAATATATATATCATACTTTATTTCCTGATTTCAATACTGAGTTATGATATATGCTTTTATAGTACTGAGTTACTTTGTATCTTCATCAGCCATACTTAACACTTATAATATTTATTGACTAAATGATATGCTGATAACATGTTTGACATCATACTATGATCTTATGAAACATTCTGATAAAGAACTCATTGAACAATAATTTGCTCAGCGCGCTCTGTATATCTAAAACTTCCGCTTAACACTGAGTAAATAGAATATGTAATATAGCTGACCTACACCTAAAAACTGACCTTAGACTCACTCATTTAAATTCTTAAATGATGCAATTAAAACTAAGTCAGTAGTGCAACCCTTACGGGGGAGTTTGCTAAATGATATAAGGTCAACTATCATGGGGGAGCTCATACTGAGTGCCTTGCTGAATAGTTTTGCCAACATCAAAATGGTGGAGTTTGTTGAAATACCTTTCCACATAATTTTGATTTGATAAAATTGTTTAAATATAAATTATAACACATATCCTAAACACACTAAGTTTAAATGCTTTGATTTATTCTACTAATGTGTTTGTTCAATGTTGAGTATAAATGTTATAAGTCATAAGGATTGGAAGGCCCAAGCCCAATACGGAAACCAAGGCCCAAGTCAAATAACTCAGTACACTCGGCCCGCGTATGTCAAGATGCTGCCGTTTTTGTTCAAAACGCAACTCAGCAATCGGAAGGATCTAGAAGACCTTCGGGAATAACTTCAAGATGAAGCTGCTGAGTAGTCTCGACAAAGCGTACAAGACAGCAGCTGGCAAAGGAAAACTTCCAGACAAAGTGTTTCCCCTTTTCGCAAAGTTCAGACGACACAGTATGCTGTCCAGTTAACTTTACCATAAAAGGAGAGACCATCTGTTGTGCTGACCGAGGACAGAAGATACACGATTATGATTGGCCGGGAGCTCTGTGCAAGTCAGGATGACAATGACATATAGCCGTTTCCCTCCAACGGTTATTTCGAAATTCAAAATGACCGAATGACCAGACGTCTCTATAAATAGTGCCATCACAAGCTTCACAACACACAGAACTTGATCAAGCCATTACGCTGACCAAATCTCTACAAGTTCTGTAAGCAAGAAGCAAAGCAAATTTCTTACACTACATTTTCATATTTGTGTAAAAGTCTAGAGTGATTGTAAATCGTCTAAAGTGTCTTAGCACATCTTTGTATTAGGACAAAAACACTTATCATTTCTAGAAATAGAAAGGAGAGGCTGAGTACTCGGTTTTAAGTACTCAGCGGAGAGATTAGGATTGAGTAGAAGTATAGAGGAAGGTACTCTTGTCATACTCAATTGCTGATATTGTAAAAGGTTTGAGGCTCTACCTTTAAAGAGCTCAGTAGAGGATTCGAAATCTCGGAAGTGTTCCGGGGACAGGACGTAGGCTTAGAAGAAGCCGAACCTGGATAAATCTGCTGAGTGAAGTATTTCTAAACCTTAACTCCTAATTTATATTGCTTGCTTTAAATAATCAAAACTGACCAAGTAAAGAGGTCAAGTTGAGTTGTGCGCGTTGAACGTCTGAGTTCAGGAATAGACTCCAAGTGCTATCTCCTGACTCAAGCTGAGGAACTGACCTAGTCACCTGTTGACTAAGCCAGTATCTTGCTGTTTACTCAGCGCCGCTGTTCAAACCTTTTTCTTTAGAAAAAGAAGTCTGCCTAAATTGCGAAAAAGTTTAAATAGTTCATAACCCCCCCCCCCCCTTTGGAACTATACTTGCAACTAAACAAGGGACCAACAGTACCTACGTAAACAAATGAGCGACCAAAACTTGTTTGAAACCTCCATGATCAAATTTAATAGGCAATATCAACGGGGGCCGATTATCTTTTGAGAACCCGAAAGTACCTCGCCAAAGGATTTCACTCTTACGCTCAAATCTTGGTGGGTCGGTGTTTTTGCACTCTCCTTTGCACTTACTCGAAGTCACTTTGAGTTTGCATTTTCATCCGAGTTTTCCTCCTATGTTATGGTCTAGGCAATATTAAAAATGAACCCGGAGGGGGGTTGTACTGTGGGTGGCTTTTTAGTGGTTAAGTTTTAGAAACTCGAGTTCAAACACCATTTTGATTATCGCACCGAGTTTTTATTTTGGCCTTAGCGAGTTCGTAAAATGTAACTCGAAATTGCTCGGGTGGTGCTTGAGAATGCCTTTTTGCTCTTTATTGTGTTTTTCTTTTTTCGTTTTGTTTTGAGAGCGGCACAAAAACGATTTCGAAAGCTTATGGTGCTTACTTGTCAAGGCATTGGCTTATTTCGGGTAATTCTGATGTGATTTGATTTTGTTGGTATTTAAACAAGAGGAAAAAGGGTTAAATGTTAAAAATGTATTGACAAAGAAGTCGGTTAATAGGCTCGAGGGGGTTTCCTAGAGGTTAATGAAAACGAGAAAAATAATTTAAGAAAAGAATTAGGCTAAGTGGGTTCGTTTTATCATCTATTGCCATTTTTACCAAAATAAGTGTACTTAACCTGGTATTAGGTGCAAACTCTATGAGTCAAGTGAAGTCAAAGCTCTCGAAAAATTGTGAAAGAAATAGAGTTCTCGTACGAACTCTTTTGGCCTCAAAAATATCTCACAAGAATTTCGGGTTAAATTGTGTACATTCAAGTTCTCGTCAAATTTTCAACTATCCCGTTTTTATTGCCTTTTTAAATTTCATTATAGAGATAACCTGTGAGTTAGGACTCAATGTTTTTGCTTAGTACGAACCTAGGCTTTGCATAAATTCTATAACTTCAGAATCAAGACTAAAATTTCTTAATTAAACCGATCCTTTGTGTTAACGTCTTTTCATTTAAGAACAAATAACGGAACTTTTAATTAATTTCGAGGGAGGTAGTGTGTCGGAAAAAAATTAAGAATCAATAAATTAGTTTAATTATTTTGTTTTTTATTTGATTTTTATTTTTGTTTTTGTTAGTGCAAAACAAACGGTGAGTGCGGGGTTGCACGGCCCTCCACGTTTATTAAAATGACGTTTATTCCAAGGACGTCGCAAAACAAAAGAAAAGAAAACAAAAACAAAAAGAAAGAATTTAAATTAAAAATAGGACCCTGGAGGCCAGGTCTTACGCGCGGCGTACCCAAAAGGGCGCCCCATGTAAGAGGTGCGTTTTAAGCAAATTGAGGCCAGAGACACGGATACGTGGGGCGCACTTAGAGGGGCGCTCCGCGTGTTCCGTGTCCTAGGCCAGTTTGGAAGGCAGAAGGTTGGGCACGCGAGGCGTAGAATGGGGCACGCCCCGCGTGAGCTTTATTAAGGTATGCAAAACAGAAATAGCAAACACGAAGAAATAAACGAAACCAAACACAAAGCATAAGAAGGGGAAAATAGATATATAGATAGTAAAATCAAAAGAAAGTACAATACGACAAGATAAACGACAAACTAAACATAAAATAAAAACAGAAAAACAGAAAAAAACATAAAAAATGATAAAAACATAAAAAAAACTAATTAAACTACGGTGGAGGTGGAGGAGGATGGCCGTGAATGTTGAAGTGGGTCAAGAAGGTGTTGGTGAAGGCGTCGAAGTTGGCCCTACCCGCTTGCCTTTGAGCCTCGGAGGCTCGAGGCGAGCGTCGAGGGCATCGAAGCGTGAGTCGAAGTGGGCCCGATCACGTCATTGGTTTCCCTCTAAAATATCCAACCGGGCGTAGATGGAGTTGAAGTCGTGGTTGGGGGTGGACTAAAGTTGAGTCCGAGGTCGGAGTCCCAACCTTCTTCCGCTTGTTGCTCGCCCGCCCCCGAACTCTCACCCGGGCCGGAGGCACGGCGTTTGAGGGACTTGAAGGCGTTTTTCTCCAAGGGGCGGGGTTCTAGATGGCGAAGGTGGTCAAGGGCGGAAGTGGCAAAAATAGCGACAAGATGCCCGAGCCCAAGTTTGGCACGCTTTCGGGTTGGCATGTGGTGGATCATAGTAGCGACAAGGAAAGAGAGGTCGAATTTGAGTCCGTTTGCGGAACAATACAAAGCCAAAAGCTCGAGCTTGTTGACCTTGTTAGACTCGGACTTCCCCGTAAAATAATAGCTGATGAAGCGGTGGAGGAGGTAGAGGATGGGGTCGCGGATGCTACCCGGATGGAGGTTGGATACATCATAGGTGTCTGAGCCAGTGATATTGGCCCAGAATTCACGGGCAATGTCATCGGAGGGCAAATGGGTGGTGCCTGGTTCCGTTTGCTTGGTGAAATGGGAGCGGATCCAGGCCGTGTCAATGGAGTAAGGATGGTTGTGAAGGCGGAAGTTGAAGAGGGCGGCACCAGGGACACCATTAGACTCAATGGTGGAGAAAAATTCCTGAACTAGTGAAGGGTACACAAGATGGCGGGCACGAAAATGGTCGTGCCAACCAAGGGCTCGTAGATGATCTTCGAATGCACTACCGAGGTCGTAGTGGTTGAGAATGCTGCGATCGATATATGGGAGAGCCATGACGGTGGAAGTGGAGACGGTGAGGTACTGGACCACCTCCGCTTCCGTGTGGAGGTGAAATGGAGCATTGTATTGGTGGGTGTGTGATGGTGTTTCTTCTCTTTTGGGTGGTGGTGGTGATTGGTGTTGTTGGGAACAAGAAGAGCGGGTACGAGTGGACCGCGGGGGACGGTCACTAGCGGCTCTCTTGCTTCGAGTCATGATTTGGGAAGAGTAGGGAAGAGTGTAGGAGGAATATGGGGAGTTAGAGTGAGTGTAAGGGAGGGAGGTAGGAAGAGGGAAGGAGTATAAATAGGGGAGGAGTGGGGATCCAAGTGAAATGCGGATTCCCAGAGGGATACGCGGGGCATGAAGGGACCACGCCACGCGTATCCTACCTCCTGATCTTATTCGATGCAAAAACGGCACGGCACGCGGGGCATGCGGGGAAGCACGCCACGCGTATCGCACCTTCTGGCCATAAATATGTGGGAGAATGGCGAGGACGCGGGGCGTGCCTGGGGGTACACCCCGCGTGGAAGAAGGAAGTGGAAGCATTTTTTTTCAGTTTTTTTCCAAAGAGTTTTTAAATATTTATGGATTTTAATTGGTGGTTAATGTTTTTATGATTTTTAAGGGGTAATTAACAGGGTGGTTAAGGAAAAATTAATGTGGTGGGAAGTTAAAGAATTTTAAATTTTGAAAAGAAGTGATGTGATTGGAGGTGAGAGGAGGTGGAGTGTGGAAGTGGAAAAGATGTTTGGGGAAGAGAAAAAGGTGTTATGGGGAGTTACAATTCGCAACTCCCCGAGGACACGCGGGGCGTAGAAGGGGGCACGCCCCGTATGGCCTTTTATTTGTGGTTGCAAATGGGCTAGACCAAAGACGCGGGGCGTGAAAGGTACGGCGCCCCGCGTAGCCATTCGTTTGAACACACTAAAAAGATCAGAAACTTGGCTACGCGGGGCGCACTGGTGTGTACGCTCCGCGTATTTATTTTGGATTAATGGGATTTGTTTTTTCGTGGATTTTTATTTAAAAGAAACAAAAAGATAGAAGGGAAAATAATAATAATAATAATAATAATAAAATGGAAAGAAAAGGACAGTGCATACGAAGAAAAAGAGAGAAAATAAAAATAAGGTAATATGATACATATAAACAACGGGTTTGAGGAATGCAAACCGAGGCTACGTTTAGAGTCGGAGTAGCTCGACTTTCTCTTGCGGCGGCTTATTGCAGGCTGTCCGAGTTAGAACTCGACGGGTCCGAGCTTCTACTGTTAAGGAGAGTTATTGCTTGTCCGGACTCTCTATTTTTGCCCCGCGGGTTTTGCTCGGTGTTTGCCGGGAGAGTTCCTAACTGCCTCTCCTGTTGCTGACGATTTAAATGGGCTACCTGGCGGCTTAGGTCCCTGCAAAACACCTCACTATCGGTAAGACGGGTTAGGATATCCTTTAACAAGGAAGTTACCGATTGGCCATGCACGTTGTCGGGAGGCTGAGTGTTCCGACCACCGGGCACGGTTTGTGATTGCCCTAGCCCATTTTCCCGATATTCTTGATGAAAGTCGGGGGGGGGGGGGGGGGGCCTCAATACATTATTATTATTGCCGTACGACAAGTTAGGGTGTTGGTATCAAGGCCTCCATCCGCTGTCATTATTATTGTGGTGGTGTGAGTAGGAGTTCGGGTTAGGGTTGTACCTTTGATTGCCTCCTACGTAACTTACATTTTCGATGTCGCCGGCGAAAGGGCTACCGGCATGGCAATTAAGTCCGTCATGATCTCCACCACAATGATTGCACATCAGGACCTGTGCATCTTTGTTGAGGCTCAACTGTGCTATCAAAGAGTCAAGTTTCTTATTCATTTCCGCCATGGAACTTTTTGGAGCCTCTTTCTCCACGGCGAACGTTTAATGTCGCGAGGGTCCGGTTAGTAGGCATTAATCCGTGATAAAAAGTACTTACCATATCGTGCTTGGGGATATCATGGTGCGGGCAGCTTCGAAGCAACTTTCGGAATCTCGCCCAAGCCGCGTGAAGGGCTTCGTGCTCGAGTTGCCGAAAGGTAGTGATATCGTTCCTCAACTTAACCGTTTTGGACAGCGGGAAGGAACTCCTTCTCAAGATCCTCCCATGATGTAATTGATCCCGCCTCCAACGAGCGCAACCACTCCAATGCTTGTCCTATCAAAGAGAAAGGAAATAACTTTAGTCGGACGGCCTCAACCGGAACACCATTTTGCCGAGAAGTTTCGGCACACATAAGAAATTTATCGAGATGTTCGTTAGGGTTTTCATGGGGTTCCCCTCCGAATTGACCAAGTTGTTAGATTAGTTGGATCATGCTAGTCTTTATTTCATATGTGTTGGCCGGAATGGTGGGGGCAACGATTCCGTTGCGATTTTGGGGGCGATGTGGAGCAAGAATCTCCATCATTGTCCGGGTGTCGTTTCCACCATTGCGGTTGTTACTCATGGGTTGCACCGGCGGCCTTTGGTTGGCCTCGGGTTGGTTAGCTTCATTGTTGAGGTTGGCCATTTTCTCTCTCCGAATCCTACAAAGAGTACGTTCAATTTCAAGATCAATAGGAACGAGAGTATCACTCCGAGATCGGGTGTGCATAAAATAAATAAATAGAGAAATTATAAACAAGAAAGAATATGGTTAGTAAAAAGTGTATATACACAATTTGTACAAAAATAATGCTTAGACTAACAATAAAACGTTTTTGTCTAATATTGCAAGAAATTATAAATCCCCGGCAACGGCGCCAAAAACTTGATGAGCGTGGCGCCTAGGTAGAGCTTATGAATATATTATGATAAGTGCGTTATGACTATGGATGTGATCTTCCTAAATGCTCTATCTCTACTAGATGCTACTACTTAGGGGCAAGTGTACCTCGTCGTATCAAGTAATAATCCGGTTAAGACCGGGTATCGAATCCACGGGATTTATAACCACAAGTATTAAACGACTCAGTTTTATACGTTATCTAAGCGGTGAATAATTTAGGTTGGTTTGGGTGACAACTACAAACTACTCCTAGACTATTGGTGAGACAAATTTATGTAACGGAAAACTCCATAGAATGATATGGGTGACGATAAGTTATAAATATAATAAACAATAACTCCGAATATATTCGATTGATGATTTACTCTTGCAAAGACGACTACGTGTAGTTCGACCGACCCGTGAAGTATTTAGACTACGTGGTTCCTAGTCAAGGCGTGTCTAATGCTGGGGATCAGAAACTAGGGCCCCTAAGTTCCGTGGTTTGTCAATTCCTACGGTTTCCGATGCGTCACTTCCGGTATGGCAACACCTATATGAATCCCTAAAGATAGCCCGAATGGCGTTGGCAATCGCGTTCCCCTACACAATAATCAATTACGAGTATCAAAACAAGCAATAAACATCAACACGTATATAGACACGAAAATTGCAAATCATATATTATAAATATGGAGAGCGTAAATGTGGGATACAACCAAACCTAGTACATAGGAAGAGTACAAGCTAATTAGCGAGTAGAGAGGGAAGAATTGGCCCTCGGAACTAGCTAACCAGACTCAAGGCCGTCTCTTAGGTCTTGGAGGTGGAACTCTCGAGCTTGGTGGACGAAGGTGGAACGGAACTTTAACGGAATGCCGGAATAAACGAACAAGCTCTCAAGGTGGTAGAGTTTTGTTACATAAAAACTATGTCTAAATGAGTGCTAATCACCCTTATTTATACACATCAAGCTAGGGGTAAAATTATAAATTCACAAGATACAAGCATGGAGATACATTATTTCTGCATTTTTCCCATGACACGCCACGCGTATGGTAGGGGACGCCTCGCGTATTGGCCCATTTCGTCAATAATTCCTGCATGTGGACCAAATTCAGATCTTGTTGTCTCAATCACGCCCCGCGTAGACTGGGGTACGCCCCGCGTGGTTGAGCTCCTGAGATTTAGTAGCTTGAATTGAGGTTTTTACGCCACGCGTAGCCTGAAGAACCACTACAAGAAAATTGCTTTTTAGCAACAAGTTTTGTCAACAATAAAAAATATTGTTACTAAAAATGAACTTTAGCAACGAAAATATTAGTGCTGTTACAAAAGATTGTTGCTATAAATTTCATACCCTTTCCTTCAATTTTTTTTTATGGCGGGTGGAGTTTGAAAAAAAAAGTAACAACTTTAACAACAATAGCTTCGTTGCTGTACATGAAAGCATTTATAGCAATGGCAACATGTTGTTGCAGTAATGATATAATTTATAGCAACGACTATATGTTGTTACTGTAAATTAAAGAATTTAAAGTAACGACAATATATTGTTGCAGTAATGAAATAATTTACAGAAACGACGTTATGTTGTTGCGTAAAAATAAAATATTTTCACTACAAAAGAGATCGTTGCGAAAAGACATTATTAAACTAATTAGAAAAATTAAACTATATTTAATACATATAAATCACATAAATACATTAATTATTAGATTAACTATAAAAAGAAGGGTAAATTCTAAAAACAACCCTTGTGGTTTCATGTTGTTAAAAAAAAAACCATGTGGTTTGTTTTTACAAAAAAAAGGACCGTGGTTTATGCCGTTACCCGAAAAACGGAAAAGGGCTCAACACTGTTAAAGGTGCTGACGTGGCAATGGGTAAAGTTGGAAAAATATATATTTTTTTATTTTTCTTTTTCTTCTTCTTCTTCTTCTTCCTCTCCTCTTCTTCTTCTTCTTCTTCTTCTTCTTCTTCTCCCTCTCTCTCTCTCTTCTCTTCTTCTTCCTCCTCTCCTCTTCTTCTTCTATTTTTTTGAAATTTCTGAAATCCAAACGTTACGTCTGAAATTCAGACGTTCAACGTCTGGATTTCAGACGTGTTGAACGTCTGGATTTCAGACGTGTTGAACGTTTGAAATCCAGACGTTAACGTCTGAAATCCAGACATTCAACGTCTGGATTTCAGACGTCCAGAATTCTGGAAAAATTCCAGAATTCTGGAATTTTCCAGAAATTCTGGAAAATTTCCAGAATTCTGAAAAATTTCAAGAATTCTGGAAATTAAAAAAAAGAAGAAAAAAAGAAGAAGAAGAGAAGAGAGAGAGAGGAAGAAGAAGAAGAAGAAGAAGAAGAAGAAGAAGAAGAAGAAGAAGAAGAAGAAGAAGAAGAAGAGGAAAAAATAAAAATAAAAAAAATAAAAAAATATTTTTCAAACTTTACCCCTTGCCACGTCAGCACCTTTAACGGTGTTAAAGCCTTTTCCGTTTTTCGGGTAACGGCGTAAACCACGGTCCTTTTTTTTAAAAAAACAAACCACATGAGTTTTTTTTAACAACATGAAACCACAGGGGTTGTTTTTGGAATTTACCCTAAAAAGAAATTGCACCATATACATTAATTATATATATATTTTTTGATTAAAAAAAGTTTAGGTAAGGGTAGGTGTACAGTGGAATTTACAGATCACCTACCAATGAGGGCTAAATTTTGACGGAGTGGAGAATCGAACCTCAAACCTGTCAATAATGCATACATTAATTATATTAATTATTAATTATTAGACTAATTTTAATTTAATAATATTATAAATATAAATGCATACTGTATTTATATTAAATATTTAAACTATATTTTTATTTCAATTAACATTAAAAAATATTTCTTATATGTTTTTTTAATCTTAATAATTTTTTTATTTAAACTTTGATTTTTTTTTTTGGTAGAAAAGGAAAAGAAAAACGAACAACAACAAACTACCCAGGAAATAGCCTAGGGAAGCTAACCCCAATCCTATCTTCTAAGAGAAGAGGAGAGATGAAACTAGGGGAAACAGGAAGGGTAGTAACGCCTAACGTCCCTTCATGGCCCGCCGCCGCCAAGCGATCAGCAACACAATTATGCTCTCTAAAAATGTGTCTGAACTCTACGAACTCAAAGGAGGAGCAAAGCCTTTTAATAGCTTTGATGAGGTTGCGACTGTTAAGACCCATAGAATGATTCTCAGAAATCATTTTGATTGCTTCCAAATTATCAGACTCCACAAAGAGCCTCTTAACACCCAGCTTTTTAGCAAGATTGATTCCAGTAAGAATAGCCCAGAGCTCCGCAGAAAAGGAAGAACCCAACCCTAAATTATGGGAGAACCCAGAAAGCCAGGCGCCCCCTGCATCTCTAAGCACAGCTCCAGCCGCAATCTTACCGTTACTGAGGCAGGAACCATCAGTATTCAGCTTCACAACACTGAGAGGCTCTGGCAAGGGACTCTCCTTTGAAACTATCGATAATAGAGAAAAGTTTTTTCGAGAAGAAATCAGCTAAGTTTGTCATAAAAACAGTTTTATCTCCAAAAATCTCCTCGTTTCTCTATTTCCAAACTTGGTGACAGATAATAGCAAAGAAAATGTCACCATGCTCCATGTATGGAAGCAACTTTTCTCTAACACCATCAGAGAACCAGTCGACCTCAGAATGTGCCATGAAGGAAGAGAAAATATGGTGTGTGAGAATTTTCCTCCAAACCTCTTTACTATTACAGCAATCTCTAAGAGCATGGCACAAAGTCTCAACATGGCCTCTGCATCTACTGCAAGCTCCAGAATCAGCCAAGTGCCTTCTGTGCCTATCCGAATTAGTAATAAGCCTGTCCTTAACGCCCAGCCACAGGAAACTCCTAATACGGAAACTTTAAAATTTAAATACAAAGAACAAAATTTAATTACAAAATATATTACATACTATTTTATTTTATGGGCGCCTTCAACCACAGCCATTTCTGAAATGGGCGCCTTCAATGCACGCTCTTCTTATCTCTCCACCTCTGACTGTCAGTTCGTTTGGGTCCTCTATGTCCACGAAAATTAATTTATGAAGAAATTGCAGTTAAGATCTCAGAGTTTTTGAGGGTTTACTCTGCGACCGAGGGTGAAGTTGGGTTGTTTTGTCTTCTATAAGGAATGCAATATTAGCGGATGTGGAGGATGAGGATATAAATCTAATTGTGGAGTTTGATTGGGTTAGGAGAAGGAGAAAGCTGTTAAGTTTAGCGATTTTTGGTGAGAGCGGAAAGAGGACAGAGGGCAGTTTCAGGAATGGAACCGATAAGGGCATTATAAGCCATCTATTGTAGCTGAATGGTCAGAATAACCAATAAAATTGATTTTTCTATTTGTTTGGTTTTCAATTATTGATGTTTTTATCTTTCAATCATGGTTCTCAAGCCTTTTGTATTTCTTTTGGCGATAATATGGATTGATGGATTTTTTGCAGGTACAGGAGAACAATCATCCTCGTACATTTCTCCTGGAAATAGGGAACACATTTTGCAAATTTTCTATTAATGGACGACTAAAGCCAGGAAAGAATGGTTCCACTATCATTTTGTTCCCTCTTATGATTTTAATGTTTTCCCTTCATTAGGATTTCAGTGGATTAATTATCTTTGACATGTTTCTTGGATATATTTTCATGTTGCTTAAAACTCGCTGCTAATTTTGGTGCTAATTCATTAATTACTTGTCTTTAACTGCAGAATGAATTATAGTAGAACTAGAATAGAAATGGTAAAGTATGCAACCTGGTAAGGTTAATGGTATCTGTAAACATTGGGTTGAAAGATCCTACAAGTTAGAACCACTGCATAGTCGATTTTTGGAATTGAATTTATGGTTCCTGTACTTTTTATTTTTGCTTGCAATTATTAGAATATACAAAGCTAAATGTCAGACATAGCATCTCTGGCCCAATTTTCTTTTAGCGTTAGATAACGCTGAAACATGTGCACTGATCTAGGTGATAAATCCATCTTTTGATTATATAAGTGGACTATATAACATTAGCATTGCAACTGCTTTGACACAATTGTTTTTTGATTGTTTTTCTCTAGATGTATTATTCTGTATATGATTAATGTATTGGATGCGGACTATCAAAATTATTAAGCATAGAAAGGAATTAAAGACCCTGGTAAAGGGGAAGAAGAATTAGACATGCCAAGATGCTATGTGTCAATATTATTATTGATCATATATATAAATTGTAAGCTCCTCCTCACACGTGTTTTGTGTGAAATTTAGAGTTTGATTTTTAGGTATTTGGAAACATAGGTATCTTTGACTTTTGTTGTGAGTAGTGATATATAATTTCATGACATTGGCAAGAAAAATAATTGTTTAATGTTTCTATGTGCATGTACTTCTTATTCAAACCTTGCAATTAGTTGTAATGATATGCAGGATTTTATTGAGTTGTGATATTTTGATTGTATTGCTAATTCTCTATTGGACTTATCTTTTTCTCTATGGGTGATATTGTCTTAAGTGTCTCAACCGACATCTAGATGCCATCAGTGAGAAGGTCTTTCCTATTGTGAGAAAACCAGCAAGTCTTTCTCATGGAAATCAAGTGGTTAGTCAAGAACCTGTACACGGTGAGAGCTTGGCTGCAAAAGGGGTTGTTTGTGAAACTTGTATTGAGGAAAATAAAGCATGCACCTCCCATCCTGATAATATCCCAATAACTTCCATAACTACTCAGCCTAATTCTTCATTTGTCCATGCCGTTATCAACATGATCAGAATGCTTATTGGTATTTTCTTATACCCTTTCTTTATTTTCTATTAATTTTATTTTATATATTCAGTTTGCTAGAGGTAATTATAACTATCATTAGAATTTTTTCTATCAATGATCAAGTTAAGCTTTTAGATTGAATGGTTCTTTGACATGTTACAAGTCATCTAATCTATATATTAGATTACACTATATCAAGAACTAATCAAGGTTAACTTCTCTTGAATTTAATATATACCTTGATTGAGTTTCCAACCCAAGTATTAAAATAGATGATGACACATTTTATGTAAATAACTAAATAAAATTGGAAAGGTTCGTTTTTTTATTAATTCGATTGAAAGAGTTTATTCTATAATAGTGATTTTGAATAATAATGTTTAAGAAAGTGAAAAAAATTGAGTGATAAAAGATTTTAGTTAAATTAGAGAACTCAAAGGTTCTTCCTGCTATTTTACTGATTTAGCTTGTGTTTGGTTGCTGAGAGAACTCAAGAAAACAAAAGATAATAAATTCTTTCTTGTAATTTTGGTTTGTCATATTTGAAATGCAGATACAATTTATGACCATGGCTACAATTTGACAAACCAATCATTGTGGACTGGAATTCCACTCCAAAGATGCATGGATTTGGGAACATGGGTAAGGAAATGGTTGAAAATTATATAGGAGTTAGCCATTGTTCAAATGTGGAGAGGGTATATTCATAGGAGAGAACTATTTCAAAATGTTAAGGTAGATCCATGAGTTTTTCATCAGTACATCTTTCTGTCAGTTCTTAAACCCATGAGTTTGATAATGCAATTGCATGTATTAATTAAAGGGATAAGGTACCAAAATAGGCTTAAGGTTTTTGGGAAGTACCAATTTAGGCTCAACGTTCAAAATAATATAGGCTTAACGTTTACAACATAATATCAATTTAGGCTTAACGTTTACAATATAGCATCAATTTAGGCCTCACGTACAAAATAGCACCAATATTGGCTTAAGGTTTACAAAATAATTCGAATTTTTGGATATATTTTGTAAACGTTAAGCTATATTGGTGCTATTTTAAATGTTGAGCCTAAATTGGTACTTTTCCAAAAATCTTATGCCTATTTTGGTACCTTATCCCTTAATTAAACCCATCATCATCTATTCCAGGATAAACTAAATACTAGAAAATTGAGGTCAATATGGGTACCCATAAGAGCTGTAAAATCTTAATAGAAGAGGGAGGGGTGTATGGGTTTAATGAACTGAATTAAGGTGGATTAACCTTGTAATCAATTTCAAATAAATTGGAATCAAGGCTTGGTTCTGTTGTCTTGAGTCAATTTTGAGCTATAATAATGTGATTGTATAGTTTATATTGATTTCCATGGATTATTTGCATTATGGGCTTCTCTTTTGTTTTGAATTATGTACGTATACTAGGGTTTAATTTTTTGAATGCTAATTTTTCAGTTTGTAACTTTTTCCTAAAAAAGTTTGTTTCCTTTCTTGAGTTTATGTCAGTTAAAGATGCAGTGTTGGGTTCGAGGCCAATTCTCACAAAGAAGAAGCTTCTAGTTTCAGTTGTTGCTGGAATTAAATTGAAAGATTTGCAGGTTAGTGTGCTCGATATGTTGGTTATATTTTGCTTATCTAAGTGTTGACATTTCCTATACATTCATCTCGTTTAGGCAATTTACTAGGAAGTAGTGTTTATTGTCTAAATATTAATCTCTAAGGACTATAATGTGCTTTTAGTTTGTCTTAATTGGGACAATTAATTGCTTACTATTGCTAAAGCAAAATCACGGCCAATGTTGCAGTTCATCCAAACAGTGACATTAGCAATGATTCTCTTCATCAGCTACTTGATCCACTTGGTGTTGTTAAGAGAAAAATTGAAGATGAAACAGGTATGCAGGATCAGCCATATGTGTTTTCTCTCTACTTGTATGAAATGATCCTTATGGATGCAGTTTTGGGTAAGATCAGGCGCTTGAAAGAACTTTAATTTAGGCAGGTCCTTTTCACTCTTTTCTCATTGGTGGTAAAGAGTACTTGTTTTAATAATAGTCTTGACATGGCGAGCAAAGTTTGGATTAGAAAGTAATGCCTCAAACTGTTGAGCCCTAAGAGTTGCAGGGAAATGGGTGTGTAATTATAAAATCCAAGTTTCGAATTTATGTTGGCTGTGTTGTGGCTCTAAGAAGAGATTGAGATTGTTATATGTTTTACAATAGAAAATGTCAATATACATAGTTGCACAGGGACTTTCAAGATTTTGTTATTTCTTCCCTCTAATGACAGCCAGCACACTTTTCACTTGATCTATTCTACCCATCAGTAAGCTATACACGGAATTTTTCTTTCTTGCTTGATCTTTTGTTGATGTTAATTTGATGTATTTTTTGGTTTTGCATGATAATTGATTGGACTTTACAGAGTTTTAAACCTTACAGCAGAAGCTTCTCTTTCTTGGAGAAGGACGATGCTGAATTTTTTTTTAATGTAAAGTATCATGATCAAATAATTAATACACAAAAAGTTCCATATACAAAAAAGATGACCAATTACAGAATTTGAAATAAGAAATAACTCAGAAGCAAGCTTCACAGAACATGTGCTGCTCCATTAACAATAGAGCTAACCTGCTCATTTTTGTTTATGGTGTATTTAAACTCTTTCTTTTTCATAATGTGAACTCTTGTATTATTTGTAATATAGAGATCCCTTCAATTCAAATAAATTAATAAAAAAAATCATAATTTTTAAAATAATTGGAAAATAAAATATTTTATAAAATTTACTTTGGTAATATGAAAGTTGTTACTATTAATATCAAAATTTATAGCAATGACGGGTATTGTTGCGGAATAGAAAAATATATAGCGACGATGAGTGTTGTTGCGAAAAATCAAAATAAATAGCAACGTCGGATGTTGTTTCAAAAAACCAACATATTTAACAAAACGTGTTGCAAAATGTTATAATATATAGCAACGCTGATTCTTGTGGCAAAAGAAAACTTTCAATCTCTCACATACGGTCAATATTTGGCAACGACAAAGCTTTCGCAACAAGCGGGTTGTTGCCAAATATATATTTTCGGCAACAACAGTAAGTCGTTGCAGAAACCTTTAGTAACAGAATGTATCACAATGACCAATAGTCGTTGCAAAAGATGACATGTTGTTGCCAAAAATATTTTTTGCAACGACTTTTTCCGTTACCAAAAATCAATTTTCTTGTAGTGAACGCCCCGCGTATATGAGTCCCTGGATCTTTTGGGTTGAAGAACTCCCATATACGCCTCGCGTGTAGGGTGGGACGCCCCAAGTAGGGGTAGTTGACTTGGAAGACCATGCAGTCTGACTTTCATGATTGAGCTTATCATCTCTTACTAGATGTCACACGCCCCACGTGGACGTTCATACGCCCCGCGTATCAGTGGGTTAGTCCCACGTGGTGCATGTGGATTGAGCAATTATTTCTGACTGGATGTCACACGCCCCGCGTGGAGGTTGATACGCCCCGCATATGTCGGTGGGAGTTTGCTCCTTACTCATACCTGAAATACAATTCTCGAGAGCCGAGTTAGCTTGACGTTTTATTTTCTAAATTTAATCATAAATAGAGACAATTAACCGAAAGTACGGATTTTATTTTTATTTTGTTATTTTATTAAAAACTCGTTATTTTTGTAATTAAACTTATTTATTTGGTCCTAAATTAAGCCGTAAACCACGCTAAAAGATAGGGGCGAAACGTCCCTATCAATGCCTAATGACGAGATGACAATAGAAAGTCAAAAGTATGGAGACGATCCCTACGATTATGACTCTGAGTCCATACAAGAGGATGATAATGCTCCCAATGATCTTGATTCGAGAGGCATCCATGAAGCACGTATAGAAATTCAAGAAGATGAAGAAGATATTTCTAGGAGCTACGTTTCAGAATCCAGTGAAGAGGATGATGTCGTGTCTAGTGATCTTGATGCGTGGGGCAGTAAAGAGGAAGCAATTCAGCAAGAACCCACTCTAGAAGTATTGCCCATAGATGCAAATCCCCCAAAGTCAATAGAATTACCAGGGAGTCCTGACGTGAACAAGAAGACAGTTGTACAAGCCCAGGAAGAGGAGGAAAATATATCTCATAACCTCAATTCGGATTTCAGTCAGGAGGGTGATGACCCATCAAGCACTTCTAACTCGGAGGGAATCCACGAAGGAGCTGTAGAAATTCAAGAAGATGAGGAAGACGTTTCTTGGAGCTATGATTCAGAATCTAGCCAAGAGGATGAGGTATCCAACCCGGGGGGCATCCAACTAGAAGAGGTGCAAGAATTTATTCTAGAAGAATCTCTCATTCTTGTGAAGTCTTTAAAATTAGAAGATTTTATGAAAAGTTGTGATATCGAAGAAGAAGCGGCTTCAGCAACTCATGAAAATAAGGAAGATATTTTCTACGACTGTAATTCGCAACTCAGTCAGGATGAAGAAAACTTTTATGATCATGGTTTGGGGGGCAGTCAAGATCAAGAGATTAATCGAGAATCCACCCCAGAAATACCTCAAATGATTCTTCCAACAACTTATGTTTTTCCAGAGCCTGTGATCACTATGAAGTTTGTTAACTCAAACGGGGGACCAAGTTTGCAGACCATGATTCTTCTTTTCGCCAGTCTACTTCAACTTTCCTACCATCCGGACAAGTCACGAGGTTTCTACTTCTTAACCTTGTTTATTTATGTAGACTCGAGTTTACAATTATACTTCATTATGCGGAAAGAAAGTCATAAAAATAAGATCATCGAAATGGAAACTCGCATCCCTCTTGCAGAAATATTGTTGAGCATCTTATTATATGAGGCTATAACATGATTTCGTACTTAAAACATAGCTCATAAGACCATTCTTGGTCAAAATAAGTTGCCATTCCCGTCGGCAAAAAAAAAAAAAAAATCAGTTTTCAAAATAAATTATTTATACTCGTGTTTTCATTCATTTTGTTCATATTCTCCAATTTATTTTTGCATCTCTTTAATTGTTCGCTTTGTAAATAGGTTAATTAACTAGCAAATATATTGTTATTTTTGCGTTCATAAAAAAATCATATATATAATAAAAAATTCACATGTCGTGTTACTAATCATACATGATGTGTAAGAAAAAAAAATCAGAAAACAAAGCCAGTTTTGAAGGCGGATACGAGTACTTTCGTTATTTCTTCCTTAACAAGGACAGTCTTCAATTCTAGGTACAAGTTCGTAATCTTCAAATCCTAGTTTTTTAAATTCCGTTCAAAAGATCAGTCAAATTCATATCTTCCAATAAAAATTTTCTCCAATTCTATTCTATATAATTGCCATCTGATGATTCAAATATCTTAGTTTAAGTCTAATATATGATTCCTAATCATTGATTTTGATTCATTTTACTCATCTCATAATCTACCATTGTCATCTTCTTCATTTGCTTCAAGCTCTAGCTCACAAACCAGAACACTCAATTATTATCCTTTTCTAAATCGTATTTGCAATCGATTAGTTGATTCCAATCAAATAAAATACCCAGAACCAAGATTTTGAAAATTATTGATCTCAAAATCATAATTTCCATCAAACAACTGTTCTAGTTAGCATTTTTTTTCAAAATTGATTTCGGCCGCCATAAGCCACATTTTCCTTCAAAACCAATCTCAATCTCTTCATTGATATCCAAATTATAACTCTCAACTTTTATTTCACTTAAAAAGATTTCCTATAACCTCAATTTTCTCACTCGAAATCACCTCATTGTCATTTGATTTGTCTTACATCAAATAACTTGTGTATTTCTTTTTCAATTAATTGGCAAAATTGCATTTGAGCCCTTCAAATTTTAAAATGATTCCAACATGTTCAATTTCAACATCCAATTCAACAAAGTCCAACCTGGTTATTCTAGAAGTCCATTTAGCTTGGATAAACATTATCCACTACTCAATTCAAGCCAATTGTGGCCAAATTAATTTTCATCATTATTATAGCTTTAAGTTATTTTTCATTAACCTGAAATCCTTCAAACTCCAAATTACGAGCCATTCTCTTGTTACAAACCATTTCCATATTATTTTCAGAAGGTAAAGTATCAATTATCTCAAAAACAAGCTTTTGGTATTTATTTGATCTGAAATCAAATTTAATCCCATCAAACAGTTGTTCTGAACAACTATTTCCTTAAATTTATTCTGACCACTAAGACCATTCATCGGTCACGAGGTCAAGTTTGTTATTTTTGCACAATTATCTCGATTAATTTCATCGTACATATTGCTTTGTTTTGTTCGTTTAAATTACGTTTTCAAGTTGTAATTTTCCTGGTTCATTTCTCACATTTTCACAAAAAAAAAGAGTAAAAAAAAATCCATGAGCTCAAACGAGGCTCTTAAAAGAAACGAAGCAAAATTAAAAAAAAAAAAGAAAGAAAGAAAAAAATGGTTAAAAAAATCCTCAAAAAAAAAAAGAAAGAAAGAAAAAGAAAAAAAAAATTGGTTAAAAAAAATCCTAAATACATCCTTTTGTGTACAAATTTTCAATCCTAGTCAATTTATACACAAAAGATGGGGGCAATTGTTGGCCCAAAATAAATAAATTTTATTTTCATGTATATAGAAAGCTTATATTTAATTTTAGGGTATAGTTTCCATTTTTCTAAATAAAAGAAATAAAAATGATGAAAAATAAAAATAAGAAATATATATATAAACTAACCTCCAGCTCGGCGAACTGGAAGTCAGCTCGGCGAGATAGAGGTCAGTCCTCGCCCGGAGCCCGTTTTCGGTCACCGACTTCTCCAAACGCATCCGGACACAACCACGAACTAACCTACGAAGCCTAGCCCATCCCCACACCTAGGTCCAAGCCTTAAAAGTGTCTCTAACCACAAGGTAGTGTGGTGATGTGGCATGGAAGTTAGTGGTGGTTTGTGGGGGTTGAGGAAGTTAGTGAGGTGGCAAGTTAGTGGTCAAAATTAGAGAGAAAAATAAGGGTTAGTTGGTGATTAATTACACAAATTTTCCTCTCAAAATGCTATAAATAGACCCTCCATTCTTCATAATTATTGACTCATTCAACATACAAAACCCTCTCTCAAAGCTTCAATGCTTAATTCCTAGTTTTTGTTCTTTGTTCTTCAAGTTCTTAGTTCTCATTTCCTTTTTCTAGCTCTTTTAGTGTGCTTTAGCTTTAATTCAAGCATCTTTTCAAGTTTTTTAATTCAATTTAGCATTCCTAAGCCTTTAGTTTACTCAATTCCTTAGCTATAATTATTTTTCAAATTAAATTTCCAGATTCGTCCAATTATTTTTAAAGCCCGATTTCGTACATTTAAATTCATTGTTTGCTTTCAATCGCTTCAACAAAGTTGTTCCCGACGTCCTGAGGTTCAATCTAGTATATTTATTTTCGCAATTCCATGCTTAGAAACTATAGTTACAAGCCAATCTTTACAGCCCAATTAAGTCCACCAAAGTCAAGGATTAAATCTGCCGCATTTGCCTACCACACGTTTTGATATTGCCAAGATTGTATACCTTACGGGCCCAACCGACCGTGGTGCATCCGAGGATTTCAAGCCGACATCAAAGTTTAACGTCCAGCCGAGATAGCTATTGTGGCTCCGAGTTTGTCGTTGAATTTCAACTTTATTTTAATTGCATTTCAATTCCTTATATTGATTTGTTTTTCCAATTCAATTGATTGTCTATATGTTTAGTATAGAAATCTTTCAATTGTAATTCATTTTCAATTTCATGCTTTTTGAACATATGTATTCAAACCTTGATCAAATCAATAAAATACCGATTTTTTCACCAAATCTCGTGTCAATTTCACACCTTTAATTTCTTTATTTTACCCGTCTTCAATTTATACGCTTAGCTTAAATCAAAATAATTAATCTAGCAAAGTTTTTATAATGGCGCTAGAGACCCAAGAGGGACTTTTTCAATCCTTGCATCCCCAACCAATCGCTTCGATTAGAATTCATGTTTTCGGCGCATAATTTCACAAACTTAACCGTCTTTAATAATTGAGAAATAATTTCTCTGGCACGTCCGCACCCGAACCACACGTGACAAGGTTGAAATTAGCATATTTCGAAAATATCGCTAACAAGTGGATGTATAAAGTTGTATGACAAGTGGACCCTACCAATTTTGAAGTAACAAATGAGTATAGTGGTGTGTGTTTTATGAGTGTGTTTTATGCTGATGTGGCACCCTTTTAAAACTATAGTATGTTGCAACCATTATAGTTGCTCTTATAGAGTTTTTTAAAGCTTAAAAGGGACATCTGATATAAAATAAATGGATTAAAGTCTAAATAAGGACTCCTCCGAATCAACCTCGTGAGCTTAAACCAAAGGCTCATATCAAAACAAGCTAAAGAAACTCATCTATGTGGTTATCTTACCTAGAAGTTTCAACATGAAGTCATCTACTTTCGAAAGGGGGCTAATGGGAACTTCGGACCTCAAATGTTCACTATTAGTCCCTAGATCGTACCAGATATTATGGAATGACATAAAAGGGAAAGAAGTATGGCGCCAACCAATAGTCTACGTGTGGAATGGTACTTGACTGAACTTAATCAGGAGCTGACACGTGTAAAGTACATTACACCTTAGGTATGTGATTATCTATAAACATGATGAGCGCATCTTATCCTCAAACATGAAGACGAACCCGGGTATTAAACATGAGGCACGAGAGGAACCAACGGAGGCAAACAAGGGCAACAACGCTAAAACAGATACGCGGGGCGTGCCTAAAAGCACGCTGTCACACCCGACATAAAACATCATCGGGTATGAAGGGAAAACCAGATAACAAACTTCTAACAATCTAAAAGCCGAATTTATTTGGACTACCTAAAGATTTATTTATTATTTGGCTTGAACTCGATAATTCTATCAAGCTTCCTACGTATCCCGAATCATATTTTAGTCTTTAAATCGGGAATCAAAGCCACGTAGTTCTACCTATTTTAGGTAGTTTTCTTAATTTAGGTGGTTCTCTTTAATTAGGTACGTCTTGTTTGTTTGACTCAATAATGATATGTTTCACTTTATTACTGTAAATGTTTATTTTTCATAATACAGTTATTGAGCATAAACTAAAAATATTTAGTATCTCTAATATATTCTATATACGAATATTTTATCGAATCTGACAATATAAATTTTAAGCTTGAAAATCATATTGTCATTTACATTTTATAAAAGATATACATAAATATTTGATCAAAACCGATAAACTTTTAAGTTCCCAAATCACTTTATCAAATCAACTCGTATCATAAATGAAATCAATTCACAAATAATTATCAATATTTTTGAATTAACAAAATAAACCGTAATCAAGTAAAATGTTGATCAAATATGGCTCGTAATCAAATAACTATCTATTAAACGAGTTCGTAACCAAATAAACAGGTTATCAAACCAATTTGTAACCAAATAAACGTTTTACCAAACCAAATTCACAATCAAACAAACGGTTTATCAAACCAATTCGAAATCAACAAACTTCACATTATATCCATCCTAGAGTTTCTCCCCTTACGTATCAATCCCCACAATAGAATCGAGATACCTCATAATTTTGCCTAACCCGCATGGTCTTACTCAACACTTCTTTGCCATACCCGATAGGTCTTTTAACTGTGTACACAGACCATGTCCCTCACTGAACATGGACTTCAAATACAGAACCACCGATCCGGATAACTCTAGATGGATATATATAAAATCATATGCTCAAATCTCTTTTCACAATCAAATTTCCAACTTAACCCATAACCATAAATCTTAATGATTCAAGTAAAAATTATTCAAATAATTTAGTTGATATAGTATAATCTTTAAAAATTCTTATAAAATCACAAATCTACTTTTAATCGGACTCAAAGAATTATATTGTTAAAACATAATATAAATAAAATTTAAAATAGTTTAAATCAAAATATTCTTACCGAACTAAAAACATAACTTTTAACCGACCCAATCCGACGATACTGTTAAACTCTTGATCAATTTGATAAACAAATAGAATTTTTTTCTCTAATTGAAGGAAAGTAATAAATAAATAAAAATCATTTTTTTTCAATGTTTCCGTAAAAACAACTTAAACCATTCTACAAAATCATTTTTTTTCAAAAAGAACCCCCAAAATGTAAAGAAATTGTCTTATTTATAATAATCAATTATAAAGAAAATACTTTATTTTCAATGTGTCACAAGTTGGAAATAATTTGTGAAAAGTGTTTGTACTCTTTTTATAAATTTAACAAAGTGTTTTACCCTTTATAAAATGCATGCCACGTTTTCTTTTCTTACTCCACTTGTAAGACATGTCATTCTTCATGCATTAGTTGACATAATTTAATAATTATTTTTCTTTTTTTACCTTTTCTTTTAACCCTTATTTTAAAAATAATGTAATTATTAAACTAATGACCTAAACTTGTTTAACTTGAAAATTTTAAATTTGTCAATAATAATAAAATATAAGCACCTATTAAAGTATTGGCATGAACATTTTTCTTTTAATATTAAACTTTAATTATTAAAATGGATTAAAAACTTGATTTCCAATTAATATGATAATACTATTTTTTTTAGTACAATTGATTAACTCTAATAATATATTTATAAAATTTAAATATTTAACTAATAAATCAATCGGTGTATATTTTGGTCACGGATGTGACACACGCGGGGCGCGGATAGCAGTTTCGAGTGAGAGTCACCTCAGGAAGTTAAGTACGCGGGGTGTACGCCTCGGACGCCACGCGTAGAGCCCACTCCACATGACCATCAAGTTCAGGAGCCTAACTACACGGAGCGTAACCCCGAAGGCGCCATGCGTATATCTCACCCTACGGAACCTCAAGCCCAGAAGTCAAACTACGCGGGGCGTAGTTCGGAAGATGCCACGCGTAAGGAGCATCAACGAGCGTCCCCAAGCTCAGGGACTCACACACGCGGGGCGTAAGCCCAGGTACACGGAGCGTACTGCGCTGGAGATTGCTTCCCCTCCAAGTTCTCAACATGAAAGGGGGACCATTTTAATTTTCTTAATTACTACTTTGCCATTACCCTTTAATTACTGAACTACCATTATTCCCTAGCTTCTCCATTTTACCCTTATTGTTATGCTTTACTAGGAAACCCTACTCAAGGGCTTTTAGTACTTTTTCATATGTTTGGAGGAGGTATTTAAGCCTCTCTTTTTGTAAGGTTTGCTAACTTTGATAATATTAACATTGAAAGCCTCCATTGGAGCACCTAGGGTCATCCTTGTGGGTTTACTCAACCTTCTAGTTAAGCTAGAGAAGTTTGTAATCTTTGTGGGTTTACGATAAAAATCTTCACCGACTTCAATCTATATCAGTTGGTATCAAAGCCGATTCGTTTTCCTTCCCGGAGACTTCTTCTCAGAAATGGTTCAACCACGTATCACAAACGAAGCCACCAGATCCATGGAGCAACGAGTAGACACATTAGATGTCAAGGTGGAGCATCTAACGGATCTATAAGGGCGTTGGATGAGAGATATGCCATGAGTACCCGAGATATCCTTCTCGCCATTGAAGGGCTAAAGCTTGAGGGTCGAAACAACCAAGCTCTCCTCACCGGAGAGCCTCACCGGTGACATGAGGAGCAAGCCCGCCCCTAACTTGAACGACACCTAACACCACCTCCTAGAATAAATCATGCACCACAACCAATGGACCTTCGGGTTCAAGAGGTTAGACGAACTAATCCCGTGAACATGAGAAATGTTGATAGTGATAGCGATGGGGATTTGTTTGATGATTTTGAGATGCCTAGGATTGCTAAAAATATGGGAATTAGAATGGATGATGATGTTGTGAATGATAGACCTAGGAATCATATGCATATGAATGATGTTGTTGGTCCCGCACATGTGCGTGCCGGGAATATGGATATTGTGCATGATAATGTTGTAGATGGTTATGAGAGGGAGAATGTTGGTTTGAATGACCCGTATGGGGGTCGAGGTAATGATAGAGGCGGATATAGAGGAGAACAGAATTTGAGAATGGCCTATGGGGGAAATTATGAGAGGGATGATGCCTTCAAACTAAAGGTGGATTTACCAACGTTTGGGGGAGAACTCGACATTGAAGGTTTTCTTGATTGGTTGCTAGAGGTGGAACGGTTCTTTGATTATGCGGGAATACCGGAGGACCGAAAGGTCCGTTTAGTGGCTTATCGGTTGAAATGAGGAGCTTCAGTTTGGTGGGATAACGTGAAAGAAGGTAGAAGAAGAGGAGGAAGGGAGCCGATTAGATCTTGGCTTAGAATGAAGTCGATGTTAAGGGAGAGATTTCTGCCACCCGACTACGAGCAATACATCTACAACTCCTATCGGAATTGTTCTCAAGGTGCAAGGAGTGTGCACGAGTACACCTCGGAGTTCTTGAGGCTTTCGGCAAGGGCTAACTTGTCTGAAACCGAAAGCCAAAAGACTTCAAGGTATCTTGAAGGGTTGAGGTACAACATCCAAGACCGTATCGGAACACAAATAGTGATTCGGGTGCAAGACGCCCATAATTTAGCATTGAAGGCCGAATCACAGTTGAGTGTGATAGGACGTGAAGGCTATAGGAGAGCCGGGACTAAAGGTACTTATGGAAGGAGAGGAGCTCCCAAAGCGATTGAGAAGGGAAAGGGAATTGCAGGTTCAAGCGATTCCAAGGCGCCAAGTGCGGGGAAGGCGCCTAGTGGAGATGTGAGGCCTTTTAAGGCGACACAACCCCCTAGGGGCAACAACCCCTATGCGAGACCAGCTCCATTCAAATATTTCCTATGCAATGAGCCGAGTCACCGTTCTAATGAGGGCCCCAAGAGGAGAAGTGCCAATATGGTTGAGCGGTATGAAGATGATGATGAGTACGATGAGGAAGGGGATGTTGATGTGACCCCGCTGATGATGAGTATGAGGGAGAGTATGAAGGAGGGAAAGCCATACATGTTGTGAGAAGACTCCTAATCTCGAGTAGAGTGGAGACGGACCAAAGACATCAATTGTTCCGAACTCGATGTCTTGTGCAAGGGGTGAGATGTAATGTGATCATTGACAGTGGTAGCCAAGAGAACATCATTAGCGACACCGCGGGTAAGAGGTTTGGGTTAGTGATTGAGGCGCATCCTAGTCTGTATAGTGTGGGGTGGATCAAAGATGTGGGAGAGATGAAGGTCACCTAAAGGTGTAGGGTTCCTCTTGAGATAAGGGAGTACTGGGATGAGGTTTATTGTGACATTGTGGAGATGGATGCTTGGCACCTATTGCTGGGACGCCCATGGCAATTTGATAGAGATGCTACCCATTTCGAAAGAAAGAACATATATCGGTTTGTGAAGGATGGGGTTCGTTACGTACTTACACCGCTTGTAGGAGAATCCAAAGGCAAGGAAAAATCTACTTTGATCGTTTGCCCAACTCACAAGGCGTTTATTAACGAGTGTGAGGAAAGTCAGACGGTCTACGTAGTGATGGTCAAATCCAGCACACCGTCAGAAAGGGTAGGGAGCGAAGAGGAGGAAGTCCCGGAAGAAGTGGAAAATTTGTTGAATGAGTTCCGTGATGTGTTCCCGGAGGTGTTACTATATGGACTACCACCCCTACGGGACATCCAACACCATATCGATATTGTGCCGGGAGCTAGTTTGCCTAGCCTTCCTCACTACCGGATGAGTCCCAAGAAGAGTGAAGTAATGAAAGAGAAAGTGGAAGAGTTGCTACGGATGGGCTATGTTAGAGAAAGTATGAGTCCATGTGCGGTGCCGGCGCTGTTGACACTAAAGAAAGATGGATCATGGCGGATGTGTGTAGATAGTCGATCCATCAACAAGATCACCCTTCGGTACAAATTTCTGATTCCCCGACTTGATGACATGATTCATCAATTGAGTGGGTCCAAGGTCTTTTCCAAGATTGATTTGAGGAGTGGGTACCACCAAATCCGTATCAAGGCGGGAGATGAATGGAAGACGACGTTTAAGACGCGTGATGGGTTGTATGAGTGGCTAGTGATGCCATTCGGGATGACCAATGCACCGAGCACTTTCATGAGATTGATGAACCAAGTGTTGAGTCCGGTGATTAGGAAGTTCATGGTGGTCTACTTTGATGATATTCTCATCCATAGTAAGACGTTGGAAGAGCATGTGGGGAATTTGAGGACCGTGCTAGCTTTGCTCCGAGAGAACCAACTTTTCGCCAACACTAAAAAGTGTGACTTTGTGATGGAGAGCTTGGTGTTTCTCAGGTATGTGGTCAGTGGTAGTGGTATCCGGGTGGATGAAGAGAAAGTTAGAGCTATTCGGGAGTGGCTGACTCCGAAGACCGTTGGGGATATTAGAAGTTTTCATGGGTTGGCTACCTTCTATAGGCGTTTCATCCGGAACTTCAACGCTATTGTGGCTCCTATGACCGAGTGTTTGAAGAAGGGTAGAGGCTTCAAGTGGGAAGAAGCACAAGAGAGCAGTTTCGCCTTGATAAAAGAAAAGCTAAGCACTGCTCCGGTGTTAGCATTTCCAGATTTTGACAAGCTCTTCGAGGTTGAGTGTGATGCGAGTGGAGTAGGAGTTGGGGGAGTTTTGATGCAAGAGAGGAGGCCCATTGCGTATTTTAGTGAGAATTTGTGTGACTCAAGGAAAAAATGGGCCACCTATGACAAGGAGTTCTATGCGGTGGTGCGGGCTCTCAAGACGTGGGAGCACTACCTTATTGGAAAATAATTTATGTTGTACACCGACCATCAAGCCCTCAAGTACTTGGGAAGTCAGAAACAAATCCGGAGTGCCATGCATGCTAGATGGTCCGCTTTTGTGGATAAGTTCCATTATAAGCTTCTCCACAAAGCGGGTCAACAAAACAAGGTGGCAGATGCCTTAAGCCGAGTGGTAGCCCTTTTGAAAACTGTAACCTTGGAGTTAGGGGATTTTGAGCATGTCAAAGAGGAGTATGTTGAGGATCCAGACTTTAACAATGAGTGGAAGAAGTGTAAGAACAGCACCGACAGAGGCGAGTATCAGTTAGTGGACGGGTTTCTCATGAGGGGCAGCCAACTGTGTCTTCCAAGTACGTCTATAAGAGAAAGGGTGATCCGAGAGCTACACGGAGGGGTGTTAGGAGGACACTTTGGAAGGGACAAGACCTTCGAAGCGGTTAGCTCCCGTTATTTTTGGCCTAGGATGAGGAGAGATGTGGCATACATCGTGGAGCGATGTGAGACGTGTCAAACATCCAAGGGGCATGCCACTAATGCCGGACTACGCATGCATCTCCCGATACTCGAAACCATTTGGGAGGATCTCTCCATGGACTTTGTGTTGGGGCTACCAAGGACACAACGTGGGATGGACTCCATTTTCGTAGTGGTGGACCGATTCTAAAAAATGGCTCATTTTATTCCGTGTAGAAAAACGAATAATGCCACCGCCATTGCCAAGCTGTTCTTCCGAGAGGTGGTGAAACTACATGGGGTTCCAAAGAGTATAGTGTCGGATAGGGACACCAAGTTCGTTAGCCATTTTTGGCGGACTCTTTGGACCATCCTCGGGACTACCTTGAAGTTTAGTACCACGGCTCATCCCCAAACAGATGGACAAACTGAGGCGGTGAACCGGACTTTGGAAAATCTATTAAGAAGTAAGTGCCGGGACAAGCCCAAGATGTGGGATTATGTGCTCGCCCAAGCCGAATTCGCTTACAACTCCGCCGTGAGTTCTACCACCGGGAAGTCGCCTTTCGAGATTGTGTACACCAAAGCACCCAACCACTTGCTTGATTTGGGAGAGATTCCAAAGGGGGAGACAAAGAGTATAGCTGCCCACAACTTGGCCAAAGACTATCATAGAATGCACCAAGAAGTCCGACATAGCATTGAGAAGAATAATAGCAAAGTTAAGGCCAAAGTGAATGAGCACTAGAGAGATACACAGTTTGAGGTTGGAGATGAGGTGATGGTGTACCTAGGCAATGAGCGGCTCATGCATGCCCCAAGTAGCAAGTTGAGACCGAGGAAGTATGGCCCCTACCGGATCACGAAGAAAATGATTGCCAATGCTTACCAACTAACCCTCCCCAATTGAAAACATATTTTAGGATTAGACACGTATCATGGCAATTTGAAAACATGAACTGATTCATTTATCACATCAAAAATAGTAACGGGTAATCCTATGGAAACTTCTAAGGCTACTATATGCTGACACGGCTGATCGCAGGACCTCACAAGACCGCACAAATTCGCCCCTAACGAATGGATGGGGACCCTTTGGCGCCTTACTGTAAGGGGGAACTTACTCTAGCCTCTTTCGAGCGACGAATGGACTCTCGCTAGAGGTTTCGCGGAAATTACCCAAAAGGTTTGCAATAATGCTTATGAATGCATACGAAAAGAAATAATACGATCCGTCCCCGTTAAGGGCTTAATACACGCCTTCCGGAATCAAATTTCTCGCTTCCCCAGCAGAGTCACCACTTGTTAGACGAGGTGTCGAACGGCCTCGCCCGGGCGGACCGGGGGGTGGACACCTCATGGAGACGTAAGCAGTGATTGGCGCCGAAAGCAACCAATCGTGGAATCAAGCTGCTCGGCAGGACCGGAGCTCAGAGTATGGAAGAGTCTCCACCCACGAATGGGAAAATGAACACCGATCCCTTGCGGGAGACCGGTGAGGGTTCGGGAAACTTAGGTACGAGCCGAGAAGGCTAGCTCCTTTCCGGAGAAAGGCTACTAGGCACCCCGACATCGCCCGGTTATGAACCACCGGCCTCCTACTCAGCGTGTTAGGCGATAACGGACTAATCGCATATTTCTTTAAGTTTAAAATTCATTTGAAACCTTTTCTTTCTCGCTTTGAAAACCATTTTGAGTATGTCATTAAGAGCCACTTTAATAAAGAATCACCCATTTACATGAATTGAAAATACATAGGAGAGAGAAGGGGAAGAAGAAAGAATTGATTTGTTTACAACGTGATTCATGCTTTATACTATACACTAACTCTAAGCTAATCTCATTCCCCAAAACGAGTTTATTTACATGGTTCGTACCTTAATCGTCGTTGGAACGATTTAGGTACGTTTCAAAACCCCGTTTAATGGTGTTCGCTCGAGTCGCCGTTGGAATGACTCGAGCGTTTGAAAGCGTTAAGCAAACAGTTTTGATCTAAAAACGTGATTAAGCATACAAGTCAATTTATTTTGTGCAAAGCCATTTAGTTAAGAAAACAATTCAAAACTCTATTATTTACAATGAAAATAATTTTAATTACAATGTTCGCTTAATTCGTCGTTGGAACGAATCAAGGTTTCAACACGTGATATTTTGGAAATGGTTTAAAAATGACAAGAAAACATTATTTACACTCTAGGACTATCTAGAAAAGCTTTAATTTAAACAAACGAATTAAACTCTCTTTTTTGTGATTTATTTTCCCCCCTTTTTACTCATTTATCCTTTAATTACAACAATTAACAATCTAATCTTAATTCACCCAACCAAATGCATTGGAAAGAGTATACATATAAGTAGAAAAATAGAGTGAATATATATAGATATACATGTGTACAAAAATGAGTAATAATACCCATTAAAATAAAATAGAGAAAATAATATACATTAATAAGTAAAAAAAGGTGATGAAAATACTAATAAGTATAATAAATTTTTATTCTAATCAAAAGCACAAAAAATGAATAAGATTCATGAATAAGAAATTAGTATTTAATCCCTCCCAAAATGGTTTATGATAAGTATGTATAGAAAATAATTCCAAATGCTCCCAAAATAACAAATGTGTATAATTTAAAATGAATTAAAGAGAAAATCTATAAATCTACATATAACATTATTAAGTCAAATTAATGAAAAACAATATATAAATATGTTGATTAAATAGATACTATATAATTGAAAATGATTTGAATGTATATATTACATAACTATAAACATATATGTATAAAGGACCAAAAGTCTAAAAGTTGAGAAAGAATGACCAAAACAGCAATTTTTACATTTCAGTAGCTTTACCGACGGAAAATCCGTCGGTAAACAGCCTTTAGTGACAGAAAAAGGAGAATTACAGAAACAGTCCACAACTTTCCAGATTTATTCAAAACTTTAAATTAGATCTATTCTATCATTCCGGGTCCCCGAACTACCAAAATTGGATCATAGTTTATAACGGAGAACCCTAAAACGATGTTTTATTTTAAAACGTTACTTGGAAAATATTTTCAAATCTTATAATTACAACGTTTTTAATTCCCGAGCTACCTTTTGAATCGGTCCCGGTTCGTATTGGGATATTAAAACGAGGTTTTTTATTTCAAAACAAAACCGAGCATTTATTTAATACGAGGCGAAAAAATTAAATAAATACGAAAAACGTGATAAATAAATAAATAACTAAATGAATAAGTATCTCGGATTTAGACGTGGCGCGAGTTATTCTTTTGGTTCAATCGTTCGTTATTGACAATGACCCGTTCCTTTTTATTCGCGTGGGTTCGTGTCTCGATTTTTGGATTACAACGGGATCTTTTTGGATCTATCGAGAGACGTAACCATGTGTTTATTTAGTGATGAAAGCACTTTAAGGAACGGACTCATCGCGTAACGTGTTTGTTTTTAGCGTTAAGAATCCGTTTGCTCGTTTTTGCTACGTGAAAAGACGGCAAGTCTTATTTGAGCGCACGGTACTCTTTCGGCTAGCAACAACTCTTTATTTCTTCCAATCTACGGGATACACCATCCTAGCGTGGTTATAGAAAATCAACGTTTCGTTGAATCGCATGCTTATTCAAAGCAGGGATATTACCGTTCTTTTTCATTTAGGCACGATTTAAGCAAACACGCAGATCGGGCCATATTTCTTGTAGTTTTGGTAACGGTCGAAATGATCGAGCCATTAGTCAAACCCACAGTCTCGTCCATATGGCAAAATTATGCGGTTTAGCTTAATTCGGCTTTATGATTTTAAACAGCATACATACCGGCTCGAGGCACGTATTTAACGGCATTGGTTCATTTTCTTTAACTACCCTCGGGATGGATATATATCGTAGATACAGAATGACTTTGGTCGTTTGTTTATTTTTTTGTTTTTCTTAGTCACTTTCGCGGACACGTCCATTTCTCTTAAGAACAACATATCTTAACCTTGGTTGTTTTAATTTCATGAGGTGCGTGCAACACGCGTTCTGCATATAACATACATTTTTTATGCAATTCGAAGAGCTATCGAACCATTTTAAAAGTTTAGGAGTCCATTTAAATTTTTTACTACAAAATCTGGTAAAAAATGATGTATTGCCTTTGAGAATTTTGACGGAGTAACATTGGTACATCATCACGTATATGGGTTAGGTTACATTGAAAATAGAAACCACATCGAAAAGTTGAAACAATACTCATCTCAAATGGAGGGTGTCTATGCCAAATCTTAACACATAATTTCAAAATATAATATTTTATTATCTCTTTCATCCACATCATTTTGGCAACCTTTACTTAAAAAATGCTCCAATTGAGGTTTGCTTGAAAAGTTATGTCGTAATGCCTTGAATCAGTGTTTCCTATTAGGAGTAGTATTGGGTTTCGGATTCCTAGTTGGATTAGGATCATGGATTCCTAGTTGGATTGGGATCATGGGTTCCTAGTTGGATTGGGATTGGGATCATGGGTTCCTAGTGGGATTAGGATCATGGGTTCCTAGTGGGATTAGGTTAGATTGGGTATTATAAATACCCCATTATGTAACCTAATCATTGTAATCTAATTTTTCGCCTCCTAATAATACTATTCTCCTTCTGCCCGTGGACTAGCCAACACAACGTTGGTGAACCACGTAAATCTGTGTTTTTCGATTGTTTATTATTTTATCTTTCATTAATTCCGCACAACAAACTGGTATCAGAGCTTTCGGTTTCCGATCGGGGTTTTGTTTTCTGGAGAGAAAGATGTCTGTGATGAACGTGAAAATAGAAAAGTTTACTGGGAGAAATAGTTTCAGCCTATGGCAGATCAAGATGCGGGCTTTGTTAAAACAACAAGGTCTGTGGACGCCGTTGAAGAAGGCAACGGGAGAAGTCACTGCTGAGATGACGATTCTGGAAGAAAAGGCACATTCAACAATTATGTTGTGCCTCGCAGATCACGTCATCACTGAGGTCTCAGACGAAGAGACTGCTGCCGGTCTGTGGATGAAGTTAGAGAGCTTATACATGACAAAATCTCTAACGAACAAACTTCTTCTGAAACAACGTCTGTTTGGTCTGCGAATGCAGGAAGGTATGCAACTCAGGGATCATTTAGATCAATTGAACACATTATTATTAGAATTACGTAATATTGATGTGCAAATTGAAGATGAAGATGCTGCTTTGATTCTGTTGGTGTCTTTACCTCTTTCATATGAGAATTTTGTTCAATCATTTATTGTTGGTAAAGATTCTGTGACTCTAGAAGAAGTTAGGTCATCTCTTCATAGCAGGGAGTTGCGTCATAAGGCGAGCAATACAGGTGCAGAAAATCAGGCCTCTGGATTGGTTGCCAGCGGCAGTAAGGGAAAGGGAAACGGTGGAAAGAAGAAGTCTAAGAAGCCGTTCTCAAAGGGTCCTAAGCCAGACGACACCTGTAATTACTGTAAGGAGAAAGGACATTGGAAAACTGATTGTCCAAAGAAGAAGAAGAAATCAGAAAATCAACCAGGTTCTGCTGCTGTAGCAGATGGCGACAGCAGCTCTGAAAATGATATTGCTCTAGTTGCTGATGGACACACTCATCACTCTGATGTGTGGGTTCTTGATTCTGGAGCATCTTACCATATTTGTCCAAGGAGAGAGTGGTTTTCAACTTATAAGCAGGTAGATGGAGGTAGCATTTGAATGGCTAATAGTCATGTCTGTAAAGCAGTTGGAATAGGCTCGATCAAGTTGAGGACACATGATGGTAAGTTCTGCACATTGAACGAAGTCAGGCATGTTCCATTGATGACGAAGAATCTGATATCTCTGAGTCTGTTAGACAGCAGGGGTCTCAGCTGGTCAGGAAAAGATGGAGTTCTACATGTCTATAAAGGTTCTGATGTGATTCTGAAAGGTGTGAAGCATGGTACTTTGTATTTCTTGCAAGGTTCCACTGTTACAGGTTCAGCTAATGCTGCATCGTCAGAGATTGACCAGGAGGATATGACAAAGATATGGCATATGAGACTTGGTCATATGGGCGAAAGAGGGATGCAGATTCTATCAAAGGATAATCTTCTTGATGGTCATAAGGTCAAGAGTCTGGAGCTTTGTGAACACTGTGTCTTCGGGAAACTACATCGCAGCAAGTTTCCCAAAGCTGTTCACATAACAAAAGACACACTTGATTATATCCACTCTGATTGTTGGGGTCCATCTCGAGTTGCGTCTTTGGGAGGTCACAGATATTTTATGTCTCTGATTGATGATTATTCAAGGATGACTTGGCTCATCATGATGAAGCATAAAAGTGAAGCTTTCAAGAATTTCAAGCAGTGGAAAGCATTGGTGGAAAACCAAACAGGAAAGAAGATAAAGAGGCTGCGAACTGATAATGGTCTGGAATTCTGTTCGTCTGAGCTTGATCAGTTCTGTAAGGATGAAGGGATTGATCGGCATCACACAGTCAGGAATACACCGCAACAGAATGGTGTAGCTGAACGAATGAACCAGACATTACTGGAGAGGGTGAGGTGCATGCTCTCTAACGCTGGGTTAGAAAGAAGATTCTGGGCTGAAGCGGTGAACACAACATGTTATTTGATTAACCGCGGACCACACACCGGCATACAACTCAAGACGCCTACAGAAATGTGGTCAGGAAAGGTTGCTGATTACTCAAATTTGAAAGCTTTTGGGTGCACAGTTTACTATCATGTTAATGAGGGTAAGCTAGAGCTAAGAGCCAAGAAGGGAGTGTTCGTAGGCTATGGACATGGAGTTAAAGGCTTCAGGATCTGGTCTCCATCAGAGAAAAGGGTCATTTTGAGCAGAAATGTAGTCTTTGACGAAAAATCTGTGCTTAGACCCATTGTGAAGCCTACAACTGCAACAGAAGCTGATACCATTGATAAACAGGTGGAGTTTCAAGTCATACAGAGTGAGAGTGGCTTGAAGGAACAAGAGTTAGAAGCAGAAGTAGAGCTACCAGAGTCTACACCATCAGTTTCTCAACCATCTGAAGCTACACATCGTAGCTTAGCTCAAGATCGACCAAGGAGGGTTGGAGTTAGGCCACCTAAGAGGTATGAGGACATAGTGGGCTATGCACTACAGGTTGCTGAAGAGGTGGACACTCGTGAACCATCAACTTACCAAGAAGCTGTTTCAGGCACCGATTCTGAGAAATGGCTTGCTGCTATGGGAGATGAGATGGAATCCCTTCATAAGAATCAAACATGGGATTTATTCATACCACCTCCAGGGAGAAAGATTATTACTTGTAAGTGGGTTCTCAAGATAAAGGAAGGGATATCATCTACAGAGGGAGTCAAGTATAAGGCTAGAGTTGTTGCTAGAGGATTCAATCAAAGAGAGGGAGTGGATTATAATGAGATATTCTCACCAGTAGTCAGACACACCTCTATTAGAGTGTTTCTAGCTATAGTTACACATCAGGATTTGGAGCTTGAGCAACTTGATGTAAAGACAGCCTTTCTGCATGGAGATTTGGAGGAAGAGATCTACATGACCCAACTAGATGGTTTCCAGATTCCTAGGAAGGAGAATTATGTTTGGAAGTTGAAGAAGTCCTTGTATGGACTTAAGCAGTCTCCCAGGCAGTGGTATAAGAGGTTTGATAGCTATATGATGCAGCTGGGCTACACCAGGATCCCATATGATTGTTGTGTCTATTACAATAAACTAGAAGATGAGTCTTTTATCTATCTGGTGTTATATGTAGATGACATGTTGATAGCTGCAAGGAAGAAGCACGACATTCAGAAGTTGAAGGGTCTTCTCAGCGCAGAGTTCGAGATGAAGGATTTAGGTGCAGCTCGAAAAATTCTGGGAATAGAGATTTACAGGGACAGAAGCAAAATGAAACTTTTTCTGTCACAGAAGGGCTATATTCAAAAGATCTTGTCAAGATTTGGCATGTCTACCGCAAAGCCCATAAATACTCTTAGTGCTGCAAGTGCACATCTGTCTATTGCTTTTACACCTAAGTCTGCTGAAGAGAAGGAGTACATGTCTCGAGTTCCCTATGCTAGTGCAGTAGGAAGCTTGATGTATGCAATGGTCTGCACTAGACCTGATCTTGCACAGTCTGTTAGTGTTGTTAGCAGGTTTATAGGTGAACCTGGCAAGGAGCATTGGCAAGCTGTGAAGAGGATCTTTCGGTACCTAAAAGGTACATCTGACGTTGGTCTCATTTATGGAGGTGATACAGAGTGTTTGGTGACACGTTTTTCAGACTCTGATTATGCTGGAGATGTTGACAGTAGAAGATCTATGACTGGTTATGTTTTCACTCTTGGCGGTTCAGTTGTCAGTTGGAAAGCTACTTTGTAGCCTACAGTGACTTTGTCTACTACAGAAGCAGAGTATATGGCACTGACTGAAGCTGCTAAAGAGGGGATATGGCTTAAAGGACTGGTTAGTGATCTTGGTCTACATCATGATCAGGCTACAGTGTATTGTGATAGCTTGAGTGCAATTTGTTTAGCCAAGGACCAGGTTCATCATGAGAGGACCAAGCATATAGATGTGAGGTATCATTTTCTGAGAAGTGAGAAGAGGGTCAATGTGAAGAAGGTAGGCACTGCTGACAATCCGGCCGACATGTTTACCAGGCCCGTTCCGCAGAGCAAGTTTCAACACTGTTTGGACTTGCTAAATGTCAGAGATTATTAGTTGCCCTGTGGAGGCGACTCTGAGGCAGAGAGAGAAGTCTGTTCATCTGGCACTGTCATGGGTGCATCTGTTATGTTTTCAGGAGGATTCAAGTCAAGGTGGAGATTTGTCGTAATGCCTTGAATCAGTGTTTCCTATTCGGAGTAGTATTGGGTTTCGGATTCCTAGTTAGATTAGGATCATGGGTTCCTAGTTGGATTGGGATCATGGGTTCCTAGTGGGATTAGGATCATGGGTTCCTAGTGGGATTAGGTTAGATTGGGTATTATAAATACCCCATTATGTAACCTAATCATTGTAATCTGATTTTTGGCCTCTTAATAATATTATTCTCCTTCTGCCCGTGGACTAGCCAACACAACGTTGGTGAACCACGTAAATCTGTGTTTTTCGATTGTTTATTATTTTATCTTTCATTAATTCCGCACAACAAGTTACCATTATAATCCTACAAATTATTATTTTATTATAAATATTAAAAATAAAAGATTCCAGATTTTATTATTTCTAAGAAAGAGACCACCGATTTTATATTAAAAAATAATAAACAAGATTGTCAAGAGGTTGCACTCACAATCACTCGAATAACACCCTTTCAAACTCTTTTAGTCGCCTTTTGACAACTTATATTGGAGATGCTCTTTGTAACTCCATTTAAGATCTTCATTTATATTAAGGGTAATTAAGTAGTTAAGGGTCAAGTTACGAGATTCAATATTAAGAAAGAAGACTTTTCAACTGATTAACAGTGAGTATAAATTATACGTATCCTACAACCCCAGAATCTGAATTTATAGAGAGAAATAGTTATGGAAGCAAGGAAAAGAATAAAGCGTGAACAGACTGCTGGAATTCCTGTTGAAGAATAACAAGCAGGTATATATGCCTTTCTTCTGTCTCTCTCAGATTCTTTCTTTCTTAAACTGATCGGAAACTGAATCTGAGTATATATTCTCAACAGAAGTGAAAAGGGAGTTAAGGGATGCTCGGCCTGCTCATTACCTTTCTACAATCAAAAACTTCTCCAACCTGTCATCTAATCCAAACGTTGACAAATATGAATCATCTGATTTTAGCGTTGGTGGATACAAATGGTAGTTTCCCCCTTTATTTTTCCTGTAATTTATGCTGTAATGTATTTACTAACACTTACTTATGATGCAGGAAGTTGTGTGTTCATCCAAAAGGAAACAAGAAAGTAAACGAGAATAAGCATATATCTCTCTATTTAGTACTATCCAAATCAAATGCATTTAATTTATTTCAGGAGGTCAATGTGTACTTCAAGTTGTTTGTTTATAATCAAATTAAGGATATGTATTTGACAATTCAAGGTATTTATAAGTTTCAACCTTGTTTTATTCTGAAACTGAATCAGCCTACATATAGTAATCGGATGTTTTTTCTGATTTGTGCAGATGCCAAGTGGAGGATAAGACGTTTTCGTGGGATGAAAACAGAATGGGGCTTCGACCAAACACTTCCAATCAATGTTTTTAATGATTCGTCAAATGGATACTTGATTGATGATTGTTGCATATTTGGAGCTGAGATTATGGTTTTAAAGCCTGTTACCAAAGTTGAGCGTGGATTGATAGACTTTTCCAACAACACCTACACTCAGGAATTTCAAAATTATCCAAAACTTAGGCTTTGTTTGATAAAGCACTTAATTGTTTAAATTAAAATGTTAAGTACTTATTTAATTTAAGTGCGTTTGATAACGGTTGTTTTTCCACCACTAAAATTAGTTAATTAAGTTAAAAACTACTTATTTTGATAAGTCAAAATTTTTAACTTATCATTTTAAGTTAAATATTATCAACTCATACTTTTTTAAAAAAATAAATCATTCAATATTTTCAGCACTTATAATATTCAGCACTTAAAATTCAGTACTTATTTTTTCAGCACTTAATTTTCAGTTTTATCAAACAGCACCTTAGTTCAGAATCTTGTAAAGGAGAGTGTGCAACCATTGTGAACAACCTTGTTAACAGCACCTACACTTGGAATGTTCAAAATTTTCCAGATCTACCCAAATATTGTTGCCAATCTAAGTTTGTCATTTGTGGGCATCAATGGTACTTTAGTATTTCTCAATTCTAACAAAAACATACTCCCTTCATTCCATTGCATAGATCATTCTAGTAAATTAGTATTTTCTTTTTGAATGTCTTGTAGGAAATCAAAGATTTATCCTGATATTGGGAATGCAAAAGGAAAAGGCTTGTCTATTAATTTTGAGTTGGAGGACGTCAAACCGTATGGAAGTTTCTATTGTGAATTCGTGGTACGTATCAGGAATCAGTTACATGGAAAACACTATGAAGAAAAAGGTACTTTCCAAGATTTATTGTGATTTTTTTATTTATGAACTTTTTTTTTAATTTAAATTATCTGTTATTTGTAGGTAATCACAAGTTCTCTCTTTTTTATAAAAGTTATAGCTTATCTGAGTTTATGCCTCTTGCCAAACTCAATGATACATCTGAGGGATATATAGTTAATGGTTGTTTGATAGTTGAATTTGAAATTTATTTGATGACAATGGTAGAAGATGAATATCCATTTTGAATGGTGATTCAGTTTTAATATTGTAATCAGATTTTATATTCTATGGATCCTAAGTCATGTTTTTATGGGTAAATAATTTATTTATATATCAATTGGTTTGTGTATGTTGCACTAATCATAACTCTACTTTTAAGGGTAAATTACACTCATGGCCATTAAACTTTACCCATTTTCACATTATGGCCACTGAACTTCATTTCTTCTCGGTATGGCCACTGAACTTTACACTTTTTAATGCCGGTGGTCACTCAATGTCTCAAAACGATCGTTGACGGTTAAAAATTAAAAATCCAAAGCGTTAATAATATTCTAAGGAATTTTAATTCTTGAAAATTTTTGTTTTGAGGTAATTTAGATGTTGTTTGGTTAGGAGAGAGAAAGTGAATTTTTAGAGAGATAAAGCTTCAAAAATTGTGATTTTCGAAAATAAAAAGTGTGGGTTCATGGTAAATGCCGTTCTGAACAACTTTAATTTTTGAATATTTTCATTTTAAGGTCGTTAACGATCGTTAACGGTCATTTTGATAAGTTAGTTAAAATTAAGTGGCCACCGGTGTTAAAAAGTGTAAAGTTCAGTGGTCATACTGGGAAGAAATGAAGTTTAATAGTTATAATGTGAAAATCAGTAAAGTTGAGTGGCCATGGGTGTGATTTACCCCTACTTTTAATTTTATAATTTTTATTCATTCTTTTTACAAAATAAGTTATTATTTTTTTACAAAATAAGTTATTAGTTGCTAAATTAAAGGTTTGAAATAATATCAAAATTAATATATCAATTATTATGTTCCTCACCATTCAAAATTAGAGGCTTTCACCACTATATTAGACAGATTGGTATTTTATAGAAAATAAAAGAAAAATACATGAAACCATTTTTTGTTGTTCTCATTTTAAATTTTATTAGTACAATTTAAGCACTTTTTTTAAATGAAGGCTGTGGAAGGAGATCCTAAATAGATTGTAACCTCAGGGAAGGAGCACAAACTTGAACCATGATACTAATTATTAAAAAAAAAAGGGAAAGTTACAATGAGAATAAACAAGAGGAAGAAAAAACTAATAAATTATAAAACTAATATTAAAAAAGGTAATATTGCTAATTCTTTACACATTTTAAGCAACTTTGTTTTTTCTTTTCGTTAATATAAAAAGATGTTTTAGTTATATAATATTGGTAGAATTTTATGACAATATTTGTTAAGTCACGTGTCTTCTTGTTAGGTTTCTTTGAAGTAGTCTTTGCTGTTAACAATAAGTTCCTAGAAAATAGGAATAAGTTAGAGTTTGATTTTATCTGTTTTGATCTTTGCTGTAATCATGTTTCCTGTATATGTGGGATACGTTAGTTTCTCTTTTGGATTTTTGTTCATTGTAAAGCTATTTAAAGCTTCCTGAGTTTACATTCTAAATAACAAATACTCTTTGCATTTGCTGCAATTTGTCTATTGTGTTCAATATTTATCATTTGGTATCAGATTCAATATTTTTCATTTGGTATCAGAGCCTTCTAAACAGGCCTGATTGAGAGAGAAGAGTGTGAGAGAAACACGAGAGAAGAGTGTGAAGAGATGGCAGAAAGCAACAATCATAATGGTTTGGTTTTGTGCAACCAGCTATCCCAAAATTTGATGGCTTCTATGAACATTGGGCAAAATTGATGGAAAATTTCCTTCGAGCAAAGGAATTCTGGAGCCTAGTAGAAGACGAAATAACAGAGATTCCAGCAGGAAGAGAGCCATCAGAAGCAGAGACTAAGGTTATTACAGAACAACAATTGAAAGACAAGAAGGTGAAGAATAATCTCTATCAAGCCATTGACAGAGAAATTATGGAAACCATTCTAAACGATGATACATCCAAGCAGATTTGGGACTCGATGAAGCAGAAATTTAAAGGGTCAACAAGGGTTAAAAGAGCACAACTTCAAACCCTAAAAACTGAATTCGAAATTCTTAAGATGAAAGAAGGGGAAAGTGTCAATGCCTATTTCGGAAGAACACTCTCAATTGCCAAGAGGTTGTGTAGACACCGAGTCGGAGGACCTGTGACGAAAACCTGAAAACAAGACGGTCGAAGCAATTGATTCCGGAAGTTTTGAAAAATATATAAAGAATAATAAGCGGAGGAAAATTAACGGCACGGCGCGGGCACGCAACGGCATCCCGCACGCGGACGACGATGGTCGAACGCCCGCTTGACGGCTCGAGACGTGCGCGCGGCGTCCGTCGGACGCACCGCGAGTGGAACGCTCTCGACGTCCGAGCAATGCCTGGGACCGCTGGCAGTGCGCGCCCTCGTGGGCCGTTGAGCGCACGTGCCTGGCAGCGTGAGGCGCGCGTTCGGCGGCCGCGACGTGCGAGCGTCTGTCTGCGCGGAACGCGCGCTCGGCGGCCACGGAGTGCACGCGTCCCACGGCGCGGGGCACGCCCCGAGGGTCGCCGGACGGGCACCCAACCACGCCGGGCGGGCACCCAACCACGTCGGGCGAACGCCCAACGCCGTTGGGCGATCGCCCAACATTGTTGGGCGGCCGCCCAACATTGTTGGGCGGCCGCCCAACTATTGTTGGGCGGCCGCCCAACTCATGTTGGGCGGTAGCCCAACACTAGGTTGGGCGGCCGCCCAACCACAATGGGCGACGCCCAATTTTTTTGGGCGTCGCCCATTGTTCCGGGATCCGTTTCCCTATATAAGGGCACGGATCCCAAGGTGAAATGGGGGGCCTTTTTTAGAGAGAAAAACTTTCTCACTCTAAACATTTTTAGAGAGAGAGAGAGAGTGGATTTTTTTGATAAAAATATTTTTTTTTTCTCAAAAATTCCGAATTTCCTAAGTTATTTTACTAAATTTTTATTAAAATCGGGAGCTCGCGGTTCGTGGAATCAATCGGCTTCGACTGTCAGATACCGAATCAAAGGTATTATCCGAGGACTAGACTCTTTATTTTATTTAATTTATTTCTCTCCTTCTATTTATTTTTTTTATGCTATAGTTTTTATTCCTTTAGTCATTTATTTTTTTTTGTCACGTTTTATTTAGTTAGCGTATTTATTTAATTTTCGTTTCGTGTTAAATAAAATTCGGTTTTGTTTTAAAATGAAAACCTCGTTTTGGATATCCCAATACGAACCGTGATCCGATAAAAAGGTAGTTCGGGTATCGAAAATGTTGTAATTATAAGTTTTTTAATTTAAAAGAGATTTCCAAATAACGTTTTAAAATGAAAACATCGTTTTAGGAACTTCCGTTTTCGACTATGATCCATCTTTGGTAGTTCGGAAGTCCAAAACGATTGAATTAGATTTAATTTAAAGTTTTTGAATAAATCTGGAAAATATTGGAGTGCTGTTGTAATTTGTCAATTCTGTCACTAAATGCTGTTTACCGACGGATTTTCCGTCTGTAAATCTGCCAAAATGTAAAAAATGTCATTTCGGTCCCTTCTTCTTAACTTTTAGACTTTTAATCCTTAGTATATATATATATAATTATGTAATACATGTTTTTCAAATTATTTTAGAATTTTAGTATATATATATTTATTTTAGAATATTTGCATATTATTTTGTATTCCATTTTTCAATATAAGTATAAGTATATATATGTATTATTTTTTGTATTAATTTGAGTTATGTTTTAAATGTTGGTTATTTAGTATCTTGGGAAATAATTAATACATATTAGCATATGATATTTTTGGGTGGTTAAAGCTATATTAGTTATGTATATATATAGTTTTGGGAATATTTGGGTTATTTTAATGATTATTGAATTAAATTATCTTTAGATAAGTATTACTTTCTTAGTTATAGGATTACTTATTATTTTCACATTTCAAAGTATAAGATATATTGCTCTTATTATCTTCATATACATATAATGATTTTTGGTTAAATCTTATTTTCTTACCTTTCTTTTTGATTTAAATGTATACATATATATATATGGTCTAAAACTATTTTCTTTATTTTTTGGGCCCATTCATGGGTCCATGTTCCAAAAGGACTTTAGTTGAGTGTGAATATTAGTTTAAATAAGTTTATGGTTGTAAGTATAACAATTAGAGAGTCCATTAAGTAAATGGGGAAAATAAATCACCAAAAAGAGAGTTCTTAATTAAATTATTTAAGCTAATGAGCTTTCTTAGATCTTTAATGTAGATAAATAGAGTCATTTTTGTTGATATTTCAGATCGTCTTCAAAACACCACGTTTTAAAACCTTAGTCCGTTCCAACGACGGATTAAGCGAACATTGTAATCAAAATCGTTTTCTTTGTTAATAATGGAGATTTTGAATCGCTTTCTTAATGAATTTGTACAAAATAAAATTGACTTGTATGTCTAACCACGTTTTCTTATTAAAAGGCTTTTACTTTGACGTTTTCAATCACTCGGGTCGTTCCAACGGCGATTCGGGTAAGCTTCATCAAACGGGGTTTTAAAACGCACCTAAATCGTTCCAACGGCGATTAAGGTGCGAACCATGTAAATAAATCCGTTTTGGAAAAATAAGTTAGTGTAGAATAAACACACGACATAATATTTAATACGGTTGTAAATAAATCACTTCTTTCTTCCCCCTCTCTGTGTATGTATAAACATAAATGGGTGATTCTTTATTGATGTGGCTTTTCAATATCATATGCTCAAAACGGTTTCTAAAAAGAGAAAGAAAAGGGTTTCAAATGAATTTTAAACTTAAAGAAGTATATGATTAGTCCATTATCGCCTAACATGCTGAGTAGGAGGCCGGTGGTTCATAACCGGGCGATGTCGGGGTGCCTAGTAGCCTTTCTCCGGAAAGGAGCTAGCCTTCTCGGCTCGTACCTAAGCTTCCCGAACCCACACCGGTCTCCCGCAAGGGATCGGTGTTCATTTTCCCATTCGTGGGTGGCGACTCTTCCATATCTCCGAGCTCCGGTCCTGCCGAGCAGTTTGATTCCACGATTGGTTGCTTTCGGCGCCAATCACCGCTTACGTCACCATGAGGTTGTCCACCCCCCGGTCCGCCTGGGAGATTAGGCCGCGGCACCTCGTCTAACAAGTGGCGACTCTGCTGGGGAAGGGAGAAATTTGATTCCGGAAGGCATGCACTAAGCCCTTAACGGGGACGGATCGTTTTACTTCTTTTCGTATGCATTCACGAGCATTATTGCAAACCCTTTGGGTAATTTCCGCAAAACCTCTAGCGAGAGTCCATTCGTCGCTCGAAAGAGGCTAGCGTAAGTTCCCCCTTACAGTAAGGCGCCAGAGGGTCCCCATCCATTCGTTAGGGGCGAATCTGTGCGGTCCTGTGAGGTCCCACGGTCAGCCGTGTCAGCATATAGTAGCCTTAGAAGTTTCCATAGGATTACCCGTTACTATTTTTGATGTGATAAATGAATCAGTTCGTGTTTTCAAACCGCCATGATACGTGTCTAATCCTAAATTATGTAAAGAAAATGAGACGATGCGTTAATATATACTCATGAATCGACATACTAATTACCCTAAAACATCGAATCGATTTGAACTAAAGACGACTTAGTCATCTCATATGAATGAACATGTGCGACCCGCCTTGCCCCTTTCGGTGTCCCGACGAAGGCACGTGTTCAGGAAATGCGTTATGACATAAGCACGTATTAGTATGAATCGGTTCGGTGTTAAGGATAATTACATTTCGATACAAAAGACTATATTAACAGTAGCCGTTATTCACATTCTTTAAATAAGTTGGGATAAAACGAGATCATGATAAAATGAAAACGAAGAACATTTCTGTTTCGAACGACCCTGTCGTAACGTGAAAAGTTTCACACAAGTAGCCCGTCCCTTCCGAATAAAAGACGAGCTTTTGCGTTATGCCTTGTGTCATTCTTAAGAGAAATGGACGTATCCGCAAAAGGTGACTAAGAAAATAAAGAAGAGGAAAATGAACTAAACGACCAAAATCATTCCGAATCTACGATATATGTTAATCCCGCGAGTAGTTAAAGAAAATAAACCAATGCCGTTGAATACGTGCCTCGAACGAGAGTATACCCCGTTTAAAATCTCGAAGCCGAATTAAGCCAAACCATATAATTGCGCCATATGGACGAGACTGCGGGTTTTGACTAACGACTCGATCATTTCGACCGTTACCAAAACTGCAAGAAATATGGCCCGATATACGTGTTTGCTTAAATTCGCGCCTAAAGGAAAGAAAACGGTGATATTCTCGATTCGAACAAACACGCGATCCAACGAAACGTTGATTTTCTATAACCACACTGAGATGATATATCTCGTGGATTGGGAGGAACAAAGAGTTGTAATTAGCCGAAAGATTATCGTGCGCTCAAAATAAGACTCGCCATCTTTTCACGTAGCAAAATGAGCAAACGAATCCTCGACGCTAAGAACAAACACGTTACGCGATGAGTCCGTTCCCTTAAATAAAATCCAAAAGTGATTCCATCACTAAATAAACACGTGGTTACGTCTCTCGATAGACCCAAAAGATCCCATTGTAATCCAAAAATCGAGACACGAACCCACGCGAACAAAAGGGAACGAGTCATTGACAATAACGAACGATTGGACTAGAAGAATAAGTCGTACCATGTCTAAAAACTGAGACGCGCTCAAAGGGAATCAAAACCCGAATTAATGCGTCTCGCAAAAGGACGAAAGACGAGTTATTCTGAAAGGACAATCCAATTTGGTCGATTTCTTAAGTCACTGAACGTGGATACGTCAAAACGAACTGTATTGTCTGATGGATGATTTACTTTTCCGCAATAATCGATGGCATCACGCGTCCTCTGGACCACGGTGTGAGCCCATACCAAAATCCTAGGAAAGAGACTTGGACCAACGAGTGTGTGGAGAAATAAGGATGGAAGAGAGATGATGTGATGATTGTGATTGTTATCTAACGTTTTCTTTCTCTTATTGCGATCTACTTACGCATTATGTACGATCTTCGCTAACTAGTTTGTTTGTATAGATTTATATCTTGTTGTACATCAGTCGAGTCAGATTTAAGTTATAATGTGTTCTATGCTTAACGAATCATTGCAATATACCATATAGAGCATTGCATGCTAACCGCATTGCGTGCAGCCATTCTAGGTTTCATAGATTTAGGACATGTTTATTAGGAAAGTGAGAAAGAGTCGACCCCAGCGTCGCGTGTCATTCAGGAGGCATACTAGTTATGTCGTGACGTATCCCATACGTCTTTGCCTTGTCATACCTATGTGTTGGGATGCATCCTATGCGTCCTTGGCACGTCTCGCGCGTCTTCACCGTGTCGTTTGTATGCTAGCTAGGAGGCATGTCCATTATGTCGTGACGTATCCTATGCTTCTTTGCCTTAGCATACCTTATGCATGGTAGCGTACCTCGTATGTTTCTTCAGTGTCGTAGGCACTAGTCGGAAGGTACAACCCTTATGTCATGGCATGTCCCATACGCTTTTGTTTTGGCATACCTCGTATGTCACGGCACCTCCAATATGTCCTTACCCTGTCAAGAGGCGTACTGTTCTCTCGTGACGTATCCCCTATATCCTTGATGCGTCATATTATCACGTGTCCACCCGTCGTGAGTCCCACCTGTCATGGGATGATGTATTCCTTGCATCTTTACTTTGTCATACTCCATGAGACATAACGCACCCCATGCATCTTCCATTAATCATTCAGACACCGATCAAGAGGCGTACCCGTTATGTCGTGACATATCCCATATGTCTTTTCCGTGTTGTGCCTCGTATATTATGACCCATTCCTTGTGTCTCTACCATGTCATTACACACCGGTCAGAAGGTGTACTATATGTGTCATAACGCATCCTATACATCTTCACCTCATTCCTTGTACCAAGCGAGGGGCATGAGTTGCATGCCCCATATGTCAGGGCATGTCAGGTGCTTGTTCACCATGCTATGTACGTTAGATGAAAGGCATACCATTTGGGCTGTGGTGTAGCCCAGACATCCGTACCCCGTCCCATCTTCCATATCGTGGAGTGTCCTATGCGTCTCCATCACGTCAGCTATACGCTAGTCAAGACGTGTACTCGATGCGCCACCGTGCATCGCGTACATCCAGGCATTGTCAAGGTCGTACATCGTGATAGGTCACAAATACGTCGTCCATATCAGATACACTAGTCCAGAGCCATACCCCACATGTCACGACTTGAGTTCTCACCTTGTTAGGTGCCTAATGAAAGACATACCCCGTATGTCATGATGAATCTCGCACGTCTTTACCAGGTCTTGCATACCCGTTAAGTGGTCTACCTCTAGACCCCAAGGTGTTCTCTACGTCTTCGCCAGGTTATACTTTGCGTGGGATGGGTCGGACATATCTTTATCGTCCTGTTCATACCATTAGGGGGTATACCGCCTGCATCGTGACCTGCCACACGCACCTTCGCCATCGTGTTTAAGTCATCCGGAGACATATCCCATACGTCGTGACGTACTCCGCCTCCCTCTGTCATGGTTAACAATACCAAACTGCTTGGTGGTCGTACCTTGTTGTCCTAACATTCACATCGTGGGGAAAATTCCGTTCACTTTCCACATGGTCGACTCGAGACATACTATGTGTGTCGCCACGTCACTTACAACTTATCGATAGTTCAAAAAAAAAAAAGAAACATTGTCATGGCATCGGTTCCCCCTGAGACTCGAATTAACCATTCGTCACATGTCTCACACACGTCCTACGTATGTCTCAAGACATACCATGTATGTCGCTACGCCTTAGCCAACACATCTCAAGATTATGACTGGTACCTTGATCTCAAATAGAACCATAATCTCATGGGTCATCGTCACCTCCCTTTCGTATCTCAAAACATACCCACGAATGTCGCCACGCTATACATAATGCCCAAGTGATTCCAAATATATGTTGTTATATTATCCATGCCCCTCACCTCGTAGGTTGCCATCATGACCTTCGCACGCTAAGATATGCCACGCGTGTCGATGCGCCGTGCACCTATACTCCAAAGTTACGTGGTTGTAAGATCAAAACCTTAGGGTCGAGTTAACTGTTTCACATGAATCTCGTTTACCTGTCATCATTCACATCTGGGGAGGTATTCCATACGTAGCACCTTCGTATTTCCAAAATTATAGGCAATACCCTGAGCTTCGAAACGAACCCTTGACTGGTATGTTGTCCACACTTCCCATTTGTGCCTTTAGGTGCGCCATGGGGGTCATCATAGTGTCCCCTCGTATTTACACCATCCCACTGTCCGGACCCCAGGTTCGTATTAACCCTCTGACGCACGCTTCACACGAAGTCATGGTGTCACATCCGCGTTTTAACTGGCACCTTATATGGCACCTCGTCACATCTAATAAATCCATGCATCATTGCACTAAACTCTTAACTAGTAGGTCATCCTCATGCCCCCATTGGTACTCTCGACCGTACTTTGTATATCGATACGTCATTGTACTAAGGTAACCCGCGCATCCTCGGCCTTCTTGAGACACACTGTCGCATCTTCAAAAATGGGCAAATCGATATGAGACATACCAGGTGTGTCATCATATATCGTAACACATCAGTATTCCAAACATGTGACACTAGTCCTTCGAACACGTATCAGCTTTCGGTGCGTATCCCGTATGTCACCACTTGCGCTTTAGTCATACGTTGGGCCTTGTCAAAATGTGCCCCACATGTCGCCTTGTCAATATTTGTAGCCCACGAGTATGTCATTAGGCTATCCAATTCTGGACCGACCTTTGACGCGCGTTCCGTAGGTCATCCCTCGCACCTTACTCACATGTCGAAAACTGAGTCGTTTATACCATCCAGTCAGGGTTAAGCTTGTGGCACACACCCACATACGCGGTTCGGTACGTCTTGTTCGCATGTCAAATGTCGAGTCACTCATGTCATTGAGTTCCAGTCGAATCTGGGGCAAGTTCATATATGTCATCACGTGCATCTTGCTTACACCCCCAATGTCGAGTCATTTGTATCGACAAGTTCAAGTTGAACTTTTGGCCCGTACCTGTCATATAGAGTGATTCATGTCATCGAGTCCAAGTCACACCCTTAGGCACGTACCCTATGGGACATCTCGGGCATCCCGCCCATACCTTGACACACTGAGTCGTTCATGTCATGAGGTTCCTATCAAACTCTTGACGTACGCCCTGTAAATTGTCACTCATATCTGGAGTACATCTCAAACATCGGTTTGTTTCTATTATCAAATCCTCGACACGCTCTCCCTACATCATTGGTACCGCTGTCCATGTGCCCCCAAACTCCGAATTGCCTTATCCACGAGTCTGAGACACATGCCCTATGTGTCACTATTTGAGTCTCACTCGTATCAGTAGTATCGAGTTGTTCATACCGTGGCTAAGTCCAACATTTGGCACTTACCTCGAAGGTCTTGGTTCGCGTCCTCGTTGTTCCTCGAGTTGTTCATAGTAATAGGTTCCCGTCGAACTATGGATGTCCACCCTGTGTGTCATCGTTGGTATCTCAAATATCAATGATGGACCGAATACGTCAGACATATCCGCGTAAGATCTTTAGTGATTCTCATAAAACATATCATCGTCAGGTTTGCGCTATGAAACAAATTAACCTTTGACATATACCAGGTAAGTCATTGTTTCCGTCTCGTTGGTACCTCGATCGGGTTAAGGCCCTCTCATTCTACCAAATGCACCGGTGTCCGCAAATCCATCGAGGTATTTGGGTCCCTAGCTTAAGTTAATCCTTGAACCACACCCTGCGTGTCGGTATCGTTTCGAGCTTACACCTCCAATGTTGTTAGAAGGTACCTCTCGAGTCATCTCTGTACCCAAATTTGGTCAGATAATACGTGTGTCATATGCGTACCCTATTCGTGTCTCGTACCTAGCATGTTGGATTTCCCCCACAATGGTCGAAATCCCAAAATCAAGCCATCACATCGTTCGTGAGTTACGTATAAGTCAATCGTGGGGGCACATCAAGTGGGACTCCCATCATGCCTTTTGGCTACCTCTAAGGCATACCAAGTACGTCATCGTGTTTCCTGAACGCACCACGTTTCAAACCACTATGTCAAGATGCTAGTGAGCCAAGTAGGAGTTAATAATTGACACGTACCTCGTACGTTGACATATGCATCCTATTCATACCTCGAGTGTCGGGAATTCCGTGTTCGTTATCCCGTCAGATAATACCCATCATCGTAATAGTTCCTTTCCAGGAGAAGCTGACGATTAGCTCACATCACATATGTCACTCGAGCCTCCCCTATGCCTTAACCTATTTAGGGCATGTCCCGTGCATCACCACTTTCTGCATAACACGCCAAGGTTCCGTTGGTACACCTACGTATTCGTGTCTTGGGTTTAAACTAACCCTTGACCCACACCCCATATGCGGTGGTCTCATCCCGCTTGCTTCTAGTTTAGGACACGCCCTCTACGTCGGTCTGTTTCAGGAAACTTGTGTTTCCTAGAAAGACGGTTCCCTGTTATTAGTATCGATACCAAGTAAACTATGGACAAATGCCCCGCATGCCTCCATCACGGTCTGTTTGAGTCTCGGACATACCATGAGCGTCACATCAGTCCGTGTAACACCGCCTATCTTCGAAGTACGTCATTGCCACCAAGGATGGCAATCCCTCACATACACCTCATGCATGGTCACTTAGGTTGTTCTTTTTAGATCGTGAGTCGTATCAATGTACCAAGTATGTCATTCCCACCACTCATGTCGCTACCCCTCCAATACCTAGCGTCCTAGGGAACTTTACTCATCATGAGGGTCGTCTCAATCTCACAAGTGTCAGTCGTGTCAAGCGTCATTCAACATTGTACATCTTGTAAAGCATTGCAAGGTGAACTTGTAGGGTTCGTACTAATGTGTGTATAACAGTTGAAATGGTTTTAGGCATCGGCACTTCCAAACAGGTAAGTTAGCACAAACGACCAAAGTACTGCCGACGGCTCTGGTAAAAAAAAAAAAAAAAAAGAAAAGAAAAAAGAAGAAGGGGTTTAGCTCCAGTCAAATCGTGTTTATGTTGTAAGAAATAAAGCGCAGACCACGAATCATGCATAAATCATACATCCATCTATAGGAGGCACAAGTAGATAGCTTTAGCATTCGCATCGCACGTGCATCATCAAAATTCATAATGCCTGAAAAGCTCCACTCACCGATCCTTTCTCTTTCCTTGTTAGAAACCCAACTCATGGCCCAGTCCAGCAATTCAAACCACAATCTTGAGAGCCGTGTGCAAGGGGCTTTAGCCAAATACATCTTTTCTGATGAGTTCAAACGTGCTCTTAATAATCCGGAGAATACTAAGCATGAGGGGGTTGAAAATTCCCAAGAGATGATAGAAGATTTCAATCTCAGAGCAGAAATCGAGCGAGTTCTTCCCGATATCCTTGCTTCAGATGAATTCAAGATAGAGCTGAAAAGGTTGGCCAGGGAGGTCCTGAGCGAGTCACTAGTTGCGGAGATCCCGAAAGCTGCTATGGAGAAACCTATGTTCCAGCTTCCGTCACAAGTTAATCCATAAATATTCACTCCACCAAGGGTAGTCTCACACCATATTTCACGAACATAACCAGATCCACGCCATCGGGGAAATGAGATTACCAAGGTTGTTCGCCCTCCGTCGCCCACTCAGTATAGAAAGGAGGGAAGGGAATTCTCCACTTTCACTCAACCCTTATTAGAAGTATTGGAGGGCCTACAAATGCATGATATACTTCATCCCCTACCAGCCACGGGAGGTCCAACCACTGAATTAGTCAAACGCAGGGGCTACTGCCACTTCCACCAGAAATATGGTCACGAAACAAGCACTTGCATGAAGTTGAAGCATGAAATCCAAGATCTCATCGAAGCTGGAAAGATAAGTGACCCAGATCCTTCTCAGCGGATGAAGTCTTCGACTTGTTCCTTGAACGGTGAGGTCTACCACGGATCAGGATAAACGAAAGAAGAGGTTCTCTAGATTGAGGACACTTATGAAGCAGGAGAACTTGAAGCTTCCTGAAGTAGTATGAGAGAGAGGATTTCACTTGTAGTCTTTATCCTTGTCTTTTATTTTATCTTTTATTCCACAAGATGTTATTAACCTCCTTTTGAATTCAATGAAATTTCGTTTCCGCAAATTTATCCTAAACATACGTACTTACATTTGACATCTACTCAATTGAGATATTCCCGCTTCTATCATGGCACGGACGTAAGATCTAGAATATACTTATTGCTCAATACTTAACCACTGAAGAGAGAAAATTAAGAGGGTAAAAAAAACAAAAAAAAAAAAAAAACAAAATAAGTCATGAGAAGCGATTCCCTGACTCTACGATGATAAGTCGGGCATAGACCCATCAAACGAAGGGTTCTCACCGGCTTTTGCCAAAAAGAAGATTGAGCGACAATCAACAAAGTCCAAAAGAGAGAAAAAGAAAAGAAAATATGGAGCAAGCAACAAGCCCTCAGAGCCATACTTACACTGAGGCACCGACAAAGATTTCTCCCCCCAAAGGGGGACACAAGTACAGGAGTGCGCCATTTAGAACGAGGCGGGGGCAACTAACCTATCAGCGATAAAGTATTTTGTTCCAGGATCAACGAAAGGGTTAGACTTATGATGACTCAAAGTTAAACAAAGGAAGAAGAAAAAAGAAAAAAAATGATGCTAAAAGGGCCCTGGGGCAAAGTCAAGTCAATCGGAAGTAAAAGAAAATAAATCAAAAGCTGATGTGATCGGCCAAGAGGCGTCAAGGTGGCAAGAGCGGTTGACATTGTCCAACAAATGTGTAATCAAATGTACGAGAAAAGCTCACTGTAACGAAGAAAGATCAAATGCGTAGTCAAGGGAAGCCGAAGGCGGCAACAAAGTTCAGAACTTTAATCAATCTCGAGGGAACCGAGGAATCCTTCTCATGAAAAAAAAAAAAAAAAAGAAAATCCCGATAGGTTGAAAATCCGCAAAGGACGGCCTATGCAACAATAAGGGACACCCCAATAAGTGAAAACCCCACGGGGCGCTTATTTGAAAATTCCGGGCTAAAAGGAGAGAGTTAAAATAACTGAAGTGTGAAAACCCGAAAGGGCATGCTTTGGTGACAGTGGTTAATAAACTGAGCAGTAAACAATTCAATGTATCTTTGCCAGGTGCTTTATTTAAGCTAGACGGTTGCATTTGTAATGAAAACACCCGCATCAATAGACACCCCATCTCAACTGAAATCACCCCAACACCCATAAACCAATCCAAAATCTATAAAAAAGAAAAACTAAAAAAAAGAAGACTATTCCTCTCTCTCATGCTCCATGAAGTCTGGTTCCTCTGCTCCTATGTGATCCTCTCAAGGGTCAAACTTCGACCGAAGCGTCTCTCCTCTATAGCTACTCCCAACGGCAATATCCCTAGTTTTGCGCACATGAAATCTCACCTCGAGTTGGCAGGGGCATACGCTAGCATCAACTTCTAACCTACGCCAAGACGGTAACTTTAATCGGGGGCACAGCCCTACAATCAGATCAACGTCCATCTCACTTCGGAAGCTTCTCCATTAACGAAGGCATCGGGCATGAACTCATCGTCAAATGATTAGCATAGAAATGGCCCGTGGATATAAGCCCCCTATGCTATCCGGTATCATTCACAATCAAGAAAGAAAGAAAAAGAGAAGAAAAATTGAACAAAAAAGTTGGATTGAAAACCTCAAAAGAGGCGATCCAAGCAAAAGGAGAGATAGAGAAAATCAGTGAGATATAGAAAAGATGAATTGAAAACCCCTAGGGGCAGTTCATGCAAAAGGAGAGATAGAGAATATCGGAGAGATCCCGTTGAGTTGAAAACCCGAAAAGGCCAGTTCAGGCAAAAATTAGGGAGAAAATGAATACGTCAAACTCTGGTTAAAAGCGAGAGCCCCTTTGACACGAGCTCATCAAGACCAAATCCTCATCCTTACAACCCTTGGTTTCAAACTTAACCTCGCCCTCATCCTCGCACTCCTTAGGGATGGCCCGAACCATCATTTCTCGATCTGAAGCTACGAAAATCCTCCAAGCCTATGAAAAGGGAATCCATCTGAGCATTTCATCCACATGTACATAGTTTGCATACACACATGTCCATACATCCGCATAAAGCAAAACACATAAGCCACACTTATGCACATTCAAACACACGCACAGTCACCTGCACACACACACATAGGCGTTTACATGCATCCATAGACTAGGCTACATTCACCCATCTATATGCATCACTACACGCCTGCGGTCGATTTAGAGACTAGGGTCGCTAGAAAGAGCTATTTTACCTGCGGTCGATTTAGAGACCAGGGTTGCTATTGAGCCATTTTACCTGCGGTCGATTTAGAGACCAGGATTGCTATTGAGCCATTTTGCCTGCGGTCGATTTAGAGACCAGGGTTGCTTTTGAGCCATTTTGCCTGCGGTCGATTTAGAGACCAGGGTTGCTTTTGAGCCATTTGACTCACGGTCGCAGATCGGAGTTGCTTTTGAGCCATCTGACTCGCGGTCGCAGACCGGAGTTGCTTTTGAGCCATCTGACTCACGATCGTAGACCGGAGTTGCTTTTGAGCCATCTGACTCTCGATCGCAGACCGGAGTTGCTTTTGAGCCATCTGACTCACGGTCGCAGACCGAAGTTGCTTTTGAGCCATCTGACTCACGGTCTCAGACCGGAGTTGCTTTTGAGCCATCGGACTCACGGTCGCAGACCGAAGTTGCTTTTGAGCCATCTGACTCACGGTCTCAGACCGGAGTTGCTTTTGAGCCATCGGACTCATGGTCGCAGATCGGAGTTGCTTTTGAGCCATCTAACTCACGGTCGCAGACCGGAGTTGCTATTGAGCCATTACGCCTGCGGTCGATTTAGAGACCAGGGTTGCTTTTGAGCCATTTTACCCGCGGTCGTGGACCAGGGTTGCTTTTGAGCCATCTGACTCACGGTCTCAGACCGGAGTTGCTTTTGAGCCATCGGACTCACGGTCGCAGACCGGAGTTGCTTTTGAGCCATTTGACTCACGGTCGCAGACCGAAGTTGCTTTTGAGCCATCTGACTCACGGTCGCAGACCGGAGTTGCTATTGAGCCATTATGCCTGCGGTCGATTTAGAGACCAGGGTTGCTTTTGAGCCATGTTACCCGCGGTCGTGGACCAGGATTGCTTTTGAGCCATCTGACTCACGGTCGCAGACCGGAGTTGCTTTCGAGCCATCTGACTCACGGTCGCTGACCGGAGTTGCTTTTGAGCCATTTGCCTCACGGTCGTAGATCGGAGTTGCTTTTGAGCCATCTGACTCGCGGCCGCAGACCGGAGTTGCTTTTGAGCCATTTGACTCATGGTCGTAGATCGGAGTTGCTTTTGAGCCATCTGACTCACGATCGCAGATCGGAGTTGCTTTTGAGCCATCTGACTCATAATCACAAACTAGGGTAGCTATTTAGCCATTATCCCCGCAGTCGTAAAACAGGGTAGCTATTTAGCCATTATCCCCGCAATCGTAAAATCAGGGTAGCTATTTAGCCATTATCCCCGCAATCACAAACTAAGGTAGCTATTTAGCCATTATCCCCGTAATCTTGAAATGGGGTAGCTGTTTAGCCATTATCCCCGCAATCTTGAAATAGGGTAGCTGTTTAGCCATTATCCTCGCAATCTTGAAATAGGGTAGCTGTTTAGCCATTATCCCTGCAATATTGAAATGGGGTAGCTGTTTAGCCATTATCCCCGCAATCTTGAAATAGGGTAGCTGTTTAGCCATTATCCCCGCAGTCACAAATAGGGTAGCTATTTAGCCATTATCCCCGCAATCTTGAAATAGGGTAGCTGTTTAGCCATTATCCCCGCAGTCGTGAATTAGGGTGCAGCCCGAAGCAGAGTCTGAAAAGGTCAGAGAACAACGCCGGAGCGCGCAGCGCAAAGGTCAGGTATGTTCCCTCCTACTCGTTACGTGTCTTTTACTTTTATATGTTTTACATTGCATGTGTACGTTAGCAAAAAACGTTTTCGAAACACACACATCACTGTCAAAATAGAAAAGTAGGGGCAACTGTAGACACCGAGTCGGAGGACCTGTGACGAAAACCTGAAAACAAGACGGTCGAAGCGATTGATTCCGGAAGTTTTGAAAAATATATAAAGAATAATAAGCGGAGGAAAATTAACAGCACGGCGCGGGCACGCAACGGCATCCCGCACGCGGACGACGATGGTCGAACGCCCGCTTGACGGCTCGAGACGTGCGCGCGGCGTCCGTCGGACGCACCGCGAGTGGCACGCTCTCGACGTCCGAGCAATGCCTGGGACCGCTAGCGGTGCGCGCCCTCGTGGGCCGTTGAGCGCACGTGCCTGGCAGCGTGAGGCGCGCGTTCGGCGGCCGCGACGTGCGAGCGTCTGGCTGCACGGAACGCGCGCTCGGCGGCCACGGAGTGCACGCGTCCGACGGCGCGGGGCACGCCACGAGGGTCACCGGGCGGGCACCCAACCACGTCGGGCGAACGCCCAACGCGTCGGGCGGACGCCCGACGAGGATTGGGCGCGGGCGCCCAACCTCGCGTTGGGCGCTCGCCCAACCACAATGGGCGACGCCCAATTTTTTTGGGCGTCGCCCATTATTCCGGGATCCGTTTTCCTATATAAGGGCACGAATCCCAAGGTGAAATGGGGGGCCTTTTTTAGAGAGGAAAAACTTTCTCACTCTAAACATTTTTAGAGAGAGAGAGAGTGGATTTTTTTGAGAAAAATATTTTTTTTCTCAAAAATTCCGAATTTCCTAAGTTCAATTTTTACTAAATTTTTATCAAAATCGGGAGCTCGCGGTTCGTGGAATCAATCGGCTTCGACTGTCAGATACCGAATCAAAGGTATTATCCGAGGATTAGACTCTTTATTTTATTTAATTTATTTCTCTCCTTCTATTTATTTTTTTTATGCTATAGTTTTTATTCCTTTAGTCATTTATTTATTTTGTCACGTTTTATTTAGTTAGCGTATTTATTTAATTTTCGTTTCGTGTTCAATAAAATTCGTTTTTGTTTTAAAATGAAAACCTCGTTTTGGATATCCCAATACGAACCGTGATCCGATAAAAAGGTAGTTCGGGTATCGAAAATATTGTAATTATAAGTTTTTTAATTTAAAAGAGATTTCCAAATAACGTTTTAAAATGAAAACATCGTTTTAGGAACTTCCGTTTTCGACTATGATCCATCTTTGGTAGTTCGGAAGTCCAAAACGATTGAATTAGATTTAATTTAAAGCTTTTGAATAAATCTGGAAAATATTGGAGTGCTGCTGTAATTTGTCAATTCTGTCACTAAATGCTGTTTACCGACGGATTTTCCGTCGGTAAATCTGTCAGAATGTAAAAAATGTCATTTCGGTCCCTTCTTCTTAACTTTTAGACTTTTAATCCTTAGTATATATATATATAATTATGTAATACATGTTTTTCAAATTATTTTAGAATTTTAGTATATATATATTTATTTTAGAATATTTGCATATTATTTTGTATTCCATTTTTCAATATAAGTATAAGTATATATATGTATTATTTTTTGTATTAATTTGAGTTATGTTTTAAATGTTGGTTATTTAGTATCTTGGGAAATAATTAATACATATTAGCCTATGGTATTTTTGGGTGGTTAAAGCTATATTAGTTATGTATATATATAGTTTTGGGAATATTTGGGTTATTTTAATGATTATTGAATTAAATTATCTTTAGATAAGTATTACTTTCTTAGTTATAGGATTACTTATTATTTTCACATTTCAAAGTATAAGATATATTGCTCTTATTATCTTCATATACATATAATGATTTTTGGTTAAATCTTATTTTCTTACCTTTCTTTTTGATTTAAATGTATACATATATATATATATGGTCTAAAACCATTTTCTTTATTTTTTGGGCCCATTCATGGGTCCATGTTCCAAAAGGACTTTAGTTGTGTGTGAATATTAGTTTAAATAAGTTTATGGTTGTAAGTATAACAATTAGAGAGTCCATTAAGTAAATGGGGAAAATAAATCACCAAAAAGAGAGTTCTTAATTAAATTATTTAAGCTAATGAGCTTTCTTAGATCTCTAATGTTGATAAATAGAGTCATTTTTGTTGATATTTCAGATCGTCTTCAAAACACCACGTTTTAAAACCTTAGTCCGTTCCAACGACGGATTAAGCGAACATTGTAATCAAAATCGTTTTCTTTGTTAATAATGGAGATTTTGAATCGCTTTCTTAATGAATTTGTACAAAATAAAATTGACTTGTATGTCTAACCACGTTTTCTTATTAAAAGGCTTTTACTTTGACGTTTTCAATCACTTGGGTCGTTCCAACGGCGATTCGGGTAAGCTTCATCAAACGGGGTTTTAAAACGCACCTAAATCGTTCCTACGGCGATTAAGGTGCGAACCATGTAAATAAATCCGTTTTGGGGAAATAAGTTAGTGTAGAATAAACACACGACATAATATTTAATACGGTTGTAAATAAATCACTTCTTTCTTCCCCCTCTCTGTGTATGTATAAACATAAATGGGTGATTCTTTATTGATGTGGCTTTTCAATATCATATGCTCAAAACGGTTTCTAAAAAGAGAAAGAAAAGGGTTTCAAATGAATTTTAAACTTAAAGAAGTATACGATTAGTCCGTTATCGCCTAACATGCTGAGTAGGAGGCCGGTGGTTCATAACCGGGCGATGTTGGGGTGCCTAGTAGCCTTTCTCCGGAAAGGAGCTAGCCTTCTCGGCTCGTACCTAAGTTTCCCGAACCCACACCGGTCTCCCGCAAGGGATCGGTGTTCATTTTCCCATTCGTGGGTGGCGACTCTTCCATATCTCCGAGCTTCGGTCCTGCCGAGCAGTTTGATTCCACGATTGGTTGCTTTCGGCGCCAATCACCGCTTACGTCGCCATGAGATTGTCCACCCCCCGGTCCGCCTGGGAGATTAGGCCGCGGCACCTCGTCTAACAGGTTGAAATCATATGGTGAAAGTTTAAAAGAAGCTGATATCACAGGAAAGATTCTTCGATCCTTAGTTCCAAAATTCAACTACGTGGTATGTTCAATTGAAGAATCAAATAATGTTGATGTTTTAACTGTGGATGAACTCCAAAGCAGCCTTTTAATTCACGAACAAAGGATGAAAGGATCTGTAGAAGAAGATCAAGTATTGAAAGTTACACATGAAGATCGAAGTGGATGAGGCAGATGCACGTTTAGAGGTCGGGGAAGAGGCAGAGGAAGATTGTTCTTTGACAGATCTGCTATTGAGTGCTATAAATGTCACAATTTGGGACATTTTCAGTATGAATGTCAAAATTCAGAGAAACGGGCTCACTATGTCGAGATTAATGATGAAGATAAGATGTTAATGGCACAAGTTGATCTCAAGCAAGACAAAAAGAAAGGGATCTGGTTTCTTGATTCTGGATGTTCGAACCACATGTCAGGAAATAAAGAGTGGTTCACACGACTCGATGAAGTTTTTAAGCATTCTGTTAAACTTGGGAATGATTCCAAGCTGATGGTGATGGGGAAAGGGAGTATAAGCTCGAAGGTGGAGGCCAAATCCAAATTGTGAGTGATGTTTTTTATGTACCTGAATTGCGTAATAACCTGCTGAGTATAGGTTAATTACAAGAACGAGGAATCACCATTATTATCAAACATGGAGTATGCAAGTTATATCATCCGAGCCGTGGTGTTATAATAAAAAGCGAAATGACAGCAAACAAAATGTTTGTAGTTATTGCAAACATTCTCATGAAATCACCTTCTTGCTTCAATGCACAAATTGAAGAATCGAGTGAAATTTGGCATCGAAGATTTGGGCATCTGAGCTATAAAAATCTAGCATTGTTGCACAACAAAGAGATAGTTCGAGGGCTGCCAAACATCAAAACCCCAACAAAAAGATGCACAAGCTGCATGCTGGGAAAACAACACAGAGTAGCCATGTCAAAGAAGAGTAATTGGAGGGCCACAAAGAAATTACAGGTCATACACTCAGACATTTGCGGTCCTATTTCTCCTACCTCCTACAGTCAAAAGAGGTACATATTAACATTCATAGATGACTTTAGTCGAAAGCTGTGGGTTTATTTTCTAAATAAAAAGAGTGAAGCTTTTGTGACTTTCAAAAATTTCAAAATAATGGCGGAGAAAGAGTGTGGTCTATCAATATGCAGCTTAAGAACAGATAGAGGAGGAGAATTAAACTCCAAAGAATTTTCAGAATTTTGCAAAACACAAGGAATAAAAAGACAACTAACTACAGCATATACGCCTCAGCAAAACGGAGTTGCGGAGCGTAAAAACCGTACAATCCTCAATATGGTGAGATGCTTGCTTGAAGAAAAATAAATGCCCAAAATGCTTTGGCCAGATGCTGCGAAGTGGACATGTCACATTCTCAATCGGAGTCCCATTGCCTCTGTGAAAAATAAAACTCCAGAAGAATGTTGGAGCGATTTGAAACCTAACATTGAATCTTTCAGGGCCTTTGGCTACATTGGAAATGTACATGTACCTGATGCTAAGAGATTGAAGTTAGATGTAAAAAGTCAGAAATTAGTCTTGATCGGCTACAGTGTGGAGTCTAAAGGATATAAGCTGATTAATCCTTTCACAAAGAAAGTAACCATCAGCAGAGATGTCATCTTTGAAGAAAATGAAAGATGGGATTGAGCAAAAACAAAAGAGGAGACTACTGATGTACTTGATTGGGGAGAAGAATATGAAGAAGCCCACAATCAGTGAGATGAAAGTGAAGAAGAATCAGATTTAGATGAAGAAAATACAACAGATGTGGATGAAGATATCACCTCCAATGACGCAGAAAATTCATGCTCCAACAGTGATGTTCCAAACTCAGCAAGTTCCAGCTCTAACTCACTAAATTCCAGCCCCAACAATACCTCTAATTCATCTTTATCAATCAGAGAACGAAGAGCTCCTGCCTACTTAGAAGATTACATAAGTGGAGAAGGACTCTCTGAAGATGAGGTACAAAACTTTGCTCTATGTATATCTGTTGATCCCATTTTCTATGAACAAGCAGCAAAATTGAAGAAATTGAGGGATGCAATGGACCTTGAAATCGAAGCAATAAAGAAAAATCAAACTTGGGAACTTGTAAAGGCTCATTTGGAAGTGAAGGTGATAGGTGTCAAGTGGGTGTATCGAACCAAGCTGAACGAAAATGGAGAGATTGACAAATGTAAAACACGCCTCGTGGCAAAAGGGTATGCTCAAGAAAAGGGAATTGACTACAATGAGGTCTTTGCACCAGTAGCACGATGGGATACTATTCGCATGGTAATTGCAGTAGCAGCGAAAAATGGTTGAAAGTTGTTTCAACTAGACGTTAAAAGCGCATTTCTGCACGGAGAACTTAAAAAAGACGTCTACGTCGCTCAGTCACAAGGCTATGAAGTTAAGGGAGAGAAGAGCAAAGTATACAAACTAAACAAAGCTTTTTATGGCTTAAAGCAAGCTCAAAAGGCGTTGTTAGACAAGGTGCCGAACGGCCTCGCCCGGGCGGACCGGGGGGTGGACACCTCATGGCGACGTAAGCGGTGATTGGCGCCGAAAGCAACCAATCGTGGAATAAAGCTGCTCGGCAGGACCGGAGCTCGGAGATATGGAAGAGTCGCCACCCACGAATGGGAAAATGAACACCGATCCCTTGCGGGAGACCGGTGAAGGTTCGGGAAACTTAGGTACGAGCCGAGAAGGCTAGCTCCTTTCCGGAGAAAGGCTACTAGGCACCCCAACATCGCCCGGTTATGAACCACCGGCCTCCTACTCAGCGTGTTAGGCGATAACGGACTAATCGCATATTTCTTTAAGTTTAAAATTCATTTGAAACCTTTTCTTTCTCGCTTTGAAAACCGTTTTGAGCATGTTATTTGAAAGCCATTTTAGTAAAGAATCACCCATTTTGCATAAATTTAAAGTATATAGGAGAGAGAGGGAGAGAAGAAAGAATTGATTTATTCGCAGTGTGATTTTATGTTTTAGACTATATTACATCTATGCTAATCTCACTCCCAAAAACGAGTTTATTTACATGGTTCGTACCTTAATCGCCGTTGGAACGATTTAGGTACGTTTCAAAGCCCTGTTAATGATGATTACTCGAATCGTCGTTGGAACGACTTGAGCATTTGAAAACGTTGAGCAAACAGTTTTAGTCTAAAAACGTGATTAAGCATACAAGTCAATTTATTTTGTACAAAACCATTTAGTTAGGAAAGCAATTCAAAACTTCATTATTTACAATGAAACAATTTACAATGTTCGCTTAATCCGTCGTTGGAACGGATTAAGGTTTCAACACGTGATGTTTTGGAAACGGTTTAAAAATGACAAAAAAAGTTATTTACACTTTAGGAATATCTAGAAAAACTTGTAATTTAGACAAACAACTTGAAATCTCTTTTTGTCTTTTATTTTCCCATTTTCACTCAATTAACCTTTACTTGAATATATTTAAAAGAATGAACCATTTAAATCCCCAAAATTCACCAAATAAAACAAATTTGAAATATATACATATAAAGGTCAAAAAGTGAAGTGAATATATATATATACATACATACATATATATATATATATACATTTTTATCTAAAAATAAGGATATATCTATAGATTAAAAAAAATAAGTAAAAGATACTAAATATATGTATAATAATGATAATGAAAAATACTAAGTATAATACACTTTTATCCTAATTAAAAACATGTAAAGCAATGAACAAAGTTCATTAAGAATAAGAAAATAAACCTTATATCCCAAAATAACTATTATAATAAATATATAGAAAATAACCCTCCCCAAATATACATTAAACATCAAAATAACATCTAATTATCCCCAAAACGTCTACTAATTAATTACCCCAAAATGGCCAAGTAAATAACCCTCTAAAATAATACCCAATATAGTTTAAATGAGTTAAAAGAAAATATATACATATAGTTTTGCAAAATCAAATTAATGAAAAGGATACCCAAATGTACAAAATAAATAAATACATAATAAGTAATTATTAGCTATATACCTCAAAAATAATTTTAAAAAACATATTGCATAATTATACATATACATATACAAGAATAAATGTAAAAAAAGATGAGAAAAATGTTGAAAAATGGGTTTTTTTAAGTTCCAGCAGCTTTACCGACGGAAATTCCATCACTAAACTGCCTTTACCGACAGAAACGGAAGAATTACAGATACAGCTCCTATATTTTCCAGATTTATTAAAAAGCTTTAGATCTGATCTAATCTATCATTTTGGCCACCGAACTACCCAAATCGGGTCATAGTCTATAACGGAGCATCCCAAAACGATGTTTTATTTCAAAACGTTAATCAAAAACATTTTTAAATTTTAGATCTACAACGTTTTAGTCCCGAACTACTCTTAAATCGGGTCACGGTTCGTATTGGGACTTAAAACGAGGTTTTCCGTTTCAAATCAAAACCAAAGATTTATTTAATGAAAACATGAAATTAATTCAACAAATCTAAACAATAAAAGTGCAAAAACAAATAAATAAATAGATCTAAACAACAAAAAGAGATTAATAAATAAACGGGTCTAGTTCCTCGGATTATTACCTCTCAATCGGTAATAGGAATGTCAAATCAAGTCGATTGATAGTGTTTTGAGTCGGATTTTTTTGTGTTTTTGCTTTGTTCGGGTCTCGGGGAATTTTTCCAGGGGTTCGGGTTTTTTTCCCCCTCTTTAATGCTTTGGACTCCATCCTATTTATAGGCAAATGGAGCCCTAAGCTTAATTTATTTTTGGCTCCAAGCCAACTTGGAGCCAAAGACAAGCTAAATTAGCTTAGGAAATTACATAACAATTTCCTTTTCATCATTAATCATCATTATTATTATTATTTGTTATTTTATTTATTTTTTATTTTCTTTAAAAACAAATTAAAGCATTTGGCCAAACCCAAGTGCAATTGGGTTGGGCTTGGGCGGCCCAACCCCATCACGGGCCGTCCAACGGCCCGTGACGAAAATAGTGGCCCCGACGGGGCCGAGTTTATATTTATAATAAAAAAAAATAAAAGTAAAAAATATTTAAACAAATAAAATCTACCTAAAATTAACCGAAATCAAAAAAAGGATTTTTGTCAAAACCGATTTTATAAAATTAGCTTTTATAAAATCGATCTTTTTACAAAACTATTTTTTTATTGTTCAAATTCTACAACCAAAACCCCTATCGATCCGAGATTTCATTAATAATGAAACACCCCGAACTCGGCGAGACGATTTAAGATTTCATTCTTGGAACCGATTCGCCCGTCATCTCGATTCGATTTTCGAATTCGATCAAACCGGTCTCCACGGTTCCTTTGAACAACGTTTTTTTTATATTTATTATTTTTATTGACTCATCATTTATTTTAATCGACTGATTTGGATTCCTTTTTATAATTTTTCTTCATCGGTCCTCCGACCCCGGTGTCTACAGTTGCCCCTACTTTCTATTTTTGGCAGTGACGTGTGTGCTTTTTCGAAAACCTCTTTTCGTGAATTCAACACATGCAATGCGAAATATATTAAAGTAAAAGACACCTATAGAGTGGGAGGAGAAATACTTGATCTCCATGTCGCAAGTTCCTATCTTGTCTTCAATCTTCACTTTGGCTGTCCCATCCTTGCCTCTGAATCGGCTGCCGGCGAACGCTTCTTCTGGGGCCCCTAGTCTCTAAATCGACCGCAGGTAAAATGGCTCTTTCTAGCAACCCTAGTCTAAATCGACCGCAGGTAAATGGCTTTTTCTAGCGACCCTAGTCTAAATCGACCGCAGGTAAATGGCTTTTTCTAGCGACCCTAGTCTTTATCTCGACCGCAGGTAAAGTTGCTTTTTCTAGCGATCCTAGTCTTTATCTCGACCGCAGGTGAAGTTGCTTTTTCTAGCGACCCTAGTCTTTATCTCGACCGCAGGTAAAGTTGCTTTTTCTAGCGACCCTAGTCTTTATCTCGACCGCATGTAAAGTTGCTTTTTCTAGCGACCCTAGTCTTTATCTCGACCGCAGGTAAAGTTGCTTTTTCTAGCGACCCTAGTCTTTATCTCGACCGCAGGTGAAGTTGCTTTTTCTAGCGACCCTAGTCTTTATCTCGACCGCATGTGAAGTTGCTTTTTCTAGCGACCCTAGTCTTTATCTCGACCGCAGGTAAAATTGCTTTTTCTAGCGACCCTAGTCTTTATCTCGACCGCATGTAAAGTTGCTTTTTCTAGCGACCCTAGTCTTTATCTCGACCGCAGGTAAAGTTGTTTTTTCTAGCGACCCTAGTCTTTATCTCGACCGTAGGTGAAGTTGCTTTTTCTAGCGACCCTAGTCTTTATCTCGACCGCAGGTACTCTTTCGTTTTGAAATTAATCATTCAACCCTAATCTCCACATCGATCGTAGGCGTCCTTTCGTTTGCGTATCTCCACATCCATCGTTCGACCCTAATCTCTACATCGATCGCAGGCGTTTTCTTGTATTGCAGATCTCCAAATCGAACATCTGACCCTAATCTATACATCGATCGCAGGCGTTTGCTTGTTTCGCATATCTCCAAATCAACCGTTCGACCTTAATCTCTACATCGATTTCAGGTGCTCTTCGTTGATGATAGCTGGGCTTTATCACTCGTTCGAGAGTTGGAATTGAGACCTCGTCCAAGAGGTTTTGACCACAGTCGCTTTGATATTTGGGCTTTATCACTCGTCCGATAGTTTGTGACCGCAGTCGCTTCATGCCGTAGACTGGAGTCCGTAGCGGGGCCTGTGCCCATAGATCGAATCCTAATTTGCTTATCGAAGCCTGCCTAGACTTGCACAAATTTCGTGGAGCTATCCAAGTATTTCTACGTGCGGCTTGACTTAAGTCACGCCCATCATCTGGTGAGTATTGTATAACCTAGTGTAGTGATATGTATGCACATGATTATGAATGAATGTATGTATATTTTCTCTTTTTTTTTCTTCTTTCTCCTTTTTTACATTGTTTCCCTCCTATTTTTCTTTACAGGGAGGCCTCCATTCTATGGACCGAAGAGTACAGGAGGGCGTGGCGGCCGGGCGAGGAGAGTCACTACGGAATGATGACGCTCAGTTTTTACATCGTTATCGAGAGATGGAGGATGAGTGCTCCAGCTGGGAGGAGCGAGGTCGGGCAACCGAGGAGAGGAGTCGTGTGGATATAGAGGTCCAGCGAGCTGCTGAGGAGAGTTTGCGGATTGCGGTAAAGGGTCATCGGGTTGCCGAGGAGGCCTTAGCCGAGGAATGGGCACCTTACTTCAGAGGCTTTGATTCGCTTGAGGGCTTTTGGGACTTTGGGGTTCCTCCTCCTTGATAGTCCCGTCATTGTTTTGGTTTACGACTTTATTAGTACTATCGTGATGTATAGTGGGTATATGTGAAAAAGATGTTTGTGTAGGCTTTTTATTTGGTGGTGGGGAAAAGAAATGTATAACTCATGACTTGTAATACCATACATTCATTCGATCATAATCATTTCAAACATTCTCTTCGAGTATATTCATGCCTTTATTTATTTACAAGCAACAGAAATACTTAGCCACTTACACATTATTTCCATAATTGCTCAAGATATAACTACTGTTACCAGGACCCGCCTTTTTTCGGTTTTCAGGTCCCAGCGATTTTTCAACTTTCCTTTTATTATCCCGGAATTTTCAAATGAGCGCCCTCTTGGGTTTTCACTCATTGGGATGTCCCTTATTGTTGCATAGATCACCCTTTGCGGGTTTTCAACCTATCGGGAATTTTTATTTCTTTTTTTTTACGAAAAGTATTTCTTAAGCCTATTTAGATTGGTAGGTTTGGAGAACTCAATGCCATCCATCGTGGTTAGTTTCACCGCCCCTTTGTTTAGGATCTTCTTCACGAGAAACGGTCCTTCCCAGTTTGGCCTAAACTTGCCCCTAGGGTCGGTGCGCGTCATTCGGATCTGTTTCAGCACCATGTCTCCTTCTTTGATAGGACTGACCTTAACCCTTTCGTTGAAAGCTCGGGCCATCCTCCTTTGATATAGCTGTATGTGGTAAAGGGCCTCCATCCTCTTCTCGTCTACCAATGTCAGCTGTTCATAACGCTTCTTCACCCATTCTGCTTTAGGAATCTCTACTTCTATCGCGATTCTCAGCGATCGCTTCTCAACCTCAATAGGCAGAACCGCTTCTGCCCCATATACTAAGGAGAACGGTGTTGCCCCAGTTGACGCTCTAACCGTCGTGCAATAAGCCCATAAAGCGAGCGGAAGCTGCTCGTGCCAATTCAGATGCGATGCTACTGTCTTTACGAGAATCCTCATAAGGTTCTTATTGGCCGCTTCTACTGCCCCGTTAGCTTGTGGGCGATATGGAGACGATCTATGATGCTCAATACCGTACTCTTAGAAGAGACTTTTCACTTCCCCTTGAAACTGGATCCCATTATCCGTGATCATGTGGTGAGGCACCCCAAACCTGGTGATTAGATGATTTTCAATAAACTTTCTCATCTGCTTCGATCCCAGCTTACTAAACAATTCTGCCTCTACCCACTTGGTGAAGTAATCAATGGCAACTGCGATGAACTTGTGTCCATTTGATGCATTAGGCCTCACCTCACCGATGATATCATTGCCCCAAGCTGCAAACGGCCAAACGGGTGCCAACACATGCAGTTCCATAGCTGGCAGGTGATTATAATCGCCATGGATTTGACAATCATGGCATTCTTCGCATATTCATTGCAATCTCTTTCCATAGTGAGCCAATAGAAGCCTTGCCTTATGATTTTCTTTGCTAGCACTGCTCCTCCCTTGTGGGCTCCACAAATTCCCGAGTGCACTGACTCCATTACTTCACGGCCTTCTCCCTCGTCTAAACATCTCAATTGTAACCCATCGGTGTGCCTTTTGTAAAGCAGATTGTTGTGGATAACAAATTGCTGAGCTAGCCTTCTGATCACAGCCTGATCCCTAAGTTCTGATCCCGCCGGATACATCCCGTTTTTCATGAAGTTCACGATGTCGAAATACCAAGGCTTTTCATCCACTCCCAGCAACATTATGTCTTCATAGCACGGTTTGTGAGACCTCTTTAGCACCAAAGGCTTTGAGGCCAGATTTCGTGGATTATCCTAAACTGACACTAGAGTGGCCAAAGCATCCGCCGCTTGGTTCTGTGCTCGAGGAATGTGATAAAAGCGACACTCATTGAATCTCTGTGCCAACCCTTCTAATTGGTCTAGGTACGGGCGCAACCTTTCCTCCCTTACTTCCCAATTTCCTTGTGCCTGTTCGATGATCAGCTTTGAGTCGCCCCAGATTTCGACATACGATGCTCCCAATATTGCTAGCGACTCTAACCCGTAGATGCACGCTTCATACTCGGCTATATTGTTAGTAAGAGGGAATGATAACTTCTTCGCCATTGGGATCCTTTCTCCTTCCGGTGAGATGAGTAGCAGCCGTACCCCGGCTCCATTCGAGTTAACTGCTCCATCGAAGAACATTTTCCACGGTATAACTTCTACTGCGTTCCAAGTGTTCATCGGGGAAATCATAGTTTATCTCTTCTTCTTCCGCAGTTAGAGGCTGATTGGATAAAAATTCTGCTACGGCTCTCCCTTTAATAACCTTCTTCGTCATATATTCGATGTCGAACTCTGATAATAACAACAACCATCGGGCCAGCTTCCCAGTTAGAGATGGAGTTCGATACAGATACTTCACGGGATCCATCCGGAATATAATGATCACCTTGTAGGACTGAAAATAGTGTCGTAGCTTCCTTGTTAGCCATACTACTGCCACACACGTCTTTTCGATCATGTTATACTTGAGCTCATATTCCAGGAATTTCTTACTCAGATAATACACCGCATGCTCCACACCGATGTCCCCTTCTTGGGCCAGCATTGCCCCAATAGACCGCTCCTCGATCGCCACATATAGAAGAAGTGGTTTCCCGAGTTTAGGTGGCCTCAAAACTGGCGGATTAGTCAAATAAGTCCGTACACCCTCCAGCGCTTGCTGACACTTATCGTTCCAAATTGTGGGTTGATCTTTCCGTAACAGCTTAAAAATGGGTTCACAGATCGTGGTGAGTCGTGCTATGAACCGACTGATATACTGAACCTGCCCCAGGAATCCCCTTACTTCTTTCTCATTCTTCGGTGCCGACATTTCCTGTATGGCTTTCACTTTATCGGGATCCACCTCAATCCCCTTGTTACTGATTACGTAGCCTAGGATTTTCCCCGACGAAACGCCAAAGAAGCACTTCTTCGGGTTTAACCTTAGCTTGAATTCTGCGGTTCGGGCCAAAAACTTCTCAAGTGCTATGAAGTGCCCTTCTCTTGTATCCGAATTGACCATCATGTCATCCCCATAGACCTCCACCTCTTTGTGTATCATGTCGTGGAATAGTGTCGTAGCCATTTGCTGATAAGTTGCCCCGGCGTTTTTTTTAACCAAATGGCACTACTCTATAACAACATGTCCCCCACTCAGTAGTGAACGAGGTCTTTGCTTTGTGCTTCTCGGCCATCTGAACCTGCATGTAGCCCATGAAGCCATCCACATTCGTGTGCAAGACGCTTGATGCTGCACTGTCGATCAATACATCGATGTGAGGCAATGCGAATTCATATTCAAGCCTTGTTGAGATCTCTATAGTCGACGCACATTCGCACCTTACCGTCCTTCTTTGCGATTGGCACTACATTTGCCACCCACGACGGATATTCAATTACTTCGATGAAACCTGCCTCTAACTGTTTCTTCACTTCTTCCCTGATCTTATCTACCCATTCTGGCCTCATGCGTCGGAGCTTTTGCTTTACGGGTTTAGCATCGGGGTATTTTGGAATACGGTGAGCTACGATGGATTTATCGGTTTCATGCATGTCTTCGTACGTCCAAGCAAACACTATTTCGTATTTTTTTTTAATTATTCTCTCAAATTCTTTCCTCTCTTCAATAGTTAATTCTTGAGCAATTTGTATAAGTTTAGGATTTTCATCCGTGCCAAGATTGAAAGTTGACATTTCTATTGTATTGATTTCAAATGTAGGCATGTTATATGAATGAGAATGCATGGAATGATCAGAATCAACATCAAGCAAGTAAGCAAAATCAGAATTCATTTCATTGATAGTATTGGTGAGTACATCATCAGATTCAAACAAAGCGGTAATCTAGTTGTCATCAACAGGGTTCTCGAGTTTCTCATAAGTCTTAGAGGTACTGGGCTCATCCACCGCTCCCACAGTGGCCTCAATAGTGATCACCTGCTCCTCAGCATTCAGGTCAAGCATCATGATCCCCTCTATGAAGCAGCTTGCCTTTCTTTTGCCCCAGTCAGTAACATCGTTGAAGATCTTAAATCCGGGCAGATTCTTTCCCTCGGTTCCTCGGCCCGACTCTACCATTACGGCAATTTCCGGCTCGTCATTAGACTCATCCCAGATATGGATTGGAGCTTTCTGATTGATACCTTCCTCTTCCGAGGAACTTCCCCAGATATCCACAACAATCAGATCCATCATGTGAGGGACGTTCGGATTTACGTAGGAAGGGTCCGACGATCCATACCGAGCCCATCCTATAACCTCATCATAATCCTTCAAGAACACCCTACTCAACCTCTTTGCCATAAGTGGAATAGCACCCTTTCGGATGCACATGAGTTGCTCCTGATCGCTCAAGGTGACCTGACATGAAGCATACTTGAACCTCCGCCTTCTTGCGTAATCCACAAATGCTTCTTCGGGAAATTGCTTGATCCTTTCTAAATCTTCCAACGACCCCGTCCACGGAATGTACATCTCATACCTTTGCACAAAGGCCTCCATGAGGGACCCCCAGTCCCCTTTTGTCTTTGCCGAGAGCATTCGGTGCCACATCAAAGCTTCTCCTATGAGTGTCTTTGGAAAATGCTGAACCAACTCACTTCGATAGAGTCCCGCGTCAAACATGTAGGCACGGAAACGGTTTACATGATCGATGGGGTTCTCATCTCCCTTGTACTTAGCCATGGTTAATACTTCCTCAGGTGTCTCCTCATCGAGTGACTCAAGCATTTCCTCTGGATGTCCCCATGCATTCTTGATGAATCTCTTAGTCATTTCAGCCCAGTTCACCTTAACATTCATCGGAAGAGACATATACCACACCAGCGATTCTCCTGCCAACGAGTTGCAAAACAAACTCGTGATTTCCTCCCCTTTGAAGCCCAACGGCCCCATCACTGACAAGTAGAAGTGCAAATGCTCCATAGGGTCTTTGTTGCCGTTATACTTACTAACTGCTGGCAACGGGTGCTTGATGGGCCCAACCTGCATTGCGCTACTTTTTACCGCTCTCTCTTTAGCCTTCTTATACTTTTCCAAGAATAAACTTGCCAATTGTGACCAATCACCCTTGATGGAATCAGGCAAGGATCGGAACCACTCCAAAGGCTCGCCTATCAATGAAGGGTGGAACCACTGAGCGATCTCATTAATCCCAAACGGTTCAACAAACATAGCACACATATACTCATACAAGTGGACCTCAGGGTCCTCCACCCCACTGAATATCTTTAACTCAAGAATAATTCTCCGAGATGACCTCTGCCTGGTCTCTTCGGTGTCATCTTCGTCATATGGCGCTCCATCGCCCAATTCCTCATCTATCATCTCGTTCGCTGTTTCCTCTCCCAGAAAAGACACATACAATCCGCTTCCTATCGTCATTTTCTCATCGGAGTCCAATAGCTCCTCTTCATCCTCCTCAAAGGATTCTACCACCGTACTCTCCTCGAGCCCGGATTCGATCATACTTACCCTATGATTAGGAAATGGATTACGCCTAGTGGAAGGGTTTGCTGATGATGGATCAGCTATCTTTTCCTCCTCAATCAAATTTTGAATCTCATGCTTCAACCTCTCACAGTTCTCAATAGTGTGCCCGTAGTTGCTATGGAACTCACAGTACCCCCTAGCTTGCATCTGAGGAGTAGACGGTGCTTTGCCATTAGGAGTGAGGGCTTTCAACAATCCCCTTTTCTGCAATCGTTCGAAAACTTTTGCGTAGCTTTGATCAAACTTGGCGAACTGCCTCTTCTCGATAGCGTTAAGTTTAAGCACTTTCACTGCGACTGATTCTGTACTCGCACTTGGCCCTCCGTCACTATATCCAGACTTCGTCCACTTAGTGTAAGCTTTCTTCGGCTCTCCATCCCCCTCAACTGTCAAGGCACAACTATACATCTGATTGAAATCGGTAAAAGGCATATATAGCAGCTCATTCTTAATATACGGCAACGTGTTACCAACTACCATTCGGATCTGATCCTGCTCAAGCGGCTTCTGCTTCATAATTGCCGCCTTGGCTCTCCACCTCCTCACAAAATTGGAAAAAGACTCACCAGTTTGTTGCTTAGTACTCTCCAGCTCCTTCAGAGTAACCTCGAGCATAGTGTTGAAACTATATTGGGCGATGAATGACTTTGCCAACTCCTTCCAATCTCTCTTCGTCACCAGCGGCAACGCATGAAACCATACGAGGGCCACTCCCTCCAGATAGGTATTAAATAGTCCCAGGACTTGATCCTCAGTTAGGATCGTGTGCTTCATTACTGCGACATACTGATTCATGTGAGCCGTGGGATCCCCGGTTCCATCGAACTTTTTCATGTCCGGAAGCCGGAATTTCAAAGGCAAAGCAGTTGCCGATAAGCAGTTTTTCAAATTATAAAAGTCTTGACTCCCGGAACTTCCCCCACGCAGATCCTGCACTTCCTGAGTGATGTGCTGCTTCCACTCCTCTTCCTTAGCCTTCTCTTTCTCAAGTTGTTTCTGGATATAATCCTGATAGTCATCCTCGTTCCCGAAGCGGGGACCGGTGTTCACTTCATTCTCAGCGCGTTTGCTACCACTCTTGTTATCCTTCAACGCTAGCTCGGCGAGCTGGGCCAAAATTGCGGCCAACTGATCATTAATGTTGTTCACGGAGGTTTCTAATTCGGCCACTTTTTCGTCGGTCGTAGACATACTAGCAGAAGACTAAGTATACTCGGACGAAGGTGATTCAGAAGCCACAACTGCTGATTCGGAACTGTCAATCTGTAGCTGATCAAACTGCCTGACTAGCCGGTTACTCTCGCGAAACCACAACCACTTAATGATGAAGTCTGCGCGAACGGTATCCATTAGTATGTATGCATGATTTTATATGCATGATTCGTGGTGTGTGCGTTTATTTATTTACGGATATATAAGATAAGAAGAACAAACGTCAGCCTAATTACACGTATCACAACATCTCTCTTCCACCCTTATTCCTCCACACACTTGATGGTCCAAGTCTCTTTCCTAGGATTTTGGTTTGGGGCTCACATTGCGGTCCAAGGGACGCGTGATGCCATCGATTATTGTGGAAAAAGTAAATCATCCACCAGACAATACAGTTCGTTTTGACATATCAACGTTTAGTGACTAAGATATCGACCAAATGGATTGTTCTTCCGAATAACTCTTCCCTCGTTATTTTTGCGAGATGCTTCAATTCCGGTTTTGACACCCTTTGAACGCATCTCGGTTTTTAGACGTGGTACGAGTTATTCTTTTGGTTCAATCGTTCGTTATTGACAATGACTTGTTCCTTTTTATTCGCGTGGGTTCGTGTCTCGAATTTTGGATTACGACAGGATCTTTTGGATCTATCGAGAGACGCAACCACGTGTTTATTTAGTGATGAAATCACTTTTGGATTTTGTTTTAGGGAACAGACTCATCGTGTAACGTGTTTGTTTTTAGCGTCAAGAATCCTGCTTGCTCGTTTTGGCTACGTGAAAAGACGGCGAGTCTTATTCGAGCGCACGATAATCTTTCGGCTAGCCACAAATTTTTATTTCTTCCAATTTACGAGATATACCATCCTGGCGTGGTTATAGAAAATCAACGTTTCATTGAATCGCATGCTTATTCGAAGCAGGGATATTACCGTTCTTTTTCATTTAGGCACGAGTTAAGCAAACACGCAGATCGGGCCATATTTCTTGTAGTTTTGGTAACGGTCGAAATGATCGAGCCATTAGTCAAGCCCACAGTCTCGTCCATACGGCGCAATTATGCAGTTTAGCTTAATTCGGCTTTATGATTTTAAACGGCGTATATACCGGCTTGAGGCACGTATTTAACGGCATTGGTTCATTTTCTTTAACTACCCTCGGGATGGATATACATTGTAGATATAGAATGACTTTGGTCGTTTGTTTATTTTCTTTTATTTTCTTTAGTCACTTTTGCGGATACATCCATTTCTCTTAAGAACAACGCAAGGCATAACGTAAGAGCTCGTCTTTTATTCGGAAGGGGCGGGCCATGTTTGCAAAACTCTTTACGTTACAACGGGGTCGTTCAAAACAGAAATGTTCTTCGTTTTTGTTTCGTCATAATCTCGTTTTATCCCAACCTATTTAAAGAATGTGAATAACGGCTACTGTTAATATAGTATTTTGAATCGAGATATAACTATCCTAAATACCAAACCAATTCATACTAATACGTGCTTACGTCATAGCGCATTTCCTGGACATGTGCCTTCTTCGGGACACGGAAAGGGACCAGGCGGGTCGCACAAGTTCATTCATACGAGATGACTAAGTCGTCTTTAGTTCGAATCGTTTCGATGTTTTGGGGTAGTTTGTATATCGGTTTAAGAGTATATATTAATGTATCGTTTCATTTTCTTTACATATTTTAGGATTAGACACGTATCATGGCAATTTGAAAACACGAACTGATTCATTTATCACATCAAAAATGGTAACGGGTAATCCTATGGAAACTTCTAAGGCTACTATATGCTGACACGGCTGATCGCGGGACCTCACAGGACCGCACAAGTTCGCCCCTAACGAATGGATGGGGACCCTTTGGCGCCTTACTGTAAGGGGGAACTTACACTAGCCTCTTTCGAGCGACGAATGGACTCTCGCTAGAGGTTTCGCGGAAATTACCCAAAAGGTTTGCAATAATGCTTATGAATGCATACGAAAAGAAATAATACGATCCGTCCCCGTTAAGGGCTTAATACACGCCTTCCGGAATCAAATTTCTCGCTTCCCCAGCAGAGTCGCCACTTGTTAGACAAGGTGCCGAACGGCCTCGCCCGGGCGGACCGGGGGGTGGACACCTTATGGCGACGTAAGCGGTGATTGGCGTCGAAAGCAACCAATCGTGGAATCAAGCTGCTCGGTAGGACCGGAGCTCGGAGATATGGAAGAGTCGCCACCCACGAATGGGAAAATGAACACCGATCCCTTGCGGGAGACCGGTGAAGGTTCGGGAAACTTAGGTACGAGCTGAGAAGGCTAGCTCCTTTCCGGAGAAAGGCTACTAGGCACCCCAACATCGCCCGGTTATGAACCACCGGCCTCCTACTCAGCGTGTTAGGCGATAACGGACTAATCGCATATTTCTTTAAGTTTAAAATTCATTTGAAACCTTTTCTTTCTCGCTTTGAAAACCGTTTTGAGCATGTTATTTGAAAGCCATTTTAGTAAAGAATCACCCATTTTGCATAAATTTAAAGTATATAGGAGAGAGAGGGGGAGAAGAAAGAATTGATTTATTCACAGTGTGATTTTATGTTTTAGACTATATTACATCTATGCTAATCTCACTCCCAAAAACGAGTTTATTTACATGGTTCGTACCTTAATCGCCGTTGGAACGATTTAGGTACGTTTCAAAGCCCTGTTAATGATGATTACTCGAATCGTCGTTGGAACGACTTGAGCATTTGAAAACGTTGAGCAAACAGTTTTAGTCTAAAAACGTGATTAAGCATACAAGTCAATTTATTTTGTACAAAACCATTTAGTTAGGAAAGCAATTCAAAACTTCATTATTTACAATGAAACAATTTACAATGTTCGCTTAATCCGTCGTTGGAACGGATTAAGGTTTCAACACGTGATGTTTTGGAAACGGTTTAAAAATGACAAAAAAAGTTATTTACACTTTAGGAATATCTAGAAAAACTTGTAATTTAGACAAACAACTTGAAATCTCTTTTTGTCTTTTATTTTCCCCTTTTCACTCAATTAACCTTTACTTGAATATATTTACAAGAATGAACCATTTAAATCCCCAAAATTCACCAAATAAAACAAATTTGAAATATATACATATAAAGGTCAAAAAGTGAAGTGAATATACATATATACATATATATATATGTATATATAAATTTTTATCTAAAAATAAGGATATATCTATAGATTAAAAAAAATAAGTAAAAGATACTAAATATATGTATAATAATGATAATGAAAAATACTAAGTATAATACACTTTTATCCTAATCATGTAAAGCAATGAACAAAGTTCATTAAGAATAAGAAAATAAACCTTATATCCCAAAATAACTATTATAATAAATATATAGAAAATAACCCTCCTCAAATATACATTAAACATCAAAATAACATCTAATTATCCCCAAAACGTCTACTAATTAATTACCCCAAAATGCCCAAGTAAATAACCCTCTAAAATAATACCCAATATAGTTTAAATGAGTTAAAAGAAAATATATACATATAGTTTTGCAAAATCAAATTAATGAAAAGGATACCCAAATGTACAAAATAAATAAATACATAATAAGTAATTATTAGCTATATACCTCAAAAATAATTTTAAAAAACATATTGCATAATTATACTTATACATATACAAGAATAAATGTCAAAAAAGATGAGAAAAATGTTGAAAAAGGGGTTTTTTTAAGTTCCAGCAGCTTTACCGACGGAAATTCCGTCACTAAACTGCCTTTACCGACAGAAACGGAAGAATTACAGAAACAGCTCCTATATTTTTCAGATTTATTAAAAAGCTTTAGATCTGATCTAATCTATCATTTTGGCCACCGAACTACCCAAATCGGGTCATAGTCTATAACGGAGCATCCCAAAACGATGTTTTATTTCAAAACGTTAATCAAAAACATTTTTAAATTTTAGATCTACAACGTTTTAGTCCCGAACTACTCTTAAATCGGGTCACGGTTCGTATTGGGACTTAAAACGAGGTTTTCCGTTTCAAATCAAAACCAAAGATTTATTTAATGAAAACATGAAATTAATTCAACAAATCTAAACAATAAAAGTGCAAAAACAAATAAATAAATAGATCTAAACAACAAAAAGAGATTAATAAATAAACGGGTCTAGTTCCTCGGATTATTACCTCTCAATCGGTAATAGGAATGCCAAATCAAGTCGATTGATAGTGTTTTGAGTCGGATTTTTTTGTGTTTTTGCTTTGTTCGGGTCTCGGAGAATTTTTCCAGGGGTTCGGGTTTTTTTCCCCTCTTTAATGCTTTGGACTCCATCCTATTTATAGGCAAATGGAGCCCTAAGCTTAATTTATTTTTGGCTCCAAGCCAACTTGGAGCCAAAGACAAGCTAAATTAGCTTAGGAAATTACATAGCAATTTCCTTTTCATCATTATTATTATTATTTGTTATTTTATTTATTTTTTATTTTCTTTAAAAACAAATTAAAGCACTTGGCCAAAGCCAAGTGCAATTGGGTTGGGCTTGGGCGGCCCAACCCCATCACGGGCCATCCAACGGCCCGTGACGAAAATAGCGGCCCCCGACGGGGCCGAGTTTATATTTGTAATAAAAAAAATAAAAGTAAAAAATATTTAAACAAATAAAATCTACCTAAAATTAACCGAAATCAAAAAAAGGATTTTTGTCAAAACTGATTTTATAAAATTAGCTTTTATAAAATCGATCTTTTTACAAAACTATTTTTTTATTGTTCAAATTCTACAACCAAAACCCCTATCGATCCGAGATTTCATTAATAATGAAACACCCCGAACTCGGCGAGACGATTTAAGATTTCATTCTTGGAACCGATTCGCCCGTCATCTCGATTCGATTTCCGAATTCGATCAAACCGGTCTCCACGGTTCCTTTGAACAACGTTTTTTTTTATATTTATTATTTTTATTGACTCATCATTTATTTTAATCGACTGATTTGGATTCCTTTTTATAATTTTTCTTCATCGGTCCTCCGACCCCGGTGTCTACAGGCGTGGTTTAGTAGAATTGAAGGATACTTCATCAAAGAAGGGTTCGAAAGAAGCTGCTGTGATCCTACCTTGTTTGTAAAATAGGAGAACAACAAGATTCTAATTATAAGTCTCTATGTTGATGATCTTGTTTTTACAGGCAATGATTTGATTATGATGCAAAATTTCAAAAACTCTATGAAGAATGAGTCCGAGATGACTGATCTAGGAGAAATGAAGTATTTCTTGGGAGTGGAAGTTCATCAAGGAGCAAATGGCATTTTTATCAGCCAGAAGAAATATGCCAGTGAAATGCTTGAAAAATTCGGGATGAAATGGTGCAATGGAGTCAGAAATCCAATTGTTCCAGGAAACAAACTATCGAATGAGGAGGAAGGCACTCAAGTAAATGGAACCTTGTTCAAGCAGATCATTGGAAGCTTTCTATATATGACTATCACAAGACCAGATTTGATGTACAGTATATGTCTCATAAGCAGATTTATGTCAAAACCCATGGAGATACATATATTAGCAGCTACGAGAATCTTGAGATACATTCAAAGTACTGCTGATTTTGGCATTGTTTACAAACGAGGCTGCACAACTGAGTTAATGGCATATACAGACAGTGATTATGCTGGTGATATAGATGATCGAAAGAGTACATCAGGATATGTTTTCGTATTAAGTGGAGGAGCTGTAGCTTGGGCATCAAAGAAGCAACCTGTAGTGAGTCTGTCAACTACAGAGGCAGAATATATCGATGCTGCCTCATATGCGTGTCAATGTGTCTGGATGCAGAGAATTCTGAAACAAATTGAAGGTATAAAAATTGACTACGTGAAGGTCCTCTGTGACAATTCTTCTACTATTAAACTTGCAAAGAATCCGATACTTTATAGGAGAAGCAAACATATTGACGTAAGATTTCATTTTTTAAGAAATCTTTTAAATGATGGGTCAATTAAAATGGAGTATTGTGGCACGAATGAGCAAGTTGCAGATATCATGACAAAACCTTTAAAGCTTGATCAATTTGAGAAGCTTAGAGAAGCACTTGGTGTTCGCTGGGTATAAACTAACTTGCTGTAAGCAAGTTTAGTTTAGGGGGGAGTTTTGTTAAGTCACGTGTCTTCTTGTTAGGTTTCTTTAAAGTAGTCTTTGCTGTTAACAATAAGTTCCTAAAAAATAGGAATAAGTTAGAGTTTGATTTTATCTGTTTTGATCTTTGTTGTAATCACGTTTCCTGTATATGTGGGATACGTTAGTTTCTCTTTTGGATTTCTGTTCATTGTAAAGCTATTTAAAGCTTACTCAGTTTACATTCTATATAACAAATACTCTTTGCATTTGCTACAATTTGTCTATTGTGTTCAATATTTATCAATATTTACTATTAAAATTGATTAGATATAAAATAATGTTATGTGGGACTAAAGTGCCAACTTTTAGAATTGCTTAACATTAAGGCATTTAAAAAAAAAGTTGTCAAATGTAATATGGATTAGAAAAAAAAAGAAAATAATATATTTTGAGATAATGTATTAGAGATGCTCTAATTGTATTAAAGAAAAAACAATACTTACTTAAAAGATGCTTTCTAAAGATGCTCTAATTGTACGAAAAATCCTCATGTTCCAGTCGTGTCAGGTGTACCCACTGCATAACCATCAGTATTCACTTTTAAACAGGTTGAAGAACCTAACAACATGACTAACCCAGATGACAGAGCCTAACAGCACGACTAACCCATTCAAAAACTCTGATCATAACATTGTCAATCACCTTTGATAATTTCTAGAGCAACCCTAACGTGTAGAAGATACTCGGACTTTCTTGCTTAAAAATGTCAAATGATATTAACAGTCATACTACACAATAGTGAAAAATATTGAGACTCAAAGAACTAGAAATCGCGTTCTATAATTCTTGAGGGAAGGGGCAACAAAGAAAGAGATGACCTAGGGATTCAATATCATAAAATATAAAGAACAATGTGAAACCATAAAAATACATTTTATCATCAAAATATAATATACCGTCTACAATACAAGTCTTTTTAGAGAGTTTTTTTTGTTTGTTTCACATTATATAACATTTTACTTCAATATATGTGCATTAATTTACTTTTACCAACTATATTCCTATTTAAATTGACTTTTTGTCTTGGAAATAGATAAAGTTACTTTTCCGAGTACAATTTCAAAATAACTAAATTGAACTTTTTATCCAATTGAGGATCATTAATGAATGCGGGTTTTTAGCGCAATTTTCAATAATTTACGTCTACGACTTTGGAAGTAGATCTAAAGAGACAAAAAAAGTAGTTGATCAAGTCTAAAAAAGAGAAATGGTTGGATTAAAAATTTACTCCCCGTTTCACCAATATATTGTCTTTTTTTATTGGAAATGGATCCAATTAAGAACAAAAAAAAAAGATCCTTTAGAGTAAATGCTCCATAATTTAGCCCAAAATAGATACTAGTATATACTGTATTTTTAAGATTGGGTTCCAAATCACAACAAGGAAGTCTTTTTCACCTCACAATAAAGCCAATCTTAATTCATGTGCACAAACCTAAAACAACTTCTACTTCGAAAGACGTTGAAGAAAATTTCAGTACTACTCTCTACAAGACATTCTAGTAAATTAGTTTTTTTTTTCAAATATAAATAATTCTAGTTTTTAAAGAAAAAAAAAGTTTGATCATCATCAAACAAAAAAAAATAAATAACGAGAAACTAATGAAAGTAATAATACTACTCCACTGTTAAACATCACAGATTGTATGCTTAATATGCTTAACAGACAGTAAAAGAACAAAACAGAACTCAAAGAGACACTAATTAATGCCAAATGCGTAAAATTAATTCGATTCTCACATTTGACTCGAATCGAAGAGACGCATACATATTATACTCCAAAGGGCACATACATGCATAGTTGTTAATAATTTTGAATGAGTGAATCTCTAAAATGAAAAATTCTCATTAAGGAAAAATGCTTACATACATTGTTTTATATTTTGCTAGGTGTGGTCACCAAGTAAACTTGATGATTAAGGAAATAAAAGGACATGACATGTGTCAACAAGATAGCCTTGTGATGGGTTTAATTAAATGGAAGGTGGTGATTTGGTGAAGCTTTGATCAAGTGAGGATGGTCCATCATAAGGAGGTGCAACTCTTCTAGAATGTGCTATCCATGGGGAAATTACCATGACGCCCCTGTTATTGTTGAAAGGACCAAATTGCCCTTAAGCAATTTGGCTTTTATTATACGGAAGATAGAGTTTGGAAATCCAAACTCATTAATCTTCCTGACACAAACTCTTCATTCTCCTTTGGGTAAACCAAAGGTCTTCTTCTCCCTTTCTTCATAGATCCGAAATGCCTCCATCTCTCCCCATTGCTCTTGTAATTTCTTCTTGTACTGAACTTTTGCTTGATGAGTTTAATATCCTCCCTCAAACTAAGCTTGGTACAGATTCCTCAAGCTTAGTTTGCCTATCAAAAACCTAAGTTGTGGAGAGTGTTGCGCTTTTGTAAAGAGATCCGCCACCTGCAGAGCCGACGGTATCGGCATTAGTCGGATCAAACCGGCTTGAACGCGTTCGCGGATGACGTGACAATCAATATCTATATGTTTCGTCCGTTCGTGGAATACTGGGTTATGGGCTATGTGCATGGCGGAGATGTTGTCGCAGAACATGAGGGAAGCCATCTCCGGTGGTGCTTTCATATCTGTTAAGAGATTCGTGAGCCAGTGAAGCTCACAGGATGTGGAGGCCATGGCTCTGTATTCCGATTCCGAGGAGGACCTAGAAATGGTGTTCTGTTTCTTCGATCTCCAAGAGATAAGGACCGATCCGAGGAAGACGGCGTACCCGGTGATTGATTTTCGAGTTTTTTGACAAGTTGCCCAGTCTGAATCCGTGAAGCCCTGTAGTTTCAAGTCGTTGCATGTGGAGAAAAAAAGCCCCAAGCCTATAGTCCATTTGAGGTAATGCAGAACTCTTTCTGCTCTGTTTAAATTCTCTGTGGTTGGTTGCATGAGGTGTTGGGATAATTGATTTACAATATATGTGATATCCGGTCTGGTATGTGTGAGATATAGCAGTTTACCGATTAACTGTCTATATGGTGTGATTTCTGGGAGTGGGTTGTCATTTTGGCTTGGTTTGTGATTTGGTAGTGCCGGGGACGAGGCTGGTTTATAGTCGATGAATCCCTGGTCTTGTAACAACTCTAATGTGTATTTCCTTTGTGACATGTGGAGTCCCTGACGGCTGCGAGAGAACTCAAATCCCAGAAAATAATGTATGGCCCCGAGATCCTTGATGCTGAAAACATCGTTTAAGTGTTGTTTGGCCTGGTTGATGGTTTGCATGTCGTTTCCTACGAGAACTACATCATCAACGTATACTAGCAACATGGTTACCTATCATGCGTATTCCTTTGTGAATAAGGATGGATCGGCCACTGATTGAAAAAACCCCATGTGTTTGATGGTGCCGGTCAACTTGGCGTTCCACTGCATGCCTGCTTGCCTGAGCCCGTAGAGGGCCTTATTGAGTTTGCATACTTGCCGTGGGCTTTCCGGAGTTACCCCTGGTGGCATTGCCATATAGACATCCTCGCTCAGCTCCCCATGTAAGTATGCATTGTCAATATCGAGTTGATGTATATGCCATTCCTTTGCAACTGCTATTGCTAATAGAGTTCTTATGGTGGTGAACTTTGCTACAGGTGCGAAGGTTGCAGTGAAATCCACTCCCTCCTGTTGAGTGTAGCCCTTAGCAACCAACCTGGCCTTGAACCTGGCAATGCTTCCATCAGATTTGTGCTTGATTTTGTATACCCATCGGTAGCCTATGGGCCTTTTTCCCTTTGGTAAGTCAACTAAGCTCCACGTTTGATTAGCTTCTAGCGCAGCTAGTTCCTTGTTCATTGCCTCCACCCATCCTCTTTCTAACTTTGCTTCTTGATATGTTGCAGGCTCCCGATGACAAGAAAGGTTGATCGAAAAAATCTTCTTGGCTGGAGAAAATCCTTCATAAGACAAATGTTTCCATAAGGCATGTGGGGAATTGGTCAAGCATGGCAGTGTGGAGCCTTGGACTAGTGCCAAGTGATAATCTCTGAGATAGGTTGGGAGTTTCCTTGTTCTTTGTGGCCTTGTGTTGATTTGTTGATGTTCATGTGCTAGTGTCTCTGGCTGTTCGATATTTTCTTCGATTTCTTGTATTGTATCTACATGATGTGTTATCTTTGGTGTGCTTTGTTCCTCATCTGTACTGTATGATTCATCCTCATCTTCATTCATGCATACTTTATGGAGTGACTCTAGCTCTGCTTCACTGCAACATGATGTGTCATTTTTCTTGTGTTCTTCTGAAAAAGGAAAGAAGTTCTCAAAGAACTTCACATGCCTGGAAAAGAAAACAATGTTAGTGCTTAGATTCAAAAGTTTGAATCCCTTTGTGCCATGTCTGTATCCCAAGAAAATGCACTTCATTGCTCTTTCTGTGAATTTGCCTTTGTGTCTGTCTAAAGCTGAGGCGTATGCAAGACACCTAAAAACCTTGAGGTCGTCTACATGTGCCCCTTTTCCATACAGTCGCTCGTAAGGCGTCTGGCCCCGAATTGGTGTGGATGGTAATCTGTTTATGAGATAAACTGCATGACTAACTGCTTCTGGCCAAAAAATGTGAGGCAGTGAGCTTTGAAATATGAGTGCTCTGGTGGTATTCATTATGTCTTGATGTTTGCGTTCTACTCTGCCGTTTTGTTGTGGTGTCTCCGGACATGATGTGTGGTGTATGATTCCATTTTTCGCATAAAAATCCTTCATGATGAACTCAGGGCCATTGTCCGTTCGGATTGTTTTCACATTCTTGCCAAACTGTCTGTTTACATATGCGCAGAATTGTTGTAGTGCTGTGCGTGATTCCCCCTTTGTTTGCATTAATGTGACCTATGTATACCTGCTATGGTCATCTAATATGGTTAGGAAATATCGTTTACTAGAGTGTGACTCTTGTGTTGGGCCCCATATATCTACACGGATTAAATCAAAACATTCATCTGCTATGTTGTGACTCAGTGAGAAAGGCATTTTCTTTTGCTTGGCTTTTTGACAAATGTCACATGGCATTTCTTTGAAGGAATCGAAATCATTACATGATAGATTGAGGCCTTTCAACCTCTCATGAGAGGGATGACCAAAACGTAAATGCCACAATCTGGCTTTAACAGAAAAAACAGAAATATGATTAGGTAGCGGGTATTCTAGATAATAGAGGCCTCCATGCTCTGTAGCCAAGCCAATCTTCTGCCAACTTGTTGTGTCCTGTATCACACATATTGATCCCGTTATCACAACACAGAGTCCATTAGTACTCAATAGCTTACTAGTCAATATAAGATTGTAATCAAACGCAGGTATGCATAGAACATTATGCAAAACAAGTTCCGGGCTTAAGGTTACAGTGCCAATGTATTCTTCCTTGACCCTTTCTCCGTTTGGCAAATTTACCCAGCATTTTTCGATTTGGTTGTATGAGCTATACATTTGTTTATTACAAATGATATGATCTGTAGCTCCTGTGTCAATTATCCAACATGATGAGACAAAATTAGGGTTAGGACCATTACCAGAACTGTCTCCCTTGACAAAGGTGTTGACGCTGTTGCCCGAGGCCGGGGTCTTTCCTTGATTCATGGGCAGTAGGGCCACCAGCGATTGGTACTGGTCTTTGGTTAGAGTGAACGGTTTTGGGTTGGTTTGCCTGTTGTCTTCTTATCCTGAGTTTTCCTCATTGCCTTGATTTACTGCTGAGTTTGCCCTGGGTTGATTTGTTCTGAAAGGATTCTTGGTTCTGTTGCCATAGTTTAGGGGATATCCATGCTTTTTGAAACATATTTCCTATGTGTGTCCAGTGTTACCACAATAAGTACATAGGGATGAGCTTTTACCATTATTTCTGCGATTGTTGTTCTGGTTTTTGGCGTTGTTTGGTTTGTTCTGTCTGCCGTTGGTGTTAGTGAACCCTGCAAACATATTGCTTTCACCTCCTTCATTTTCTTTCGCAGGTACAAGACCAAGTTGTCTCTCATGCTAAGTGGCCAGCGCATAGGTCTTGTTCAATGAGGGGATTGGTTCGATCAGTAGTATCTGCGAACAGATGGTTGAGTAAGACCCATTCAACCCTTGAAGAAAGGTAATAACCTGGTCAGCGTCTTGTTGATCCCTCAGGATCCTGAAGGCATTGCAGCTGCACGCCTGCCGGCAAACACATTGGGGCATTGGTCTCAGGTTTGTCAACTCATCCTGCGAAACTTTCAAGTTGGTATAATACTCGGTAACACTCTCGTTTCCTTGCTTCATATTGTGTATCTCCCTTCGCAGCTCGAGTATCCGTAGTGAGTCCGTCTATGCAAACCTCTCTTTCAAATCTGCCCAGATCTGATGTGCCTTATCGAGCCACATCACACTTCTAGCAATGGTAGGCGAAACAACATGGTTTAGCCACGATATAACCATGTTATTGCACCTTTCCCATTGACTAAACATATTGTCTTTCGTTGTAGGGGCAGTGATGGTGCCGTCGACAAACCCAAACTTGTTCTTCGACATTAGAGCTACTTTGACAGCTCTAGACCATTGGTGATAGTTTAGCCCGATGAGGACCTGCGAGACCAGTGACAACGCCGGAGTCTCATTCTGGAGAAGGTGGTAAGGGCTGCTGGACGTAATCATTGGTCCGGCCATAATAGGTAAGAAAAAGGATAGCCTTTTGTCTTAATTTTACTCTGATACCATAATAATTTTGAATGAGTGAATCTCTAAAATGAAAAATTCTCATTAAGGAAAAATGCTTACATACATTGTTTTATATTTTGCTAGGTGTGGTCACCAAATAAACTTGATGATTAAGAAAATAAAAAGACACACTACAACAAATCATCACTTGCACCACGAATCATGCCACGAGAATTCAAAATTCGTGGCATATTTTCATTTAGCCACAGAATAAAGAGATCATACTAGAAACTTAACATTACATGCTATATTTATGCCACAAGTATTTCTTTTCCGTGGCAAACATGCATCTATGCCACGAATTTTGCCATGGAAAAATTTACCATCGTGGCAAGAAAATTACATCTCCTCAATAGTAAAGTTTTTTTTATGGTCCCTATGTAGCAAAGTTGAGTAGCGGGAAACCAAAATTTTTTTTTTGCCAAAAAATAACATATTAATTTCAATTTTTTTAATGTTGGGAGCCAAAAGAAAATTGGTTTACCCCTACAGGCATCGCCCTTTCAAGACTAATCGCCACTCTCCCTACCGAACTGCCCGACCCTAACCCTGCTAGCAAATCACGTCGGCCTGCGAGGACCTCCTTATTTTCCAGCATCGTGCAATTCCTGGTAAGTCATTCTCATTGTTGGGCGCTCCCTTCACCGACTCGCCCCCTTTATTCTCCTTCCAAGCTTCTTTTACTGTTCTTAGGTCACTCACTGGATTAGAGGGGGACTACTCTGTTAGCAACGTGCAATCCAAAAGTCTAAAGATAGCCTGCCTAAAACCGCCTAACCTCTTAGAAAAGAAGACAAAAACCAAATCAGATAGGCGCTGGGACTGTATGGCTTAACAAGAGGTTCGTCGCTCCTCTTTTTTGCTGGGACCTTTCTTAATCAAAGCAGTTATTCATGAATTACTAATAGAAAATCTGTGACATTTAGCTTGTAATATGCCATATAGTAGGCGAACTGGTTATTCCCTCTTTTTAGGCTACAGGTGTCCTCCAGGAAAAGAGCAAAAGGCTACCAACACATCAGGTCTCTTGTCTTTCTTTAACCTTGGTTTCTAGGAACTTAGCTCGTTGCTCTACTTTATTTCCCTCGAAAAATCTCTTTCAACTTTTATTTTAGATCCAATGGAAGCAGCTTTTCCACAAGCAGAGTCAGAACCTGACGAGGAGAAGGTTCAATTATCCATTCAAGAGAAAGAAGGATATCTGATATGCAATATTCAGTTTGAAACTCCTTGTATCGAGAATTTGAATTTTTTGCAGGTACTACCTTCTGCATCTCAGAGATGAAACTTGTTGCAAACCTTGTTTGTTAATGTAGCTTTGGAGGTTGATGACCACTTAGATATGTTTTAAGTCTGTGAAGTGGTTTTTTCTTTGTTTTCCTATTGCTAGTCATTGTTTGGATTAATGATATAAAATTAGGATCCAGATTCTTCCAAAAAATTTAGTAATGTCGTATATGGGTTTCAAAGTGCAAATTGCTATATGCCATTGACTAACCTTGAACTATAAATACATAAATGCCTTTTCAGTTATTTAGCTTTCATCTTATTGAGTTTTAGTGTGAGATTATGGGCTATGAAGGCTCCTTTATGAGCTAGTCTATCATGCATTAATAAAGTATTTTTTTAGAAGTTCTTATACCAGATGTTTGTTGCCTAATTAAAGTAATTGATAGAAGTCCTTTCTATTTGTTTATTTCATGCATGTGTATGGTTCTTTCAATTGTTCAATTTTAAGTTATCCTATATGCTTTTCATTTGTTATTTTAAGTTATCCTATATGCTTTTCATTTTAAGTTATCCTATATGCTTTTCTTTCAATTGTTCAATTTTAAGTTATCCTATATGCTTTTCCATTGTTATGGTATATGCTTATGAATATAGTTACATTTTTCATCTTTCTTGTTCTCTCTTCCTATATTTACTTTCCTGATGTGATAATATTTGGTTGATCAGTGAGGGTACTGATTATGAAATTTTGTTATCTTTAAATGGGCATTGTGTTGATTTCGTATCAAATGCCACCTTTCTCGGGTATGATTGCTGATCAGTTTTAATTGATTTTTTTTGTTCATAATTTGTGCACTTGTTAATTGAGTTACAAAACTATGTAGTTGTGTTTGTGGCTTGTAACTTTTCAAACATTTGTGCTTGTTCATTTTCTTAGGTACTAATTAGGCCAATTCTCTAGCAGATGCCTTTGTCCCATATTTTTGATGCTGTTTATAAAGCATCAATAGATTGGATTAGTCAACAGCCCATTGAGGCACTCAGTTCATTTGTTTTATGGCCAATAGACTGCTTTTTTGCAGACTTACAGGCCAGCAAGCTAAACCTGAGAATGTGAAAAAGGTTGCACAACATGTATTTATCAAAATCTCAGGTAACTGCATTCAAAACTATTGATCTTCTTTTCCTTTATTTATTAAGATCATGTGCCTGTGATCTTAGTTTTGGTGGATGATGATTGGCATAATTGTGAGTTTGCTCATTTAACATGGACCAATTTCTTCTTGATTGAATTTGGTGAATGTGTTGTCCGTGTAGGTTATATCACTTTAGTCGAACAACAGACTTCTACCATGGGTTTAGCTCTTGAATATAATATATTATTGACAAATTGTTTCTCGGAAAGGATAAACTTGGACATGGGATAAGAAAGATATGAAAGAAGGCCAACAGTGGTAGTTTGCAGTTCTCTTACATGAAATATAAATAAGTGATTTGCATTCTCAATTTGTACCATTAAGCATATTCATATTTTCTTTTGACATAATCTTTCAAGAATGAGGATATAAACTGATAGACCGACATTTACTAGTTTCAAATTAATGATGTTGAAAAGCCACATTTCGATAAATTTAGTAAATGTTGAGCTTGGGGGTTAAATTGGATTAGGAGACTATCCTAAATAAAAATGACCTAGCATTTTATAGAACTTAGGCTTCTATATTATAAGTTAATAACTCTTACTTCTCTTTTGAAAAGGATGTGGCTTTAATGGCACTGCTTTAATAGTTGTAGCTGCTTATGCTCGTATTCACATGTACCCATACATTAACAAAGATGACTGTTTTTATAAAGACCTCTAATTTAGAATTTTTCTCTTGTGTTTTAGAAGAACTGAAGAAATTTTAGGGAGCACACAGTGAGGAAGTCTCTTAGGCCATACTCTTGAGAGGTGAGCCAGCGAAGAGGATAGATAGGCTAAAGAGAGGTTAGCTAGCAGTCTAACCCAGTTGCTTCCCTGTTAGTCACTTCCTTAATTTCTAGTCTGTGATAACCAATACGCCATTTCGTGCTCTTCCTACGGCCAAGCAACTAATAAGAAAAGTAAAGGAACTAAGGCAAGCATTATTACAACTCAATGAAGAAAATGGCCAGAGTGTGAATGCTTGTATGGAATCAGTGCCCAACCGTAAACATTCTTTGAGTGGCAACAAAATTTCTTCTGGGAAAGTTATTAGAACTAAATCAGGGTGCTCAAATCTTATTGTTGTCTCTCTCTCTATCACTCTGTTCTCATACACTGATATTTATGCTTGCAGTTATGAGCATTCAACTGGAAGAGAAGCTGTTCTCGAATGCTTCATGCAATCATAATCAAATCTAGCCAAAGTTCTCTGGACAAACATGCACATGTACTATTTATCCGCTTGGTGCATTGTTTGGTTAATGGTAGTGATAGCAAAGTTCGTTCAATGACAGGTATAGTTATAAAACTTCTGATAGAACGTGTCAGTTCGCATTTAAAGAAGTGCATGCTTGACTTTTGCTTATCTTGGTACATTGATGAGAAGCGTCGAGTGCAAAGTACTGGTGCGCAGGTAAAAGTTCCGAAACATGCAACATGTCATATTTTGTAAATGCATGAAATACGAGCAGCTAGAATTTCTGTGCTTTTGTGTTTACTGATTTATGATATAGTCTAGGTTTTCTGTGTCTTGAAGTTATAAAATGATGTGATAATATTTAAAATTTTGTTATTATCTCCTTGTGTTCTATTTTCTTAACGAAATTTTTGTGTACAGGCCATTGGTTTGCTGGTTGAGGCCATGAATAAAAAATTTAAAAACCAGTCAACACTATATTGCCAGCAAGCAAAACCATTTTGCAAGTGGTTGCCGATGTTGCCACTAATAGGAAGTCTCTAGATATTTTTGATGCTTATTTCATAATTTTCTTGTCAAATTAATTAAATTCTCCTCTTACATGTTTTTTCTTGTTCTTGTGACAGAGCTTACGCAATTAGGATTTGTTTCGTTGCTTTTAATAGCATGACAAGGTCCAATTTCAAACATTTCTCAATTTTCCTTTTTTTTCCTTACATTTCACCAATAGTTTTTAATTTTTCTTTTATCGTTACAACTCGTGGATTCATTTTGTTTAAGATGTTTGTAAGTTGAGAAATAAGCTTTCATGTATCTAGTAGGTAATTATTTTTCTGATGGTTCTCCAATAATTCTGCTTCTTAGTTTGTGCATGACCACAAAATTCCCTTGTCTTTGTGTCTATCATTGGCTTTAGTAATGATTGGTAATGGGCGAATGATAACATAATATCAGTGGCTCTAGTAATGATTGGCCACAAAACTTATCTTTTTTTTTTATGAATAAGCAACTTCCCATTTTGCTAGTTCATAGGCTACTGCATTTGCTTCTCTATTCTCATATTTAAAATAAACTGCAGGAAAAGATTGGGACATAGTTCTGATGATTTGGGCAACTACATCCTTATAGTTATCATAATTGGCATTTATGGTGTCAACTGCCGCCTTGCAATCAGACGTCACCAGCAAACAGAGAAAACAACACTCTTTGGCGAAGTGAATTTCTTTCAATATAGCTAAGAGTTCGGTGTGTATTACATACCAGCAGGTTCAAGCTCCAGACATCAAGCTCCAGTTGATTTTCGATGAAGGATGCATCACAGTTGATTTTCATCGTCTTCGTCTGTTCCTCACAGTACTCTAAAGACTTGCATCAATTTCTAGCTTTTGGTCTTTATTTAATAATTGATGTTAGAATGATTGATTTTTAATTAATAAAAACTTATTTTTCCTCAAGAATCGTTAAAATTTTAGACTTTGCTTATTGTTTATACTTTTGTTGTAATTGATTTTCACATAGCTTCCTTCAATCCAAAAGTTCATAATAATATAATAATAATAATAATAAAACAAATTAAAAATTAATTAAAAAAATTACTCAAATTTGATAAAGTTTGCCACGATTATTCCCGTGGCTTGGTAAGATTTTTAGCCACGAATATGCTCGTGGCTTAGAAAAGGAGGTTGAGAGATTTGTTCTATTTAAATGGGGTTGATTGCCACATGTATTTTACTTTTGCCACGGTTTTAACTGTGGCAAAGAGATATGCTTAGCCACGGATTTTCTCGTGGCATGAAAACTAATTTATGCCACAACCCTTATTTTTCCGTGGCAACTTTCTAGCCACGCTCACTTGTGCCACGGGAGTATCAAACTTGAAATTCTGTGGCTAAATAGTATAGCCACGGAAATGTTACACTTGTGCCACGATTTTAACCGTGGCACAAGTGATGATTTGTTGTAGTGACATGACATGTGTCAACAAGATAGCCTTGTGATGGGTTTAATTAAATGGAAGGTGGTGATTTGGTGAAGCTTTGATCAAGTGAGGGTGGTCCATCATAAGGAGGTGCAACTCTTCTAGAATGTGCTATCCATGGGCAAATTACCATGACGCCCCTGTTATTGTTGAAAGGACCAAATTGCCCTTAAGCAATTTGGCTTTTATTATACGGAAGATAGAGTTTGGAAATCCAAACTCATTAATCTTCCTGACACAAACTCTTCATTCTCCTTTGGGTAAACCAAAGGTCTTCTTCTCCCTTTCTTCATAGATCCGAAATGCCTCCATCTCTCCCCATTGCTCTTGTAACTTCTTCTTGTACTGAACTTTTGCTTGATGAGTTTAATAGTCGTAATCTTCCACAGCAGCGTATCTTTTGGACTGAGAAAATGGGAAGCAAAAGAGTGCAGTTGGAGGAGGACAAAGAAGATCGAATCAGTGATCTGCCAGATTGTATCATTCACCATATCCTCTCTTTTTTACCCTCAACCAAACAGACTATTCAGACTGGAATTCTATCAAAACGGTGGCAGAATCAATGGACTCACGTCCCAGTTCTCATCTTCAAATCCTTTGGTATGTCGTACCAAAAATTTCTTAAATTCGTTGACAATACCTTAGTTCTCCATAACTGCTCGAAACTCAAGAAATTCAACCTCCTATATCCGGATTTCGGTGATGAGAATGATCCTCAGCTTGAAGAGAAAATCCATTTTGCAACAAGTAAAGATGTGGAGGATTTATATTTGAGTAATCCAATGGGGCAAAATTGTTGTATGTTGCCGGAATTCCTTTTCAACAATGGTTCACTGGTTGAATTAAAAACCTCCAGTTATACTTTTATGCCAGATGGAAAGGTTAATTGGAGATGTCTAACCACATTGTCTATGCATAATTGTATCTTCCCTGATCAAGTGATAAAAAATATGCTATCTGGTAGTCCATTACTTAAATTGTTAAAATTAATCAACTGTTATTTTGAGTTCAAAAAGATTGTTGTTGCTTCCCTATCTTTGAAAAGATTAGTTTTAGAATATCTTACAATTTCGGATATACAAATTTCATGTCCAAACATTGAGGAATTATCTATTGGAGGTGTGACTATAGATGATCAAGAGTTGTTTGTTCAAGTGATTGAAAATTTTCTATCTGTCAGTTCATTACTTGAATTGTTTGAATTAGTGTACTGTCACGATCTTGAAGACCTGGTTATTAATATTACTTCCAAATCATTGAAAAGATTGATTTTAGGAGATATATTGAGCAACAGCTGTGATATTGAAATTTCATGTCCCGAGCTTGAGGAACTGAACTTTTACAGTAAATTGAATGTTAAAACTGCTAAACTACTGAATTTGCCATCTTCACTTTGTGCTTATCTTCAATTTTACCGTGGGGAGCTGCATAATGATGAAAGCTCAAGTAATGAAATTTGGAAAAGTTTGATCGTAGACTGATAACTTATGGAAAAATCCTTGATCGGAGCACTTCCCCGTGAGGCGCCGTTGGGATCGGCCGGGGACACTCTGATGCCAAAGTCAGTAATATTTCTGAGAATAAACTGTAAGCACAAAAATAGAGAATCAGTAAATGTACCTTTGATCCTAGGAAGTTGGGGTATTTATATAGGTTTCTGTAACCTTCAGCATTAATGGGGAAGCAGGTGAAGAGCACTATAAGAAAAACAACTATTTATGAGAAAAATTTAGTGAGAATAGTAAAAAATTCTCATAACAAACATACTATTATGAGGATATTAAAATATTCTCATTGCAAATATCATTATGAATAACCAACAGCTTAATTTTATAAAATTATTCTCATTAATTGGCACCAAATGTTTTGGCTCCAAAAAATTCCCTCCAAAAAGTTAACTAATACTAAAATAAATAAATAAGGAAAAAAGATAATTTAGTAATTTTTCTCTCTCCCACCCTCTACATTCATTATGCGACTCTCTTTCTCTCTGTTTCTCTCTCTACCGTTTCTCCGTATGTTAAACCCTAGGGCTAAACTTGTTAACATCTCATGTCGAGTCATCTCCGGTCGTCCTCCCTGCTTGGTATCTCGGATCCCTCGTGTGAATTTCATGTCGAGTCATCTCATGTGGACTCTCTCTTCGCGCTGACTGGTGTAAATTGAGTCAATGTCCGATTCCGATGCCTAATGTCTAAGCTAGAGGCTCGTTTTGAGAACTGCATTTGAATTCGTTCACTCCTCACTCTCCTAACTCGTGGTAAGTTATATGGGATTTCCCTCTTCCTCTCATCTCCCTTTAGTCCGGCTCAATTTCATCCAGGCTTGAATTTGAGCTATTCATGAATGGCTAGATTCTACAGGGGAAGCTACGGAAAATTGAATTTTATGCCTTTATTTTCTTATTTTGGCAACTCAAAGGGGGGTTTTGAACTGCTATTCACTCTTCTCTTCCACCCAACCATGCCCCTGAGGTTTTTCTACTTTCGCTTTTCCCTCTTTCATTGCATTTCAATTAGTTAATTAAATTGTTTCCTGGTCTGAATTAAAGGTAAGTTGTTTCTGTTGTTTGAGGAAAAAAAATGACGTTCCTTCACTTTTTTAGTAAGTAATGAGATCTATATTTTTTTTGTCACCTATTAGTGTTGGAAATTAGTAAGTAACAGCTTTAAATGTTACATCTGTTTCGTTGAGGTGAGTAGTTTGATTGGCATTTTGAAGGTCCACTTTTGCATCTAATTGTAATTTAAATTGATTCTATTCAAGCATAACTCGTTGTTTTTTAGCATTATTCTGTTAACCATAAGTTATACCTAGAATATGTAATGCAAGTAAAATCTAGTCATGGTGCAAATTCATAAATAGGATTGTAGTTTGTACATGATATAATTGTATGCTTCTATCCAGTTAGAGTATTGATGGATAAAAAAACTTGTTTTTCATAAATCTGTATGCATAAGCAAGAGTTCTGTGTCATATTGTATTTTCTATAGTTGCATTTTGCATGTTCATTATATATGTTTGTAGTGTTGTAAATGATTGTGAAAAGTGATGGTGAGTTGATGAGATTGATATACTTTGCAACAGGGGTATGGAATGACTGAGACATTAGGTGGGGGCAACAAGGACAATAACATAGGAAGAAGTAAAGTAGCATGATTCCTTTGGACGCTTGGCTGAAGATATGAAAACCAAGATTGTTGATCCTTCAATGGTAGAGGCCTTGCCTCCTAGCCAGCGAGGGGAGCTCTGGTTGCAAGGACCAACCACCATGAAAGGTAACAATTGGCTACTCTTTTCACTAATTCTTTTTTCGTATTTTGATCATATAATCACACTATGTTAGAATACATGAGGCCTTACAATATTTTTCTACAACAAGTTATAAGATTGAAGTAGTTATTTTGTTTTAATGAGGTCCGAATGGTGTTCGTGCAAGTTATGTAGGAGAGGAGAAGGCAATTGCTGAAACCTTGGATTTAGAGACTTGGTTAAAGAAAGGGGATATTTGTTATTTTGATTAAAGGAACGGATAAAATACAAGGCATAACAGGTAATCTCTCTCTGCTACAGTACTAATCCTTCAATTCTTACTCTGATAACTGATTTTTTTTTTCATGGATCATAGATGGCGTTATTGAACATTTTGTTAGCTTTCAATCTCGGTAGAGTAATTGAACAACTGTCTTTTTGTTTTACGTAGCCTATATGGAAGGCAATAACTGACTTCGATCCCCAAATTTTCATTTGGCTGGGCGATAACGTTTATGGAGATATTAGATGCCTTTACAAAGTACTTGGAAAGGAAAGGACTATTGGGCCATGGAAGAATGCTCCGAGGTTTGTTCCTTCCTCTCAGCAGGAATTAGTGTCCAAATACCACAAAGATAAGACTAATCCTGCTTATTCTCGTCTCCGCAGAGTACTAAGGTGCTTTTGTCTTATTCTTTTTCCAATTCCATTTTTGCTAAGGGATTAGACTTCTTGATTTATTTACAATCATTGAATTCTTTAGATTCTGGCAATTCTTGTTATGGTATCAAAACTGTATTATGTTATATATGTATATATATATATATATATATATATATATATATATATATAAATGTAATAAAAATGATAATAATGTCAATAGTGTCTAACAATGTGTCCTGTTAATCGGTTGTGGTCAATAGATTGCCTTGTTTTGTCAGAAATTGCCTTTTTCTTTTTCTTTTTCTTTTTGTCTTTTTCCGTATTTTATTTGCTTCTGTTTCTGAGTGATAATAAGTGGAGGTTGCAGGTAATTGGCACTTGGGATGACCATGATTATGGCTTAAATGATGCTGGAAAAGAATTTGAAGGGAAAGTCACCAACCAGAGGCTTCTTCTAGATTTCTTGGATGAACCTCAAGATAGTCCTCGGTGAGATATACTCTTCAACAACTCATTTTTTCCTTTATTTTTTTAATTCAGAAGATTTACAGAATTACATATGATCAGATCTATCTGATTGACATATTGTTTAATTCTCATTTGCATTGAGTAAAAGTCAAATAAAGAAAGTGGCGTATTGCTCTGCTGGCCAACTTAATCGTTGGGATTTAAATGTTTTAGGCGGAAACAGGAAGGTGTATATACTTATACTTTTGGCCCTGTGAACAGACAAATTAAGGTATGAAAGAGTTAACCTGCTATTCTTTTTCATGTAGTGAGTGGTCTCTATGAGGGTCATTGGCATAACATTATTGGCGTGGCTTATTTGTATGTAGAGGAACCTTCTAACATTCATTTTGTTGTGGCTATCTATCTAACATTCATTTTTGCTTGTGCAGAGAGAGGGAGTGTTATTCATAAGTGGAGATGTTCATTTTGGAGAAATCTCATGATATGACTGTGCAACAGGATATCCACTCTGATGTAACCTCAAGTGGACTTACTCAAGCTGTTGAAAAAGCAATACCCTCGCTGCTGAAATTCATAGTGAGATATGTAGCTTGGTTGACACCAACTACAATGAGAGTAATGAACCAAAATTGCAGATTCAAGTCATGTACATATGGTGAGTGAGGATTTTCATCAAACGTAGTTTTATCTTGAAAAGTATATTTTTGGGGCATGATTCTAAAATGTAGATTCTTTATAGGCCAACCAAACTTTAGATCGATTGAAATAGACTGGAGAGCAAGTCTAGTGACCTTGAACCTTGAAGTTAGGGAGATGAATGGACACCCTGTCCACAGGGTAAAGTTCCCATTGTTGGAGTTGCAACCGCATAGCATGAACTCCACGGAATCCATCAAAGTAGGAAAACATCGAAGATACTGCTCCCTTGAAGTGAATTTGCCATGGATAGACAGATATCGCCTAGCAATTTTTTTCTATGTTGCTGTTTTAGGTATGCCTTTTTGATAAATGCAGCAGCATTATTTTAAACTGAATCCTGCATGAACTCTTCGGTTGGCTGAACTGAAATTGTTTTGTTGCTCTCTGTTTTGCACATTAAAAAGCTAAACCAAGGATAGCAAACGAGAATAACATTCAAATTGGCATAACCGTGTGTATGGACTGATAAAGAGCGAACATGTACCTATAATGAATTTTGTTTTAAAAGTATTTTGATTACGCAGCAGTATCAGATTGGCAATATGGAGATGTTAAGTACTGTAGAAAAAGAAATATGTTTTTTTTTTGCGTTATGATGTAATGATTTATTAGGCCATTGTTTACAGATCCCAGATTGTGTAGTTTGGTATCAATCGGATCAGATTAGTTCTGTAAATCATGTTATCATGTCAAGAATTATTGTGTTGTGTCATATCAATCGGATCAGATTAGTTCTGCAAAAAAAACAGGGCTAGTTCTGTAACAGAACAGGACCAGTATATACTACGTTTCATATAGAATCCAAGTTGTGGCTCTTTCTTCTTATTGTTGAATTGTATTCTTATAATTAATCAGTAGAATATTATTATATAATGTAAATATTTTTTTTATCATGATAAAATCTTTAATGAGGGGTTTTTGAATCATTATAAAAGATTTAATGAGAAGATTTTTAATTATTATATAAAAAATTAATGAGAATATTTCTAATTATTGTAAACAATTTAACAAGAAGAGTTTTTATTATTATAAAAAATTCTGATGAGGACAATTAATCTCATTAAATATGGTATGGTGATAATGAGAAGGTATTTTATTCTCATAATTACTTTTAGTAAGGGACCCCTATAATGAAGGGAGCCATGAGAGTAATAATTCTCATTAAAAACTCTTTCATGAGAATATTTGGACTTTTAATGATAATTTTTCTTCTCATTAAAAGCCTCTTTTTTTTGTAGTGGAGTCATGTAATTACTCATCTTTAATTGCTATCAATTCTCCATTAATCTCAGCATTTAGCATCGAAACCCTGAGAGTTGGAGTATTCAAACAGTCAAGTCTTTATTCCCCTTTGATGGCTATTAGTTGCCATTTAATTGTATTTATTCCCATTCATGGATGGTAATAAAGGCGCCTTTTGGTATTCTTAGATCCGTCAAGGCGTATGTACGCTCTTCTTGAGAACAATGGCGGGTCCCCATTACTCGATCTCATCGGGCGTATCTCGTTATGGCGTATCTCGCCATGGTCCACGTGGTGTGGCATAATGCTAGAAACTCCTTCTGTTTCTTCATTATTTGCATATTCACCCCTGCATTAATTATCATTAATTTCATATTAATCATGCATAAATCTCTCTTTTTAGAAGGAATAATGGTTTGTCATTATTTCTATTAATTTTCCCTTATTCCTTATTCAAGAATAATTTGAGTTGTTATCAGAAGCCCCCCTAAAGGTATAAAGAGCTCTTTAGGGCGGTCTAAATGGTGTTTTATTTTTCTATATTGGAGGAAAGTGGACCCGCCCTAGATGGGATCATATATGGATATGATGCACTTTTAGGGGTTTTTTCTTATTCATGGATAGGTGGTCAGCTGTATCCATTGTTAGCCTCTATGGGCTTCTTGAGAGTTATATTTCTTTTAGAAAGGAATAACCCGCCCTTTATGGGACCATTTGTTCCTACCGCATAGGATTATGATTCGCCTTTAGGGACTACTTTTCTTCAGTTCTGCCATATTGAGGAGAATGACCCGCCCTTAGGGATCAGTAAGAATGATCAGCCATTTAGGGACTTTTGCGCATTTTGTGGGGGGTTTTTGACACTCTAGGCACTTGCGTTTTTAGCCTTTACTCATTTTCCAAAGTGTTTTTACTTTGCATTTGTGAAGGCAAGACTTCATTGCTTTTGATGAAGACGAGGCTTCATTAATTAGAAGAAGACGAGGCTTCATTGCTTGGATGAAGATGAGGCTTCATTGATTTGGATGAAGATGAGGCTTCATTGCTTGGATGAAGACGAGGTTTCATTGATTTGGATGAAGATGAGGCTTCATTGTTTTGATGAAGACGAGGCTTCATTAATTGGATGAAGATGAGGCTTCATTGTTTTGATGAAGGCGAGGCTTCATTGCTTTGATGAAGACGAGGCTTCATTAATTGGATGAAGATGAGGCTTCATTGTTTGGATGAAGACGAGGCTTCATTGTTTTGATGAAGACGAGGCTTCATTAATTGGATGAAGACGAGGCTTCATTGCTTGGATGAAGACGAGGCTTCATTGCTTTGGATGAAGACGAGGCTTCATTATTTGGATGAAGACGAGGCTTCATTGTTTTGATGAGACGAGGCTTTATTAATTGGATGAAGACGAGGCTTCATTAATTGGATGAAGACGAGGCTTCATTGTTTTGATGAAGATGAGGCTTCATTAATTGGATGAAGACGAGGCTTTATTGCTTGGATGAAGACGAGGCTTCATTATTTGGATGAACCCTTTTCTTTTCAGAACTATTTTTACTTATGCATTATATCTTTTAGCAAGTAACTTTTTAGAATCTGGTTTAGGATTTCTCCGGTTGTTTAGGATAGGTGGCCAGCTGTACCCCAATGTGTGAACCTTTGTGAATGTTAGAAGCTTTTATTCCTGGTGAGGAAGTTAAGCTGCCCTAGGTGATCGATTGTTTCCTATCTTTGAGGTAAATCGATCCGCCAACGGGTCTTAATACTCTCCTTTTGAGAAGAATACTTGAGGGTGTAAAGATCTCACGTCTGAGAAATTTTTAACCCGTCCCTGACGGCGATCAATCGTTTCCTATCTTTGAGGTAGATCGATCCGCCGCTGAGATTATTGTTCTCCTATCTTTGAGGAGAAAGTTTAGGGTGTAATTTTCTCATGTTTGAGATAATTTTAACCCGCTTTTGATGGTGACCAATATTTTTCCTGTCTTTGAGGAGAGAGTTGAGCTCATTTGAAAGCTCTTGAGGGTCTGTGTTTCTTATCTTTGTGGAAAGGGGATCCGCCCGTGATGGGGATCAATTGTCCTATCTTTTGAGGTAATTGATCCACCTGTGGAATTCTTCATTCGCCAGCCATTGGGCGTATATCACCTTTTTTATTGTATCTGCCTTCTTCAGCTTTGCTATTTCTTCTTCTATAGAATTTGGAAAGAAATAGAACAAAACTAGGCAAATAAATATAAGAAATATGGCAAGAAATAATAAATATAAAATATAGGATACTATAACAGTTTAATGCACATATAAGAATACGTAAAAATACTGATCTTTAGGCCCATGGTTCCATCTTTTCTGAGCAACTGGAACCGCATCCTCAATGATGTTTAACTTATGAGTAATCACGTCTGGGCTTACTCTTGTGGGGATCTTATTCTCCCATGCAAACACGCTTTCAGACTCAATGAGAACTTTCGTAACATCCTCCTTGATCTCAGGTTTTAATCCTATGGCGATCCGCACCCGCTTCCCATCAGCAATAAGGAACATTTCTGTGTCGCCCAAAGCTGTAGTGACAAGTTCATCTTCCTCACCTTCGTCATCTTTGGATTGTGGGCGGATCGATAGTGACACCGAGTAGGTCTCTTGAGCCACCTTTTGGTTCCTGCTAATCATTACTCGTCCTTTGCTGGTGGGAATGTACATTGCCAGACGACAGGTGGAAATTAGGGCTGCAACCTCTGAGATGAACGGTCGCCCAAGAATGATGTTATAAGCTAATTGTCCATTCATAATAGAGAACTCCAGATCACCAATCCACGCTTGATCATCATCCGCCAACTTGCATTCCAAAGTTACCTGGCCCTTAGTCTGGATAGTGTGACATGTCACTCCCATGATGTCAACAATGGTTGTTTCTATTTGGATCGGATCAACCTTTAGTTTGGCGAATGCACCTCTGGCGATGACATTGCAAGAACTGCCCGTGTCTACTATTACTCGCTTCATTTCATCTCCCATCCTTCAATCATCATTGTTACTACCAACACATCTGTATGTGGAGAGATTACTGGACCTGTTTCTGCAAAAGAGGCAATTGAGGAATGTTTTATCCAGGGCAGATATTTTTGTTTTTTTCACGGGTGGCTGATACACTAGTCCATCTGCTATGACATTAATGAAACTTTTGAATTTCTTTCTGGGATCTATCTTCTGCTTGTTGTCGTGTTATTTGTTATTCTGGACAAATCTATCTAGTTTTTCAGCTCCCAGCAAGCTTCAAAATGTGGTGGCCATTTATTCTATGGAACTTATAATACGTCTTGACGTTCCTTTCAACGGTTACATGCTCCCCTCCTTTGGGATTCGGGATATGTAATGTCCCATTTATATTGCACTCTTCTCCTTTATATTGTGGCAAGTTGGAAGCTTTAAACCTTCTGTCTGCCTCGTACCACATGATTCGTGCTGTGAATGGCGAATTCCTATTAACTGGATGGACGTACCTTTCAATCTCATCATCCATGTATTCAGTGGTGGCGAAGTCGGCTCTTGATTTTGATCTCGATCATGTTGAGGTTATGCTTGGAACTATGGTTTGACGCGGATGGATATTGTCACAACCGCTGGAGCCATTTTATCTAGCTTCGAA